>NC_134690.1:167035379-167344665 GCF_050947455.1 Rhinoderma darwinii | reverse complement strand
AACGTGATTGGTTCTCTTCAAGGAGTATTTTAAGCCAAGACAGAAAATATAATTTGTGGTAACAATTCAGTAGTAAAGAAGCTGAAAATTATTTCGTGTGATCATGGCTCATGAAAACTAATGGTTTCATCTCAGTGGCGGACACAGACTGCAAAAGGCCCCTGTGCAGATAATGTGCCAGGGCCCCCCCCCCCCCCACCCCGCAAACTTCTCATGGCCGACGGTCCGCTTTCAGCTGCATCGCTGGGTCTCCTAAGTGACCCAACAATGCAGCACTAGCAGCCGGGGCGTCACTAAGGCTGGGTTCACACACACACTATTTACGGACGTAATTTGGGCGTTTTAGCATTGAATTACATCCGAAAATGCGGCTCAAAAGCGTCGGAAAACATCTGCCCATTCATTTGAATGGGTCTTACGATGTTCTGTGCCGATGGTCATTTTTTTTTACGCGCCGCTGTCGAAAGGCGGCGCGTAAAAAACTGCCTGTCACTTCTTCAGATGTAAATGGAGCCGTTTTCCATGGACTCCATGGAAAACCAGCTTCAATTACTTCCGTAGTGGACGCAGCAAAAGACGCCTGCACATGCCATTACGGCTGAAATTACGGTGCTGTTTTCTCCTGAAAACAGCACAGTAATTTCAGCCGTAACAGACGCTGCCGTGTGAACATACCCTCAGGGCTTAAAATGTCCGGGAAATAGCCCCAATACATATGTGTCCGCCCCAAAAAAAAGTGTGTGTATAGGAGACAGCATAGCATATCTATAGCACTACGACCCTATAAACTATGGATAGGATTAGATACAGTGGCTGAGCAGACAGTATCACACATGATAGGATTAGATACAGTGGCTCAGAAGGCAGTATCACACATGATAGGATTAGATACACAGCTCAGCAGACAGTATCACACGATAGGATTAGATACAGTGGCCCAGCAGACAGTATCACACATGATAGGATTAGATACAGTGGCTCAGCAGACAGTACCACACATGATAGGATTAGATACAGTGGCTCAGCAGACAGTACCACACATGATAGGATTAGATACAGTGGCTCAGCAGACAGTATCACACATGATAGGATTAGATACAGTGGCTCAGCAGACAGTACCACACATTATAGGATTAGATACAGTGGCTCAGCAGACAGTATCACACATGATAGGATTAGATACAGTGGCTCAGCAGACAGTATCACACATGATCGGATTAGATATAGGGCCCAGCACAGTATCATACATGATTGGATTAGATACACAGCTCAGCAGACTGTATCACACATGATAGGATTAGATACAGGGCCCAGCTCGCTGACATTGCGGCTCCAGCGCTGGACCCAGGAAAGGTAAGAATAATAATTTTGCTTCTTTATGTGTTACTGATTATTTTTGTGTGTTTGTGTTTTTTTTACAGGTTCGGTTGTTGGACTTCGGATACGAGGACTTCAATGACGGCGTTTTTTTTATTCTCAATAAAATGGTTAATGAGGGTTGTGTTTTTATTTCAATAAAAAAAATTTCTATGTGCTTGTATCTTTTTAAACTTTATTATCACCGCCTTAGTAATGGCCGCTGGCTGATTGACAACCTCCATTACTAAGGCGAGGCTTAATGTTAGCCGGTGCAGAGTCTACACTAACCCCCATTATTACCCCGGTACCCACCGCCACCAGGGGTACTGGGAAGAGCCGGGTACAAACCAGTACCCGACCAGCTGTAGTGACGGGCAGGCACCGGGGTGGCCGCAGGCTGGTAGTATTAGGCTGGGGAAGGCCAAAAACAGTGGCCCTTCCCACCCTTGTAATGCTGCCTGCTGCTGCTGTGTTGTATCTGGCTGGTTATGAAAATTGGGGGGGACCCGACATCGTTCTTTCCAATTATTTTTTAAATGACGTGGCGTCCCCCCCATTTTCATAACCAGCCAGATACAATAAAGCAGCAGCAGCCTAGCATCACCAGGGTAGGAAGGGCCACTGTATCTGGCCTTTCCCCTCCTGATAATACCAGCCTGCGGCCACCCCAGTGGCCGACCATCACTACAGATGGTCAGGTACTGGATCGTACCCGGCTCTTCCCAGCACCCCTGGTGGCGGTGGGTACCGGGGTAATAAAGGGGGTTAGTGTTAGCCTCTGCACCGGCTAACACTAAGCCCTGCCTTAGCAATGGATGCTGTCAATCAGCCGGCGGCCATTACTAAGGCGGTAGTAATATAGTTTAAAAAAAACCACAAAGACATAGAAAAAATATTTTATTGAAATAAAAAAAAAAAACACACAACCCTCATTAACCATTTTATTAATAAAAAAAAAAGCTGTCATCGAAGTAGTCCTGGAATCCGCCGTAGTCCAACGACCGAACCTGTAAGAAAACACACAAAAAATGATTAGTAACACATGTGTTAGGGTATGTGCACACACACTAATTACGTCCGGAATTGACGGACGTATTTCGGCCGCAAGTACCGGACCGAACACACTGCAGGGAGCCGGGCTCCTAGCATCATAGTTATGTACGACGCTAGGAGTCCCTGCCTCGCTGCCGGACAACTGTCCGGTACTGAAAACATGATTACAGTACAGGACAGTTGTCCCACAGCGAGGCAGGGACTCCTAGCGTCGTACATAAGTACGACGCTAGGAGCCCGGCTCCCTGCAGTGTGTTCGGTCCGGTACTTGCGGCCGAAATACATCCGTCACTTACGGACGTAATTAGTGTCTGTGCACATACCCTAAGGCTTAGATACAGGGCCCATGTGTGATACTGTCTGTGGGACCCTGTATCTAAGCCTACCACAAGGTAGGCTTAGATACAGGGTCCAGCAGACAGTAATCTTATACAGTATAAGATTACTGTGTGCTGGGGCCCTGTATCTAAACCTACAGTGTGGTAGGCTTAGATACAGGGCCCAGCAGACAGGATCACGCATGGGCCATGTATCTAAGCCTACCATGTGATTGGCTTAGATACAGGGCCCAGCAGACAGCATCACACAATCTGTGATCCTGTCTCATGGGCCCCCTAAGCCTGCTACATCGTAGGCTTAGGGGTTGTGCAGTCCCTAAACATTGATGGCCTATCCTCAGGATAGGCCATCAATAGCTGATGTGTCGCCCGGGACCCGCAAATCAGCTGTTTTGAAGGGGCCGCAGCACTCGTACGAGAGCTGCTTCCCCTTCATTTCACTACTCGCCCACACTGTGAATCGCCGAAACCGATTCACAGTGTGACCGGAATGAAGTGACAGGAATGAAGGGGAGCAGCTCTCGTACGAGTGCTGCGGCCCCTTCAAAACAGCTGATTGGCGGGTCCCAGGAGTCGGACCCCGCCAGTCAGGGCTATCTTACCTTCCTCTTCGGCCGCGGCGGGAGTTCTGTCGTCTCGATGCTGTGCGCGGCGCATAGCGCTGTGACGTCATGTGCTGCGCACAGCGCCTGACGTCAGGACCTCCGCTGCGATCCGGAACCAGGAAGGTAAGTAAAGTATGTTACTATAGTAACAGGGGCCCGCGGCCCGAGTTACTATAGTAACTTTTTATTGATGTGGTGCGGGGGGCCGTGGGCCCCCCTGGCTTCGGGGCCCGGTCGCAATTGCGACCGCTGCGACCCCTATAGCTACGCCAGTGGTCCACGGGCCTCTGTCTCAGTCCTCAGCATCGCGCAGCTGAGAACTGAGTCGGCCAGCAGAGGAACGGGCCCCCTTCCCACGCGGGGCCCTTGTGCAGCTGCACCGGCTGCACATGCGGTATGTCCGCCCCTGTTTCATCTAGAAGGAGAACATTGCATAAGTTCATCCCATTTTATCTTTATCTACCTCTTGCTTTTCATGTCCAAACAGAAAAAGAATGAGTGGACATGCATCTGCCTAGAACTAGCCGTCTTATTATAATAAAAAATAGCATCATTAAGTCATGTCAACAACCTACCAAGCAAAGAAAATACTTGCCAAACTAATTGCTTTTTTATCACACCTGAAAAAAAGATAAGTTGATTAGAAAATCTGCATGAAATCCAAAGTGCGTTACCCTCAAACTTTAAAGGGTTATTACCAACTTAAACATTTATGGCATATCCACAGGATATGTCATAAATATCTGATAGATGTGGGTCACCGGACCCTAGCCCCACCTGTCGGCTGTTGCATCCATGCGAAGAATTAATGGAGCCATGCGGCTCCCTCCATCCACTTCAATGCGAACTACGGAAACAGCCTAGCACTCTTGCATATACACCTCCAACCAGGAACTACAAGGGTTCTTTTCTACCATCTAGTGGTGGATTTTATGTACTGCTCCACTCAGAATACTTGAGAGAGAACACCGGATCATCGTGTCTATTTATTGGCAGCATGTTTTTTTGTGAACATTAAGGACAGACGCCTGAAACTCTAATTTTAGTAGACAAACTTGATGTCATTATAAAACAACTCCAGAGAAAAAGTGTGCCAAGCCTTACTGAAGAATATATATGTCAAATTAAGGCAAACTTTACCAGCTTCTGTCTGCCAACTAGATACCTGCCATCTCTCTTCCTCCTTCACTTCATCCTCAAAGGACTCAGACAGGTGATCAGCTTATATGTACCCATAACATCATAGTGACATCACCCCTATGTAAGATATGTTAGACCCCCTTTGGTGTAATAATTACAACAACTAGCAGCTGCTTATAAATTATTAGACTGAGCATACGGAAAATAAAATGTCTGGAGTAGCCTTTGAAAACCTGTAAATGTGGATTATTCTTATATATCTCAAAAATTATTGAATCCCAATTTCCCATGGCAGTAAAAAGGACACATTTTTACATGTACAGTTAGGTCCAGAATTATTTCGACAGTGACACAATCTTCATGATTTGGGCTCTGCATGCCACCACATTGGATTTGAAATGAAACAACTGAGATGCAATGTAGACTTTCAGGTTGAATTCAAGGGGTTCAACAAGAATATCCTGTCAAACGTTTAGGAATTGCAACCATTTTTCTACACAGACTTCTCATTTCAGGGGGTCAAAAGTAATTGGACAAATTAACATTACCATAAATAAAATGTTTTTTTTTAATACTTTGTAGAGAATCCTTTGCAGACAATGACTGCCTGAAGTCTGGAACCCATGGACATCACCAAACCCTGCGTTTCCTCCTTTGTGATGATTTGCCCGGCCTTTACTGCAGCTGTCTTCAGTTGTTGCTTGTTTGTGGGTTTTTCTGCCTTAAGGTTTGTTCTAAAGAGGCTCTGTCACCACATTATAAGTGCCCTATCTCCTACATAATCTGATTGGCACTGTAATGTAGATAACAACAGTGGTTTTTATTTTGAAAAACGATAATTTTTTACAAAGTTATAAACAATTTTAGATTTATGCTAATTAGTTTCTTAATAGACAACTGGGCGTGTTTTTACTATTTACCAACTGGGCGTTGTGAAGAGGAGTGTGTGACGCTGACCAATCAGTGACCAATCAGCCTCATACACTTCTCATTTTGCCAGCCCATTGTTACAGTGTGATTGTGCAGTGAAAGAAGCTGGGCTGGAACAATGAGAAGTGCATGACGCTGATTGGTCACTGATTGGTCAAAATAAACAAAATGAGCCATCTTGGAGAATCGGTCCACCACCACCCAGACTGTACTGCATCCAGCAGAGGGAGGCAGGTCCGTGACAAAGTCCATAGCAATATGTTGCCAGGGGGCATCGGGCACAGGCAGCGGCTGGAGCAGGTCAGCCGGTTTGGAGTGGGCAACTTTACTTGCTACGCACACCGTGCAGGAGGAGACAAAGCCTGTGATGTCTTTGGGCAGCGTGGGCCACCAAAACTGATGGGCAATCAGGTCTCGGGTCTTACGGGCACCTGCGTGACCTGCCAGTTTGGAACTGTGTCCCCAGTGGAGGATTCATCTTCTGTCTGCCATACGCACAAAAGTCCTCCTCGGATGTCTTTAACTTGCAGAGGGTTGACAGGGATGATGCAGGATGGATCAATGATATTCTGTGGAGGCTCCATAGTGTCCTCTGTCTCGAACGACCTGGACAGGCATCGGCCCCCACATTCTTGTCGGCCGGACGGTAGTGGAGCTCAAACTGGAACCGGGCAAAGAACAGCGACCACCTGGCCTGATGTGGATTCAGTCGTTGGGCCATTTGGAGATAGGTGAGGTTCTTGTGGTTCGTGAATATCAAGATGGGATGAACTGCACCCTCTAGGAGATGTCTCCACTCCTCCAGAGCCAATTTGATGGCCAGTAACTCCCGATCCCCAATCGAGTAGTTGCGTTCTGAGGAAGGGAAGAGTTTAGAGTAATAGCCACATACCATTGTCTTGCCCTTGGAACCTCTCTGGAACAGGAGTGCACCAGCACCGACAGAGGAGGATACACCTCCAATGAGAACTGTCGAGATACTTCTGGATGATGGAGGATAGAGGCTGACGTGAAGGCACTCTTCAGGCTATTAAATGCGGATTCCGCCTCAGGAGTCCACACCTTGGCGTTCATGCCTTTGTTGGTGAGGGTAGAGATAGGAGATATCAGTGAGGAGAACTTTGGAATGAACTGTCTGTAGAAATTGGCGAATCCCAGAAAGCGCTGTATGGACCTCAAGCCTTGAGGGCGTGGCTATTCCAGGATAGCCGTTATCTTCTCAGGATCCAACTTGAGGCCCCAATCTGAGATGATGTAGCCCAGGAAGGGTAGAGCATTTTTCTCGAACACGGACTTCTCCAACTTGGCGTACAGGCGATTCTCCCTTAACCACAGCAAAACTTGACGGACATGTCTCTGATGAGTCATAGGATCTGGAGAAAAAAATCAAGATGTCATCAAGATAGACCACAACACAAACATAGAGGAGGCCGCGGGAGCATTACACAGGCCTAAGGGCATTACTAGATATTCATAGTGTCCGTCACGGGTGTTAAATGCCGTCTTCCATTTGTCACCCCGTCGAATCCGGATTAGGTTGTAAGCCCCGCGCAGGTCTAGCTTCGGAAAAATCTCTGCTCCTCGTATGCGATTAAACAGTTCAGAAATCAATGGCAACAGATATCTATTTTTTACTATGATCTGGTTGAGAACCCATTAGTCGATGCAAGGACGCAGAGAACCATCCTTTTTCTTGACAAAGAAGAACCCGGCTCCTGACGGGAAAGAAGACTTCCGTATGAAGCTCCTCTCTAAGTTTTCCTTAACATAGGCGGACATGGACTGAGTCTCTGGCAAGGAGAGAGGATATACCCTACCACGGGGAATGAATGCACCAGGAATCAGCTCGATAGGACAGTCATACACCCGGTGTGGAGGCACCGTCTCCGCCTCCTTCTTGCTGAAGACATCCGAGAACGTGGAATAATGGCAAGGCAATCCTGCCAAGGACTGAGGCAGAGGAGGTTGGGCCGAATGAATCTGTACCAGGCAGCGGTTGAGACACTCGGGACCCCACTGGAGAACCTCTCCAGAATTCCAGTCCAGGACTAGGGCATGTATTCAGAGCCAGGGCAGGCCCAGCAGCACTGTGTTGACGGCTTTAGCCAGGACAAAGAACGAGAGAAGCTCGGAATAGAGGGCTCCCACTTGGAGCCTCAGTGGCTTGGTCACAGCTACAACCGGGTCTGGCAGAGGTAGTCCATTCACTGATGTAACCATCAAAGGCCTCTCCAGAGGGGTTGTGGGCAACTGGAGAAGATCCACCAGGTCTCTTCGAATGAAATTAGCAGCAGATCCAGAGTCCAGATAAGCAGAGACGCGGTGCGTTTTTTCGCTGGACACTATGGTCACGGGAATGGACAATTTAGACAAAAGTCCTTCTTCACTCAGGATTGTCTCTCCCAGCAACCCTAGGCACTGAGGCTTTTGGGGGCACAGACGCACAAGATGGCCTCCGCGGCCGCAATATAGCCAGAGTCCAGAGGTGCGTCTGCATTGTGTCTCCTGGGTAGACAGCTTAAACTGGTCTGTCCTCACAGACTCCTTTGGAGGATCAGCATCTGAGGACAGAAGGGGTTGCAGCAAAGTAGGAACCGGGCTAGGGAGTCTTCCCTCCCGACGAGCCTCGTCCAGGCTCCTTAAACACCATGCAAAATGTCCGTAGGATCCCCGGGAAGTCACGGGTCTCTGGTCCTTGTCTCTCCCAGATAGGGTTCGCTCATGCAAGGGCCCTGCCAGTGAGGAGAGAGACGATGAAAGCGACCATTGCGCCATCGGTCGAAAATGCCCTTGCATACAGGCTAAAGCGGATCTGGCACTGGTTCAAAAATCCACGACAGGTCTTCGTGTCTCCATCATAGCGGTGAGGTAGCGGTAAATAAAATCGGGGATTAGCACTGCCAGGAGGTGTAGTCGGAGGCTCTGTACTGCCAGGAGGTGTAGTAGGAGGAACGGCAGCTTGCAGATCCAGCCGATGTGCAATAATGTTCAATGCCTGGAGGAGTTGGTCCTGTCGAGACCGGAGATCTAGCGTATCTGCCCGCATCTCTTGTGACGTCATCATGGTCTTGGATTGACCAGCGGGATCCATGGCCTGAGATTACTGTCACGTTGGGTACGTGGACCCACCGGGCTGTACCGCCTTAACGGTATGGCAACTGGCCAACAGGACACAGATCAAAGTCTATAGTTCATATAGGTGTTCCTGTGGTAGCTTCAGACAGTAGTGAGGCAGGCTCAGAAGGGACTTTGGCATCAGGCGTGGTGTAACAGGGCAGGCGTGGTACTCAACACAGCATGACTCCAACTCAATACGGCACTTGACCACGATAGCAAGGGATACAGGTTACAGGTAGCAGGAACGGGAAACACTGGGAACTGGAAGACACTAGGAGACTATTTGCAGGGACAAACTAGGATAACGACAACAAAGCTCAGGCAAGGCAGGAAGGGGCTGGGCCCCTCTTATAGTCCAGGGGCTAATTTCGCACTTTAACTTAGGTGCGCACGCTGGCCATTTAAGAGCGGGCACGAGCAACCTACGGGACCCAGCCGAGAGAAGTGGAAGTGAGCGCTGGCGTCTTCTGAGGAGGAGATGGGGGCCAGCGCTCACAGATCCATGGCTGCGGCCGTCAGGAGGTGAGTGAGGCTGACGCCCCGCGGCCATGGGCATGGCAGTCTGTTTCCATCAAGTTGGGCAACTGCGATTTCATCTGCGATACCGCCACAGCGTTTGCAACATTGATACATTTACCTCAGGTTGAAGGACTGTTTTGCACTGGGTGCTGTGTTTGTGTAACTGAACATATAAGCGGTGAGATTACAAATCGCCTTTATTATACTTTGGAAGGACATTTCCAGATTTGTACCGCTGTTTTTGTCACCTGCTCCATTGTGGTATATACTAATTCTTAGTTGTCCATATCCAAGTTGAATATATAAAGTCAAATTAAAGAATTGCCGCTTGTTCGGTTCCTGTGGTCTGTTGGCTTATATTAGCACATTGAGTCTGTTCATTGAAGTCTCTATCTGGATGACCCTGGATACAGACTTTGCTTTGCTTTTTTCCTGTTGCTAGTTTTAAAGCTTCGGCTATTCATCTATCATTTATTATTTTTTATCTCTTTTCGCCAAGTCGACTGTCCAAAGGTGAACTGTATCTCAGTGCTCTTTGGCAGAGAATTAGTGACACACCGCCTGAATAGTCTGGTTTAACAAGTAGTGTGGTGTGTTCCAGTGACGTCATGTGGGTTGTTTATGAAGTACAGGGTGATGGCATATTTCTGTGTGTTTAACAAGAATTAACTTATCTTGAAGGGGTTGTCTAGAATGAGAGAAAAGGATCTGCTTGTTTTTTTTGTCCAGAAACAGCACCACTCTTGTCCATGGGCTGTATCTGGTATTGCATCTCAGCTCTATTCACTTGCATGAGGCTGAGCTGCAATACTAGACACAGCCCATGGTCAAGTGTGGTGCTGTTTGTGAAAAATATCCATATCTTTAGTTCTAATTTTAGATAACCCATTTAATACAGCAAGAAGATAGTGGGAGGCTGGAAACTGTATCTCAGTTGTAGCTTAGCCCTATTCACGGAAATGTGGATGATCTGAAATACCAGACACACAGCATGGATCAGGGTGGAGCTGTGTCTGGTAAAAGCTGATGGGTTTGTGGCACACCAGCAGTCTGACCCACAGTGATCACCTATTGATGCATATCTTTTTTTTTTACTTTGTGCCACTTTGGTATCTATCACATACTACTAAACCTCAGTTATGATCTTGGGAATTCAAGATTATGTGCTGTTGGTCATGTTGCGCATCTAGAAAATAGTTAAAAGACAGAGATTAAAAAATATAAGAGCTTTATTCAGTAATCCCGATGTACACAAAATGAGGGTTATACAATCATGCACTCTGGACTGCCAGTGAGTCACCCAGACTGTACTTTACAACTCTTAATGCATTGTTCTATGCAGGGTGACATCAATGGTACATCATTTACATACTGCGGGTTTCAGGTATATACATGCATTCCAGTTTGGCAAGGTAAATGTGAAAGAGTTCTTATCCATAAAACACCTCTCCTGCAGACACTGCAGAGATATCATATATTCATATATTAGTAGATTGTTCCATTCTTAAAAAATATATACTTGCTGGTTAGAATATGTTCACACTTGTATGTGAGAGGAGATACAAAATGATTTCCGACTATGTCTACTCAATTTAATCAGCAGGAACGTCAACTACTACTAATACCTTACAAGAGCCAATGTAAAAATAAGACATTTATGAATTGCTCCCTGACATTAAAGAGGCTCTGTCACCAGATTTTGCAACCCCTATCTGCTATTGCAGCAGATAGGCGCTGCAATGTAGATTACAGTAACGTTTTTATTTTTAAAAAACGAGCATTTTTGGCCAAGTTATGGCCATTTTTGTATTTATGCAAATGAGGCTTGCAAAAGTACAAGTGGGCGTGTTGAAAAGTAAAAGTACAACTGGGCGTGTATTATGTGCGTACATCGGGGCGTGTTTACTACTTTTACTAGCTGGGCGTTCTGACGAGAAGAGCCGTGTTCTCGAGAGATCACGCTGTGTCATCACTCACAGGTCCTGCATCGTGTCGGACGAGCGAGGACACATCGGCACCAGAGGCTACAGTTGATTCTGCAGCAGCATCGGCGTTTGCAGGTAAGTCAATGTAGCTACTTACCTGCAAACGCTGATGCTGCTGCAGAATCAACTGTAGCCTCTGGTGCCGATGTGGCCGACACGATGCAGGACCTGGGGCAGGAAGTGAGTGACGTCACAGCGTGATCTCTCGAGAACACGGCTGTGTCTGCACTGCCAGAAGCTGGGCGTTCTGAAGAGAAGTGGATGATACTTCTCGTCAGAACGCCCAGCTAGTAAAAGTAGTAAAAACGCCCCGATGTACGCACATAATACACGCCCACTTGGACTTTTACTTTAAACACGCCCACTTGGACTTTTGCAAGCCTCATTTGCATAAATACAAAAATGCTCGTTTTTTAAAAATAGAAACGTTACTGTAATCTACATTGCAGCGCCTATTTGCTGAAATAGCAGATAGGGGTTGCAAAATCTGGTGACAGAGCCTCTTTAAAAACAGACAATTTGGATCAGAAATTGGATATTCAGGTATACGCTACCGGTAATGGGATTAAGTAGTTATAAAACTGATGCAAAAAGATGTAACACACAATACCGTGAAGCGAAAGCCGTATCATGGCCAGCACAACCAGATATCATTTATTAGTACAACTGGACAAATGAGATAAAATCATTATTCTAAATCTAGATGTTTATTTATTTTCTTTAAAAATATTTTTTGTATTTTCTATTGTCCATGTAAAAACTATGTGTAAACTTACTGCTCAGTACCAGTTCTCTAGAGGAAAACTGTTTAACAATAGAGTATATGTTTAAAAACCCCTTCAGTGTATTTTAAAATGTGAGAATGTTTTAAATGTCTAACTCATTTGTCAAGTTCGGAGTTTGAAGTTAAGGAGGATCAGTCACCTTCTGAGGGCAGCATAAAGTAGTGACAGAGACACTGATTTTAGTGGGTCACTTATTCGTTACAGCGTAGTAGTGTAGGAGAACTTACATGTTAACTTGCAGTGCGCAGCCATCAATGCAGGCAATGAATCCAATGATATGTGCACAGTAACATTAAGAAATCTGTCAATCAATGGCTGGAGGTAGGGGAGCGTGAATTTCATGCATATCATTGGACTCATTGCCTGCAACGACGATCGTTTGGGCGATTATCTCCCAGTGTAAAAGGCCCTTAATGCCCTAACACGCACATAAACACATGTTGGCTGCTGGCCAGGGTTGAAGCACATGATCTATCTATCTATCTATCTATCTATCTATCTATCTATCTATCTATCTATCTATCTATCTATCTATCTATCTATCTATCTATCTATCTATCTATCTATCTATCTATCTATCTATCTCATATCTAATGTTGGCCTTTTTACGGCATTTTTGTGGAAAGGGATGTGGCTTCTCAAAAGGGTAAGGCCCTACAAATTTATTATTTTACACCAGCAAACTGCCATAAATTATAGTGGTTATGTGCGCCATCTACAAGCTGACAAGCTGATGTAGATTTCACTCTGCGGGGTGTACGAAGGCAAAATAATTTAATGAAATTAATACTCACGTCACCGCTTCTCTTCTTCCCCACAGGCCCCCTCCGCATGACGCGGTTCATACGTACTGGCGATGGGCAGTCTCAGGACGTTTTATGTGACGCAGCACTGATGACGTTGAGTGCTGCGTCACATATGAGGCCGTGATGCTTCTCGGCGTCAGGACCTTGTAAGAGCCGTGCTAGAATGTTGAGGGGACCAGGAGGGGAGAAGTGGTGAGGTGAGTATGCTTTTTATTTTATTTTTTCTATCTTGCTACAAGGGAAATGCATGGCACCTGGCTGCGGTTGTTGCGCCATAATTGCAGAGCTTGGCCAGCAGGCACATGTAACACATTTATTAAGAAGTGATCGGCTCTTAATAAATGTGTTTTCATCTTACTCCAATGCTCCTTCTATTAGGACTGTCGTATGAAACGCCTGTCTTGATACATTTCCCCAGTGAGTTAAAGTTCATGCGCCAAGTTTTGAACAAAACAAGGCAAAGCAAGAGAATTCTACCACATATTGAGTGGGTACTATACCCATTTTCAGTCAAATGCAGTGGTGTAGCTATAGGGGTCGCAACGGTTGCAACTGCGACCGGGCCCCTCCTTTATCCAGTATTCACTGTGCCACAAGGGACTCGGCGCAGGCAGGTACGATGTAGTGACGTCATAGCACCTGTCTCCGCCAGGCCACTCACAGCACAGTGCAGAGGAGGAGAAGGATACATTATACTGTATGGGGGCATTATACTGTATATGGCAGCTATGGGGGGTATTATACTATATGTGGCAGCTATTGAGGGCATTATACTGTATGGGGGCATTATACTGTATGGGGCAGCTATGGGGATCATTATAATGTATGGGGGCATTATACTTAATGCAGAAGCTATAGGGGGCATTATACTGCGTGGGGCATTATACTATATGTGGCAGCTATGGTTGGTATTATACTGTATGAGGGGCATTATACTGTATGGGGCAGCTATGGGGCATTATACTGTATGGGGGCATTATACTGTATGGGGCAGCCTTGGGGGCATTATAGTGTATGGGGGACATTATACTGTATGGGGCAGCTATGGGGGGCATTATGTTATATGGGGCAGCCATGGGGGCATTATAATGTATGGGGCATTATAGTGTATGGGCAGCTATGGGGGGGCATTATACTATATGGGGGCATTATACTGTATGTGGCAGCTATGGGTGGCAATTTACTGTGGGGGCAGATGTAGGGGCATTGTACTGTGGGGGCAGCTATGTGGGGCATTATACTGTGGGGGGAAGCTAAAGGGGCATTATACTGTGGGTGCAGCTATGGGGGCATTATAGAGTGGTGGTCAGCTATGGGGGGAATTATACTGTGTAGGGGCTGCTATGGAGAGCATTATACTGTGGTGGTCAGCTATCGGGGGCATTATACTGTGTGGGGGCAGCTATGGGGGGGCATTATACTGTGTGGGGACAGCTATGGCGGGCATTATACAGTGTGGTGGCATTATACTGTGGGGGCAGCTATGGGGGGCATTATATTGTGGGGACATTCATTGAGTCTGTCGGGCAAGGCAGCTGAGCATAGGCATGTGCAGCGGTCTGGTGGTGTTGGGGAGGGGTAGGGGGGCTCAAGCTGAATTCTTGCACCAGGGCCCATGAGCCTTTAGCTACGCCCCTGATCAAATGCAATGTTAATTATATTCAGTACAAGAAGATGATGATTGAAGTGTCTTTTTAGAAGGATAGTGATATTATAGAGTGAAGGTAATGATATACTGGTGCATGGAGAGGATAATAATGTAATGTAATATATAAACATAAACAGCCAATGGCATTAGGAGAGGATGATAATACCTATAATGATGTCTTATTATGACAAGTATGTTGTAAAACATAAGAATAATGATCATAATTACATAATAGTACAAGAAGATGATATGATGAATTTAATTGAACTGGTATGTCTGGACATATTGGGGAGCATTGTAAATTATGGTTGTGGAGACTGTCATAGTTACATTCATTTTTTTTTTTTATTGTAAACATTGTATTTGTTTCTGCTTGCTTTTCATTGATTTACTTCCATTGTTTTAATAAGATCAAATATTTCCTTTAGATTTCATACTATGTATATGCTGACTTCTAGGACCGTACTACCTTTAGGGACCATAACAGACAGGGTAACCTGTTAACATTGTGGCAATAATAGACGATACATTGTTTTCCTTTTAGGCAATTCTCTAATTGCATACAGGAAAACTGGCCATGCAGAATGGTGCCAACAATTGGATGGACATAAACAGATATAATGTTTGCATTTAACACAGTTCAGTAACTAATTTTATTCTAACAGCAACAATATTCTCATATTTAATTGGAATTGTACAGAATGATCTGGGTTTGAAGGCATGGGCAAAAGATAAAAGAAAGGCTCAAAAAGCTAAAAGCATTGGGTCCTTACCTAACCACAGTAGTCATAGCTTTCTTTTATTAAGGTGTCCAATGGTTAAGAAAGCAGACTAATATAATACAAATCAACTGTGTTTATAGAGGATTGTGAGAATATTCACATAATAAAAATAATAGTTTCATGATTACATTAATGTAGTTTAGCCAATATATAACATTATAAAGTAAAACAGTAATATCATTAGATATCATACTGTATAACAAACAATATTTGGCACCTTCACAAATATATGATGTGATACATGACAGACAATGACAGATTAGAGCAGTGAATAGAGAATATGGAATATGCTGGTGAATAAAACAATTCTAACACTGCACTTGGCACTACAGGTTCCTCAGTATAAAACTAAAAACGCTCAAAATATCTTCAAACAACCTTTTTTTCAGTGGATGGTAACTACATTAATCTGCTCCAAATCGGTACAATAGCTAAAAAACTGTGGTTAACATTCCAGCAACATATCATTCACTCTTGTCAGAAAGTAATATTTCATTCTGCAAATAAACCATTGGGTGTAAATATTACCTACATAGTATCGGTGCATGAGAGGATCTCTGTAATCTATCCTTTGTAGAACTAAAGGGACATGGTACCCTGCATTAGATGAATGCAAAGCAGGTGGTTACCATCTGTGGATGTGGGAAACCTCTTTACCCCATTCTGGGTGTAAGGGGCTCAATATCGATGATGGCTTCAACAAGTCCTTCTTAGTAGTTGCCAAAGGATCAGTAACCAGTCTTTGCATGTGTTCAGGCTTTGGACTCATTTGTTACCAACTATCTGTTCTTTTTGGAAAACATAAAGGCTTATAAATCTTCAAGGTTGGCTGTCTATGGCCCCAGCCTCTGCTGTTGGTTGAAGGAACATTCCATTATTTTAGGTTTTCAGTGTCCTAGTAGTTCATTGTCTCGCTGAGTTAAGGATAAACCAGTCATCTTTAAGTTTTATTACACCATTGTATGTGAGAGTCATTGTCCCAAAATGATCTGGGGGTAATAAATCCATAGTGTGAATGTAATTTTTCACTGTCGTCAGGAAATGATCTTCTGTGTATGTCAAGAAACCAGTGAACCATACACATTAGGGGGTGACAAGGACCTAGTAACCCTTTGTCAGTTAGTCTAGAAGGCACACTTAGACATTCTTCTCCTGATTTAGACACAAGGAGCATTTGTGCTGTGGTGGAGCTAATATTAGCAAAGCCCTCTATGGATCACCACACAGAACATTTCTGAACCGGGTTCATGGGGGAATTCCTCGGACAGTGGAATACTCTCCCAAACTCTTCAAACTGAGAGACGCTGCCCATCACCCTAAAACAGAAGCAAAAATGTGTAAAGTAACAGAAAAATAGGAAGACAGAGACATTTAGAGCTGGATTGGTAATTTAACTCTTTGGAATTGCATTGTCAACACACTGTGGAAGTCTAATCGCTCTTTTCATGGTGGGTTCTCTAATTAGGTAGGCTGACAGTAGGGAACAATTGGAAGAATACTTAACTTTTGAAAGTGTTAATGTTCAGATGTAGAAAACTTTAACTTGACTTTTCAATGGCTTTTGTTGTGTTACGTGTCAATTTAAAGTGTGCTGCAACTGTGTATTTAACATAAGTCTCAAAAACCAGTAGACCAACATGGTTTAGCTTTGAAAATGTAATATTTATTGCTTTCAAGTGGCTACTATACATGTATGTTTATGGCAGGATTAAGCTAAAACTTTCGACTTTTTATGACAGATCAGATGAATGATCAGACAATGATCATAAAAATGATGTATGTGTGGTAGCATGTACAATCCATTTACCCCAATCCTTGACTAGCAGGAGGAGAGGTGGTGAAGGAAGAAATTATTCGGTCTGAATGCTAGAAATCATTGAGTTTGTTTCTGATAGAACTGCTATAAGCAAGCATGGACGTGACTTTTGAGCCATGAATCTTCATTGCAGTGTGGATCTTCTAATACACTTATGTTTATCTCCTCTTTATAACCCTTTTTGATGGCAAGCACACTGGGAATTGAATCATATCAATGTTTTAAATTGACTATTAACTGCTATTTTGATAAACAAGATGCAAATAGCAATAACATAATGTGAGTAATCATTGGGATTGTAATGAGGACGGAGATGACACATTCAGTGGGATGCGATCAGTTACAAGTCATTGTGTATTAGTCATACCGGTAATGTTCAGGAGCATGTTTGTCCGTCAAGACTTGCAGGTATATAGACTGAGATCTTCTCTTTATACACCAATTCTAAAAAAAAAAAAAAAGGTTAAAGTAAACATAATAATTATCCCACTTGTGTTTAATATATAAACAGAGAATATAATAACTAATATTTGATTCCAAAGGAAATGTACATAAAGTAGAGTATACCCATTGCCAAATAGTAACCTACATTATGATACTTCCATTTCTTTGAATAGCGGAATTATTGTATAAAGCTTAGGTAGAGACACCATCTTGGTAAAGTAGCGTTCCCCAATGACATGTAATATAATGCCTTATAATCCATCAGTAGAATTCAAGTGATCGTAGCACAAAAGGTTAGGAGATGTGCTATATTTTCAACCCAGGAAGTAATGAACTTCAAATATTCCCATAACTAATATTATGGTCCCAAAATTGCTATTATGGGAAGAAAGGCGTTCTGCTAATAATTTAATATTTTACTAATATTGCAAACACATAGGGGAATAAAATAATTGTCTCTTAGTTGGTGTAGGATATATACCGTTCAGCCATAACATTAAAACCACCTGCCTAATATTGTGTAGGTCCCACTCGTTTCACCAAGACAACTCTGGCTACGATGATAGGTGGAGTCTACCTGTATTCGACTTGTTTTACCAGCATATCCAACAGATGCTCAATCGGATTAAGATCTGGAGGGTTTGGAAGCCAAGTCAAAACGGAACACTTTTCATGTTCCGTAAACCGTTCATGAGCAGTTTTTGCAGTGTGGCAGGGCACATTATCCTACTGAAAAAGGCCACTGCCATTAGGGAATATCATTGTCATGAAGGGGCGCACTTGGCTACGTAGATCCAAATGCAGCAGACTGCGATGCACTGTGTACACCTTTCTATTATATCCAGCATTAACTTTTTCAGCAATTTGTGCTACAGTAGCTCTTTTGTGGGATCGGATCAGTTGGGCTAGCCTTCAATACCTAGGTGGTTCAATGAGCATTGGACGCCCATTACCCTGTTTCCGATTCACAAGTTGTCCTTCGTTGGACCACTTTTGGTAGGTACTAACCACTGCATACCGGGATAATCCCATAAGATGTTGTGAAACCTGTTGTCGACTCATTACAATTTGGTCTTGTTAAAAACGCTGAGATCTTTGCCTTTGCCAATTCTTCCTGCTTCCAAAACATTAAAGAGGTTTTCCCATAAAAATAATGTATGTCATAAATGTCAGATATCAGTATGTGAGACTAGACATGGATTGCACATCCACTTGTAATAAATTGATCTACTGTATAGCTGCTAGGCAAAAATGTATAAACATGAACGAGGTACTTTGTTAACATTTTGATCAAATTTTATAAGACCACATGCCACTTCACAGTGACCTCTCAAAAAGTGGGTCCATACTCTACTGGTTGCATTACCGCATGGCAGTCGCTGCCACTGCAACACCACTCCTGCAGAGGTAGCAGCCCAGAGGCCCAAAAGCACCCATGCTGTCAGACCATGGCAAGCCTCCTTGGCTCTGAGCCACAACCCCTTGCATTTGACTAGCAGCTATAGATCAATGTATTACAAGTGGATGTGCGGTCCATGTCTAGTCTCACATACAGATATTATTATACAGTGTATCCCCCTCAGTTTATTTTGTTTTACTTGGTACCAGCACTCCACATATCTGGCACAGGTGATTTTAATTAGGGAATGACCTCATAAGTGTTTCTTCTCTGGCCCGTGCTCTCAGTTGGCCACTAGAAGCGCATGGAAAGGTGAGCTTGTTCAATCTGTTTACATTTTGTGGTACTGTGTGGTTGTGTCTGTCGCTGTGGTGCTGCACTTGTGGGGTATGTGGCTCAGAGCCAAGGAGGCTGGGCGTGGCAGCATGGGTGCTTTTGGGCCTCTGGGCTGCTCCCTCTGCAGGAGTGGTGTTGCAGTGGCAGCGACCACCATGCGGTGCTGCAACCAGTAGAGTAGAGACCCACTTTTTTGGAGGTCGCCGTGAAGTGGCAAGTGGGCTTAGAATAGAATTTGTTAAAAATGTTAACATAGAACCTCGTTCATATTTATACATTTTTGCCTAGCAGCTACAGATCAATGTATTACAAGTGGATGTACAGTCCATGTCTAGTCTCACATACTGATTTAAATGGCAGATAGATGCGGGTCCCACCTCTAGGACCCGCACCTATCTCTAGAAGAGGGTCCCCTAATCCCGGTTCTAGCTTTTTGTGCTCACGCTGCCTCCCGGCCACTTACGGTAGCTCGCATGCTGCGCTGCTTCCGTAACTGCCATTCACTAGTATGGGAGTTACGGAAACAGCATAGCTCAGCGAGGTAGCTGTTTCCATAACTCCTGACCATGTCCTGACCATATAATCAAGAAGTGGCCGAGAGTCAACGTGAGCACAAAAAGCTAGAACTGGGATTAGGGGGCCGTGTTCTAGAGATAGGTGCGGGTCCTAGAGGTGGGACCCGCATCTATCTAACATTTATGACATATCCTGTGGAGATGTCATAAATGTCCTTCATGGGAAAACCCCTTTAACTTTAAGAACTGATTGTTCACTTGCTGTCTAATATATCTCACCCCGTGCTAGGAGTCGTAACCAGATAATCAATGTTACTTACTATACCTGTCAGTGGTTTTAATGTTATGGCCGAACGGTATGTGTGTATACATACTAGTTCTTCTCAATGAATAAGAATATCATCAAAATGTTTATTTATTTCAGTGATTTAATTCAAAAAGTGAAACTCATATTATATAGATTCATTACACACAGAGTGATCTATTTCCAGCATTTTTTTTTTCTTTTAATGTTGACGTTTATGGCTAACAGTTAATGAAAACCCCAAATTTAGTGTCTCAGAAAATAAGAATAATATATAAACCCAATTTCAAAAAGGATTTTTATTACAGAGATGTACGCCTACTGAAAAATATGTACAGTATATGCACTCAATACTTTGTCAGGTTCCTTTTGCATGAATTACTGCAACGATACTACGGGTATCCACATCCTAATTTGAGGAAAGGTTTAGGAATTACAGCTCTTTAATATGTAGCTGCCTCTTTTTCAAGGGACCAAAAGTAATTGGACAATTATCTCAAAAGCTATTTAATGGGCTGCATGGGCTATTCTGTCGTTCATTCATCATCAATTAAGAAGATAAAAGGTCTGGAGTTGATTCCAGGTGTGGCATTTGCATTTGGAAATTGTTGCTGTGAACCCACAACATGAGATCAAAGGAGGTCTAAATGCAAGTGAAACAGACTATTGTTAGGCTTAAAAAAATGAAGACTGGACGTCCTCGGAAGACAACAGTGGTGGATGATTGCAGAATCCTTTCCGTGGGCAAGAAAAACCCCTTCACAACATCTACCTAAGTGAAAAACACTTTCCCGGAAGTAGGTGTATCAGTATCTAAGTCTACCATAAAGAGATGACTTCATGAAAGCAAATACAGAGGATTCACCACAAGGTGCAAACCATTAATCAGCCTCAAAAATAGAAAGGCCAGATTAGACTTTACCAAACAACATATAAAGAAGCCGCCCAGTTCTGGAACAGCATTCTTTAGACAGATGAAACTAAGATCAACCTGTACCAGAATGATGGGAGAAGAAATTATGGAGAAGGCTTGGAACGGCTCATGATCCAAAGCACACCACATCCTCTGTAAAACATGGTGGAGGCAGTGTGATGGCATGGGCATGGATGGCTGCCAAAGGCACTGGATCACTAGTGTTTATTGATGATGCGACTGAGGACAGAAGCAGCCGGATGAATTCTGAAGTGTTCAGGAATTTACTTTCTGCTCAGATTCAACCAAATCCAGCAAGGTTGATTGGACGTCGCTTCACAGTACAGATGGACAATGACCCAAAACATACTGCGAAAGAAACCCAGGAGTTTTTACTTAAACAAGCAACAACTGAAGACAGCTGCAGTAAGGGCCTGGCAAAGCATCAAAATGGAGGAAACCCAGCATTTGGTGATGTCCATGGGTTCCAGACTTCAGGCAGTCATTGCCTGCAAAGGATTCTCTACAAAGTATTAAAAAAAACAAAATTTTATTTATGGTAATATTAATTTGTCCAATTACTTTTGACCCCCTGAAATGAGGAGGCTGTGTAGAAAAATGGTTGCAATTCCTAAACATTTCACAGGATATTTTTTTTCAACCCCTTGAATTTAACCTGAAAGTCTACCCTTCAATTGCATCTCAGTTGTTTCATTTCAAATCCAATGTGGTGGCATGCAGAGCCCAAATCATGTATCTAGAGACTTCTGTGTGCCTGACAATTTTCCAATTTTATGATTTAAAAAAAAAAATATATATACTCAATGTATTGTTAAATGTAATAGCCCTACACATACGTGGACCTAAATATCAATCATAATAGTTTAACTGGTTCCCGACCGCTGGCTGTATTTTTACGGCCAGCGGTCAGGGTCCTTAAAACCCGAGCCATAGACTTTTTACGGCACGGGTTTTAACTTGCTGCCCGCGCGATCGGGCAGCTGAATGTCGGGTCTCCGGCTGTCAGTGACTGCCGGGGACCCTGAGGAGAGGATAGAAGCAGCTTTCGCTGCTTCTGTCTTCTCCAATGTCTTTTTACACAGCGCTCAATGAACGCTGTGTATAGGAATAGAAACAGCAACAGCGGCGCTGTCTCTATTCCTCCCGGTGATCATGTGACTGGTCACATGATCGCCGGGTGCCGTTAGTGGCAGGCTGCTGCTGGGTCTTACTAGACCCAGCACAGCCCTATTAGTGACAATCGTCACTATGAGAGGTCTGATTTCCCCTGTACAGCTCCAGTTACAGTGGAAAAGCCTGGTGTAAAAGAAAGAAAGAAAAAATATAAAGTTCCCCAAAGGTCTTTTTTGACCTTTGAGGGACAGACCAAAGTAATAAAAAAAATAGTAAAGTCAAGTGCAAATTTTTTTTATAATAAATACACATAAAATACCCACCCCAAAAAAAAACGTTCCCCCCGCCAATCATTTTTGTAACGCTAGCGCTGACCCAATTACCCTAATATAGACATGTAATATATTAGAATTTACGGTAGACAATGACGATCACAAATAAAAGGTCTATTTTAGGGTAAAACTATGTTATTACCAAAAAAAAATAGCTGAAACGTAAAAAAGCTTATTTTTTTACTATTATTTTCAAACTTTATGAATAAAAATTCTAAAATAGCAAAAAAGGTGTGTATAAAAAGGATAAAAAAAGAAACCGGCATTGTCCACGGAAAAAACATCTCAAAAATCACGTAGTTAGCCCAACAAATAAAAAAATTATAGCCATTTAACTAACACGTGCTAAAAAGGGCTAAACGGTGTCTGGTCCTGAAGGCTCAAAATAGCCCAGTCCTGAACTGGTTAAATATTCCAACCTTTCCAAAGATCTTTTATTGAAATTTTCCAATCTTATAACAAAGGCAAACCCACAATGGGAGGGATACAAAGTGGGGAAGGATATTTCTGTTTTCTAATATAGTGGAGATGTGTTAGTTACTGACCTGTGCAAATGCAATGAAAAAGAGCTGATCATGAGTGTATTTCAGACGAGGTAGTGGGCGCTCTGGACCATTTTCCCTAACCCACTTCTGATATGCCTGTAAAAGAATAGGTCAGGAATGTACACAATGACATCACTCAACACAATTATAAAAACTCAGGTATGGAGTGCACATGTGGCAGACTGATCATACATTTACAAAACAATCTTGTCCACCTGTATCCTGGCCCCCAAATACATTACAGTATATGAGAGAAAAACAGTGCAAAAGTTCCACCCATACAAGTTTGCAAATCTTACAGTGCCTGTGGGAGGGTAGCCCTATATAGTTCTACACTGCCCATGGAAAGAGGGTATGTGGGCCGACCTGAGCTGGGGACAAATAACAGCTTCAGAGGCTACAGGTACCTCTACGGCACCATGCACATAACTGTGCTCACAATTACCAATTACGGGCACAGCCGGCCACGGACAGCCATCCGCATTTACGGGCCGTGCTCCCATTATAAAGTATGGGAGCACGGTCCGTAAAATAAAAAAATAGGACATACTCCTATTTTTTTCAGAAAGTTTCTACGGCACGGACTCCTTCCCGTAAGTACACAGGAAGGTGTCCGTCGACCATAAAAATGAATGGGTCCGTAGTTATGGGTGATTTTACGGTCGTGTGCATGGGGCCTTCATGTATGGCTTTGAGAGAGGATAGTTTTAAGAAGGTCAATAGTCAGGGGAAACTAACATTAGATTAAACAATGATTGTTATAGCAGATCAACTTATGGTAAGTCACATATATTGTAAACCATACTTACATAATATGCTAATTTAAGACCACCCATATCTGCAATATTTTCTCCCAAAGTTAGCCTTCCATTTACCTGGAAAAGATCAAACAGTCACATTTATTTCTAACAGTTCATCTGCTACGCTGCTTCTGTAACTGCCATTTACTTCTATGGGAGTTACGGAAACAGCGTAGCTCAGCGAGTCATGCTGTTTCCGTAATTTCCGACTATGTGTTCAGGAAGTGGCCCGGTAGGCCAAAACGACAAAGGTAGAACGGGGTTTATGGGGCCCCGTTCTAGAGATAGGTGCGGGTCCCAGAGGCGGCACCCGCATCAATCTGACATTTATGGCATATCCTGTGGCTATGACATAAATGGCCCTGATGGGCAAACCCCTTTAAAATGGTACTCCAGCCTCCAGCAATTTTTTACCTATCCACCGGATAAGTAAAAAAAAAAAAGCTAGATCATAGGGGTCTCAGCAGTCGGACTCCCACCATCTAGCATTATTTACCTATGCAGTGGATAGCTGATAAATGCTGGAGGCTGGAATACCCCTTTAACATGATATAACATACAAAGACCATAAGTTCCAGGTACAAGAAACAACACACATGTTGATGAACAGGAATAATCAGTTTCTGGTTGCAATGAACCTAATCTTGGAATTTAACATTACAGCCCTTATTACATAATATCAATATACTAGAATAGTTCTGCAGGCTGAAAATGATACGCTACAAAATGATGCATAAGATGATACGGAGTGGGTGCATTATATTCTACGGAGTCCTTATCTGGCCGTGTGATGATATACCGTACATTGCATTATAAGTAAGCCATGAATATACATGGAATCCGGCTTCCAGAGACGGCATTAATAACTGACTTTATTTAGCCTTTAATGGAAAAGATGCTGCTATGCTGGGAATATAATATTTGATGTAATAATGATACTTTAGGCATCATCCTCTTATCTCCAGCGTCTTTGTATTCATTTCTTTGTTTAAAGAAAGTTCTGATGCATAATTCTAAAATTTAACCATTTGTTTGCTGGTCTGCTATACACTGCTACAGCAAGTTTACTTTGTATTTTAGGCACTAACCATGTCCCATAGGTTAGTATATACATCGCTTTTGCTTGGAAAAAAAAAAGCACAGCATTAGGCAGATTGGGACACTTGCAGATGGTTACATTTTCATCAGAACCTTCTTCAAACAGGAATGAATATTCTTAGAGCGCATGCACACTGCTATATTACAGATTAATGTACAGATCCAAAATATTACACCCATAGACTGCTATTGGCCCATATTATAGCTCTTTGTGGCCCCTATTTTATATCGAAGCACACAGAGGTTTTCTATTACATATTCACAAGGTAAAACAATGTGACGTTCTATGGCATGCCGTATTACGCATGCATTCTCCCCTAGAAGCATCACTTGTAAGGGCTTGTCCACACGTAGCGGAATTGCTGCGTATTTTCCATCTGGAATTGCGGACGGAAAATACGCAGCAGAATACGGTAGCAGCAAAGTTGGTGAGATTTAACAAATCTCATCCACGCGCTGTGTAAAATTTCCGAGCAGAAATTGACGTGCGGAGCGTATTGCTGCGTTTTTCAGAGTAGATGTCTTCATCTCCTAACATTGTGAAAAATGCAGCAAAATCCGTACCATTTTCTGCAGTAAAAAACGCAAGAAATGGTGCGGTTTTCCCTCAGAGGAATTTCTGCTAGTTTCTATGGAATTGCTGCAGAAATTTTCCGTTACGTGTGGACAAGCCCTAGGAGAAAATATATTACATTACTGTTCCACAGTACAAGTGCTAACAGGTTAGTAATATAGAGCTATAGGGACTGTGCACACCTACAGGGCCTGTGATTTCAATAATCCGGCATCTGCAAAATCAATTGATCACATTTTTATATTCGGAATAATTATACATATTTCAGCTCCACAGAATTACAACGTCTTCCACTTATTTCTTGAGATTGACAAATCATTGGGTGATACTGTATCAAAGTAGACTTTTATTTGATTCGCTTTACTGTACATATAAAGTGTATCCTGTGAAGATTATAATGTAGTAGAGGAGTACACAGACACCAGCAGCCAATGGCTTCCATACCTATACACTGTGTCTGCAGTTTTGAGTTTCGAGCTATAGGGGGCAGCAAATACGCAAAATGTGATTGTTGAGAAGGACACTGCTGAACTTAGTGCCTTCATGTTTTCTGCACCAGAGTGAATTCACAGAATGTAACAAGTCTTAAAAAAACAAACAAACAAACAAACAAACAAACAAACAAAAAAGTATGTAAGATTATAAAAAAAAGTTCATATACTATGACTGCTATCTTGGTTCGCTTGAGAAGTAGTTGTTTACATTTTACAGTAAGCAATGGTTGAGTTATTCTTTTTTTTATAAAGCTTATTCATTTTATATTGAAAAGATATGTGATGTTCTAATTAACTTCCTTTCAGTTATTCATCTTTTACAACAACTCTGCTTGCTGTCAGTAGATGGAAGCATCATTGTTAACGTCCAGAAGTTGAAAACTGGTCCTGATCATATTCAACTGACAAATAAATGTGCATGACTTGTTTAGTATATCAGAGCCCTCCCTTGTAATGAGTCCTGGACCAGAACAGGTTTTCCCCCCTCTGTATGCAAACAATCAATGCTTCCATTCACAGTCAGCAAGCGGGCATCTTAAAGGTAAGATATTTAACTATTTTACATTGTTGAAGAACTTTTCATTATACCATAATTAAGCTGTATTTGCATAAAACAAGAAAACCCATTTAAAATAGCTCTAATAAGACTCGTAGTTGGTTGACACTAATTTTTTAAGGCAGATCAGACTGGAACCCTAAACTTATCAGCCATTATATGTTTTCTCACCCGCTGGTTGTATACCGTGAAGTTTTCATATAGATCTACAATGCATTCTGCTTTCTTTAGGAAATTGCTGTAAGATTCTTCAGTCCACCAGTGAATGAGATTCCCAAATGAATCATATTGACCCCCTACAATTAAAAAAAAAAGAGCAAAAAGGAAATAAAACATAATATAAAAAAAATATTTGTGGCAAAAGTACCAAATAAATGAAAAGGAAATGTGTTACATTATACAACATTCTCCATCTTTATGCTGACAAATGATCTAATAAACCGTACATTATAGAACCAAGCATTTATTAGTATTCCTGCTTAAATTTATATTTTAATACTTTATGTTATGGAACCAAGCCTTGATTAACAGTCAGGACTGAATTTCGAGCAGCCGTGTCAAGTCACTGACTAGGAATTCTATGATATATAGTACTGGTACAGTATATTGGGATTATAACCTAGACTTGAAGAGTAGAAGCTGTTGTACACGGCCATCACCGTAAATTACCCCTATTGAATGATTAAATACGTAAAATACAGGTTTTGGTCTTTTATATCTAAAGTCAAATTTCCTGCACTAACTGACAAAACACGGAGGTCTATAGGGCCAACATGAAACATCCTAGTTCCATTTGCTGATGATGTCATCATATGCAGCAAATATAGATCATTGATTGCTTAGGTAGAAAAATTATTATTCAATATGACCATATGATGGCCAATTCAGATATTTATTAGCTGGATCTGGCTCTATCCTATTACCCTACTATGCCTTAAAAATGCTATAGATATGAAAAGCTCATGCGCTCCAGTCCGATACAGATGATAATTGATCATATTTGTGCATTGAAGAAAATTATACATTTACCCCAGTCATCATAGCCATGGGTGAGCTCATGCCCGATAATAGTGCCGATGCCTCCATAGTTTAAAGATCTGTAGAAATATAAGTATGTTGTATAATGCACAGACGTTCAGTGCCCCTGTCATAAACATTCCTACAAAACAATAGATACCTAGACATGTCCACATCTTGATTTGCTCCGGACGGTATCTTATGATAGCCATACATGCAGAATCAGTTCTGAGCCCCACATTGACATAGTACAACTCATGAATGTTTGATATTTCAGTGAAGCTGGGGGAGATCATTTTTACATGTATGGTTATCAAAACTATAGGATCTGACCAATATTCGCTCCATTGGTTGGGACACTTATGGTTCATGCTTCAAAATGATCCTTGGTCATTAGTGGTAAACACAACATTTACAGCATTTAGTTTACTACCATACATGTCGGGCAAAATAAATGCACAATATTTCACATGATCAAGGGAAATATATTTTTGTGTATTCCCCCTCTCAATGAAAATTCTTTAGAAAAATAAATAAATCTAAATGCCTGTTGTATCATGGTCAAATCTTTACATCCATGAACTTAAAAGTTTTGTTTCCTTCAGCAGCAGTCCACCACCCGCTTCTTTAAGCCACGAATACATTCGATTGTTGGCAGATCCCATTGGAATCAGAGGGATCAGCCAGCAGAATCTAGTCATGTCTGTAACCGACTTTACACTCTGGAAATAAAATTTTTAAAACCCACTGAGATCTCCATGGGATTCTCTTTAGCAGGGGTCTCAAACTCGGCCGGGTAAATGGGCAGCACATAGAAAAAATGTGAAGTTGACGGGCCGCATTACTTTCAAATTTGATGCGATCCAAAATTATTGTTACTCAATTAGTTATTTGAACTACTATAACAATACTACATTACTATAATAATACTACATTACTATAAAAATACCACATTACTATAAGGGCACGTTCAGACGTGGCGGAATCGCTGTGGAATTCCGCTGTGGACAGTCCGCAGTGGAAATCCGCAGAAGACAGTTTGTCCATTGGTTTCCACACCTTTTTAGTTATCTTCGTGCAGACGTTGCAGAAAACTCTGCTGCGCACCATAGGCTGCGGTGCTGAATTTTGTGTCTGCAGCATACACTGTCTGTTGTGGACATGAAGCGTACGGGCATGCCCCCACGTGGCGGATTTCCTCCGCAGCTGTCCGCATCAATGCCGCACAGAATCTGCGTTGCAGATTCTGCGGCGGATCTGCCCAAAATGTGATGGAAATTGATGCGGACTAGCTGCTGCGGACTGCGGGAAAAGTGCTTCCCTTCTCTCTATCAGTGCAGGATAGAGAGAAGGGACAGCACTTTCCCTAGTGAAAGTAAACGAATTTCATACTTACCGGCCGTTGTCTTGGTGACGCGTCCCTCTTTCGGCATCCAGCCCTACCTCCCTGGATGACGCGGCAGTCCATGTGACCGCTGCAGCCTATGATTGGCTGCAGCCGTCACTTAGACTGAAACGTCATCCTGGGAAGCCGGACTGGAGACAGAAGCAGGGAGTTCTCGGTAAGTATGAACTTCTATTTTTTGACAGGTTGCTGTATATTGGGATCGGTAGTCACTGTCCAGGGTGCAGAAACAGTTACTGCCGATCGCTTAACTCTTCCAGCACCCTGGACAGTGACTATTTACTGACGTCTCCTAGCAACGCTCCCGTAATTCCGGGAGCCCCATTGACTTCCTCAGTCTGGCTGTAGACCTAGAAATACATAGGTCCAGGCAGAATGAAGAAATGTCATGTCCAAAAAGCAAGACGCATCCGCAGCACACATAACATGTACATGACAGCTGCGGACTTCATTGCGGAACTTAGAATCTCCATTGAAGTCAATGGAGAAATTCCGCCATGAGTCCGCAACCAGTCCGCCACTGGTCCGCAACAGACAGAGCATGCTGCGGACACCAAATTCCGCTCCGCAGCCTATGCTCCGCAGCGGATTTTTACTCAACGTCTAAACGAACACTTCTAAATTAAAGTGGAAGTCAATGGAGAAACGGCTCCGCTGCGGACTAACGCTGTCCTACTTGTTGCGGAATTTCTCCATTGACTTAAATGCAGTTTCAAAATTACGCAATGAAATCCGCAGATGTAATGTGTGTTGCGTTGCGGTTTGCTTTCAGGAACAGGATATTTCATCATTCTGGCGTGACCTATGTGTGTCGAGGTCTTTAGCCAGACTGGGATGGAATGTTTGAAAGAGAGCAGGGTGTGATCTGCACCTGAATTCGCAACGACAAATCCGCAGCATTTTACTTAAAGAGGCTCTGTCACCAGATTTTGCAACCCCTATCTGCTATTGCAGCAGATAGGCGCTGCAATGTAGATTACAGTAACGTTTTTATTTTTAAAAAACGAGCATTTTTGGCCAAGTTATGGCCATTTTTGTATTTATGCAAATGAGGCTTGAAAAAGTACAACTGGGCGTGTTGAAAAGTAAAAGTACAACTGGGCGTGTATTATGTGCGTACATCGGGGCGTTTTTACTACTTTTACTTGCTGGGCGTTCTGATGAGAAGTATCATCCACTTCTCTTCAGAACGCCCAGCTTCTGGCAGTGCAGATCTGTGACGTCACTCACAGGTCCTGCATCGTGTCGGCACCAGAGGCTACAGTTGATTCTGCAGCAGCATCAGCGTTTGCAGGTAAGTAGCTACATCGATTTACCTGCAAACGCCGATGCTGCTGCAGAATCATCTGTAGCCTCTGGTGCCGATGTGTCCTCGCTCGTCTGACACGATGCAGGACCTGGGGAAGTGACGTCACAGCGTGATCTCTCGAGAACACGGCTGTGTCTGCACTGCCAGAAGCTGGGCGTTCTGAAGAGAAGTGGATGATACTTCTCGTCAGAACGCCCAGCTAGTAAAAGTAGTAAAAACGCCCCGATGTACGCACATAATACACGCCCAGTTGTACTTTTACTTTTCAACACGCCCAGTTGTACTTTTGCAAGCCTCATTTGCATAAATACAAAAATGGTCATAACTTGGCCAAAAATGCTCGTTTTTTAAAAATAAAAACGTTACTGTAATCTACATTGCAGTGCCTATCTGCTGCAATAGCAGATAGGGGTTGCAAAATCTGGTGACAGAGCCTCTTTAACATTTTAGCCAAATCCGCAACGGAATCTGCAACGCGGATTATGTGCGGCATTGATGCGGACAGTGTCTGCAGAATTCCGCCACTTCTGAACATGCCCTAATACTACTACATTACTATAATACTACTACATTACTATAATAATACTACATTACTATAACAATACTACATTACTATAATACTACTACATTACTATAATAATAACAATACTACATTACTATAATACTAATACATTACTATAACAATACTACATTACTATAATAATACATTACTATAATACTACTACATTACTATAATAATACTACATTACTATAACAATACTAAATTAGTATAATACTACTACATAACTATAATAATACTACATTACTATAATAATAATACATTACTATAACAATACTACATTACTATAATAATAATACATTACTATAATTTACTATAATACTACTACATTACTATAATAATACTACGTTACTATAACAATACTACATTACTATAATAATACTACATTACTATAATAATAATAATAATAATAATAATAATACTACATTACTATAACAATACTACATTACTATAATAATAATAATAATAATACTATATTACTATAATAATAATAATAATAATAATAATACTACATTACTATAATAATAATAATAATAATAATACATTACTATAATAATACTACATGACTATAACAATAATACATTACTATAATAATAATACTACATTACTATAATAATACTACATTACTATAATAATAATAATAATAATTCTACATTACTATAATACTACATGACTATAGCAATACTACATTACTATAATAATAATAATAATAATAATAATACTAAATTACTATAATAATACTATAATACTACATTACTATAACACTACTACATTATTATTATAATGCTACATTGCTATAATAATACTGCATTACTATAATAATACTGCATTACTATAATAATACTGCATTACTATAACAATATTACATTACTATAATAACAAACTACATTACTATAATACTACATTACTATAACAATACTACATTACTATAATAATACTACATTACTATAATACTACTACATTGCTATCATAATACTACATTACTATAATAATACTACATTACTATAATACAACATTACTATAACAATACTACATTATTATAATAATACTACATTACTATAATACTACTACATTGCTATCATAATACTGCATTACTATAATAATACTGCATTACTATAACAATACTACATTACTATAATACTACATTACCATAACAATACTACATTACTATAACAATACTACATTACTTTAACAGTATTACCTTACTATAACAATACTACATTACTATATAATACTACATTACTATAGCAATACTACTTTACTATAATAATAATAATAATTCTACATTACTATAAAATACTACATTATTATAATACTACTACATTACTATAACACTACTACATTACAATAATAATACTACATTACTAAAACAATACTATATTACTAGAATAATAATACTACATTACTAGAATAATACTACATTACTAGAATAATATTACATTACCATAACAATACTACATTACTATAATAATATTACATTACTATAACAATACTACTTTACTATAATAATAATTATACATTCTTATAATAATACTACATTACTATAATACTACTACATTACTAGAATAAGAATACTACATTACTAGAATATTACTACATTACTTTAATAATACATTACTATAACAATACTACATTACTATAATAAAACATTACTATAACAATACTACATTACTATAATGATACTACATTACTTTAACAGTATTACATTACTATAACAATACTACATTACTATAATAATACTACTTTATTATAATAATACTCCTACATTACTATAATAATACTACATTACTATAATACTACATTGCTATAACAATACTACATTACTATACTAATACTTCATTACTTTAACAGTATTACATTACTATAACAATACTACATTACTATAATAATACTACATTACTATAATAATAGCGCTAGGTTTAAACTTACTGGAAATTTGTGAGTTTATGCCTCGTTTTACGTCTGAAAATAAGGCTACAATACGTCGGCAAACATCTGCCCATTCATTTGAATGGGTTTGCCGAAGTACTGTGCCGACGACCTGTAATTTACGCGTCGTCGTTTGACAGCTGTCAAAAGACGACGCGTAAAATTAAAGCCTCGTCAAAAGAAGTGCAGGACACTTCTTGGGACGTTTTTGGAGCCGTTTTCTCATAGACTCTATTGAAAACAGCTCCAAAAACGTCTGAAAAAATGGCGCAAAAACGCCACGAAAACGGCGCGAAAAACGCCGCGAAAAATGTGAGTTGCTCAAAAAACTTCTGAAAATCAGGTGCTGTTTTCCCTTGAAAACAGCTCCGTATTTTCAGATGTTTTTGGCTCAGCGTCTGAACATACCCTCAGTGTATGTTCACACGAGGGCGTCCGTAACGGCTGAAATTACGGGGATGTTTCCGCCTGAAAACATCCCCGTAATTTCAGCCGTAACGGCATGTGCAGGGGCTTGAACGCCGTGTCCATTACGGACGTAATTGGCGCTGCTATTCATTGGAGTCAATGGACAGGTCACTTCTTTGACGCGGGCGTCTATTTACGCGCCGTCATTTGAATTAGGTACGTAATTAGTGCGTGTGAACATACCCTAAGTGTTGCTAAATGCAGTCTGGCTGCTCAGGTGGTAGCATTTGGCAGACACAAGAATATCAATATTGAGCAGACCCTATTTCGATACTGCCACTGTGCCCTCTGTAGAACTGCCACAGTGCCCTCTGTAGATACTGCCACAGTGACCTCTGCAGATAATGCCACAGTGACCTCTGCAGATAATGCCGCAGTGCCCTCTGAAGATAGTACCCCAATGCCTTATGTAGATACTGCCACAGTGCCCTCTGTAGATACTGCCACAGTGCCCTCTGTCAATACTGATACAGTGCCCTCTGTAGATACTGCCACAGTGCCCACTGTAGATACTGCCACAGTGCCCTCTGTAGATACTGCCACAGTGCCCTCTGTAGATACTGCCACACAACCCTTTTGGAGAAGTTGCCACACAGTCCCTTTATAGATGTTGCCACACAACCCCTTTGTAGATATTGCCACACACCCCTTTGTAGATAATGACCCACCCACACACACACACACACACACACACACACACACACACCCCCTATAGACAGTACCACATCCGCCCTATGGTTGTGAAATCCCCAGCCAGAGCATTGCCGACGCACTGGCCTGGGATTCCTCTGCTGTAGAAAGCGCCCCACACACCACCATGTTGACATCGCTACACCCCCCTGCATGTAGATAGCTTCGTTGGGGCTGCCTGCTCAACCGGAATCTCCGTCCAGAGCATTGCCGATGCTCTGGCCAGGAAGGGGCTACATCTAGGAGTGGAATCTCTGGCATTGCTCTGGCAGGGGATTGCGGTCTAGGAGGAAGCCCAATGGAGCTACCTACATTGAGGGTGTGTGTAGCGCTGTCAACAGGGTGGGGTGTGTGGGGCACTATCTACGGCAGAGAAATTCCAGGCCAGTACGTTGGCAGCGCTCTGGCTGGGGATTCCGGTCCTGGAGTGATCCCAATGGAGTTATCTACAGGGAGGAGGGGCTGTAGCGTTGTCAAACGTGCGGTGTATGGGGCGCTAGCTACAGGGGGGTTGCACTACAGGGGACTGTCAGGCCACTGCTCACCTACCACCAATGCGTCAGGAGCGTGGGAAAAGGACTGACGTCATGCAAGAACGCCGGAGCGCTCGTCCTTTCATCTGCTCTCTCCCCGTGGACAGCAGATGACAGCTTCAGGGGCCACATGCGGCCTACAGGCCGCGTGTTTGAGACCCCTGCTCTAGACAATGACTTTTCAATGAGCAGATTCCTCTGCGACTAGCTGCTTGCTGAGTGCAAGAGTCACGCTTTCCGAGGCTCTATGCTCTGGCTAATAAAGGAGGGTCTTGATAAGGGAATCCCTCTATTACCCCCATAATAAGGCATATCTAAAGCGTTTTTCGAAAGAGGACAATCCTTTTAAAGAAATACAGATGTAGCTGTCTTTATCTTGACTTTTAACGCATTAAATACACAGTGGCAAGATCCTTTATCTTGACTTTTTCAATGACTTTTCAATGGCTTTTGTTATGTGATATCACGCTGCAGCAAGGTATCAGAGTCAAGATAAAGATGGCTACACCCGTATGATTGTAGGGGTTGTTGTTTAGCTAGATAAGAGTGTATAAGCGAAAAAGATAGATAAAACTGTGGAGGTATTTCTGATAATGCAACACACACATATACAATACTGAACATCTAATTGATTTCCTAATTTCTTTAAAACGTACTGGGGAAAATCTGGATCATAGAGTGTAGGTTGCAGGATACCAGCAGGAAACACTGTGGATGAAAAAGATGGAATATTTTACACCCATAATGTTATAGGTAGTTTATAATTGAACACATAGACACACACACATAAACTGTATTGTAAAGTACATCTGTTCTTATGGAACTTCTAGTAAAGACAGCAGATGGTGCCCTGTTCTACTCACCCATTTGGTTCTTGTTTGGGAGATAGTAGGCATTAAGGGCCTGTGGAGGGAGCAGCCACCTATTAAGAATAATAGGTTTACATTAATAAACCTTCTTCATATAGTTGTACTCATTATAAGAAAAAAAATATTCCTATAAATTAGTTAGGCCCCATGCACACGACAGCAAAAACCTCCGGCAAAAACGGAGCCATTCACTTTCATTGAACACTGACACCTTTCCGTAGCACTACGGAAGGGTGTCAGTGCCGTGGAAATGTTCCGGGAATTATGGAACATGTCCGTTCTTTCGCATTTTGCGGGCTGTGCTCCCATACTTTGTATGGGAGCACGGCCCGAAAATGCGGCTGTCAGTCAGCGGCCGGCCGTGCCCGGACCGCAGAAAGAACGGGCATGTCCTATTACGGCCCGGTTCTGCGGTCCGGGCTCATTGAAAACAATGGCGGCGGCCATGTGCATGTCCCGCGATTTGCGGGCGGCCTGCGGCTGACAGTCCGCTGACAGTCCGCAGCCGGCCGACCCGAAAATCACGGCCGTGCACACGGCTACGGTCGTGTGCATGAGGCCTTAGTTTAGTAAATTAGTTACTTAGTTTATTCACTGTATTGTTTTGCTAGAACTTTGCTAAAATCATGATAAAGCTGTGAGAAATTTCCCAAAAATTGCCATGTGAACACGGTCTAGGTAGAAGTTGCCTTCATGTTGTGATGAACGCAGTGTAGTCATCTTTGTGCCTTTGTTTCTACTATACTTGCACTCATGTTTAATACATGTAGGGATATTTTCTATGTGGATATACTTTTTAATAATTAATTGCATTATTTACTAACTAGCGAATTCATAAATAAGAAAACATACATTTTATCGAAACGCATTGTTCTTTTTCGCCGAAGATAAAACATGTCGATCGGCGCTCGTTTACCTCCATTTACATTGAGCAATCATTGTACTGTATGGGGACGAATGAGATTGTTCGTCCCCATACATTTCTATCATTGTTGGCAGCACATCCTCTGTTTACACGTGGAGATGTGCTACCGACAACAATCATTTTTTAGTGCCGCATAAAAGATGCGATCAGCCGACGAAAGAGATTGCTTGTTTGTCAGCTGATCGCAGGGACCTTTTACATGGGTCAATGATCGGGAACTAGTATTTTGTCCCACCTATTATTGGCCCCTGTAAAAGAGACTTGAGTCAGTAAAACGGCGGTTATGGTTTAACTGGTTTCAGCCTACCTTGCTGTAGCAGAAATCTGTCTGCAAATTACCCTTTTTTTTTTGTAATAGAAATTTGTTGGATTCATGAGATAAAAATCCAGCACTGGCAGACTGGAATAGGTCTGTCAAGAAGGAACACTAAATTGGTTAGCTGACATCATTTTCACGTACAGAAGAGGTAAAGTTAGATACTAAAGAGAATGTACAAGAAAAAGAATAATAAACTCAGACTAGAAGATTTACAAGTAACTCTTTTAACTCGTGAAAATGTTTGACCTTTAATGTTCTATAAAAAATGTGTGCCACCTAAGATCTGGATTTCGTTTGTCTGGGCTTTGTCTAAGGATTTCTAATAAAACTTATTTTTGCAAGTTTCTTGTACTCTTGATGAAAAACACATTTGTGTCTGTACTTTGTTATATAATAAAATGTTCTACATGTTCAATAGTAAAACGTGCCAAAAAGACACCTCAATGTTCTTCCATTCTCAGGGTATGTTCACACGGCCAAATTTCAGACGTATACGAGGCGTATTATGCCTCGTTTTACGTCTGAAAATATGGCTACAATACGTCGGCAAACATCTGCCCATTCATTTGAATGGGTTTGCCGACGTAGTGTGCAGACGACCTGTTATTTACGAGTCGTCGTTTGACAGCTGTCAAACGACGACCCGTAAATTTACTGCCTCGGCAAAGAAGTGCAGGGCACTTCTTTGCCACGTAATTTGAGCCGTTCTTCATTGAAATCAATGAAGCACGGCTCAAGGTTTACGAGCGTCTCAGACGCCTCGTAAATTACGAGGAGGAGCTTTTACGTGTGAAACGAGGCAGCTGTTAACAGTCTGTCTTTTCACACGTAACTGCCTCTCAGCGTGTGAACATACCCTAAGGGTATGTTCACACGTAGTCAACCAAAACGTCTGAAAATCCAGAGCTGTTTTCAAGGGAAAACAGACCCTGCTTTTCAGACGTTTTTTACCAACTCGCATTTTTACCAACTCATTTTTTTACCAACTCGTTTTTGGAGCTGTTTTCATTGGAGTCTATGAGAAAACAGCTCCAAAAACGTCTGAAAGAAGTGTCCTGCACTTCTTTTGACGAGGCTGTATTTTTACGAGTCGTCGTTTGACAGCTGTCAAACGACGACGCGTAAATAACAGGTCGTCTGCACAGTACGTCGGCAAACCCATTCAAATGAATGGCCAGATGTTTGCCGATGTATTGCAGCCCTATTTTCAGACGTAAAACGAGGCATAATACGCCTCGTATACGTCTGAAATTTGGCCGTGTGAACATACCCTGATGCTTCAACTATAGACAAAGCCAAATGGAGCAATAATTTACAAGAGAGGTTGTTCCAGTATGATCACCTCTTAGGGTATGTTCACACGTAGTCAACCAAAACGTCTGAAAATCCAGAGCTGTTTTCAAGGGAAAACAGACCCTGCTTTTCAGACGTTTTTTTTACCAACTCGCAATTTTCGCGGCATTTTTCGCGCCGTTTTCGCGGCGTTTTTTACGTCCGTTTTTGGAGCTGTTTTCATTGGAGTCTATGAGAAAACAGCTCCAAAAACGTCTGAAAGAAGTGTCATGCACTTCTTTTGACGAGGCTGTATTTTTACGAGTCGTCGTTTGACAGCTGTCAAACGACGACGCGTAAATAACAGGTCGTCTGCACAGTACGTCGGCAAACCCATTCAAATGAATGGGCAGATGTTTGCCGACGTATTGGAGCCGTATTTTCAGACGTAAAACGAGGCATAATACGCCTCGTATACGTCTGAAATTTGGCCGTGTGAACATACCCTTACCATATGACCACAAACCGTATTTAAGAGCGGAGAGCCAATAAAAATGAACGTCTGGCTCTGACAGACTCCTGGACTCTGTCCAGCCACCAATTACATAGTCGATCATTCATTAGAATGTCCGGTATTTAATATTACATTTACTGTGTAGCAGCTACTGCATAAGATGCATATATGGCTAGTTGCAAATTTACAGTGATAACAGCGGATTGCCGGGGAATTACAGAAGCTGGACCAGTAGTGATCGGCTGAGTAGTAGTGAGCAGCCATTGTGAAAAGTCAATGTGCTCTTTTTGGTTGATTGGAGGTGGTTTGCATATAGCACATTTTCGCACAATCCTCTCCTTTACAAGTCTAATATACAGATATAGTATATCTAATATCCTTGTCAGCCTCACAAAATAAAGTGGAAAATATTTTTTGCATGGAATTACCTTTTAGAGAATTTAGGCACAGTGCAATAATAATAGCAAATACATATCTTGGTCTTTGATCCTTTTTATACATATCTTGAAATTAGGTTTCCCTTTGTGCTTCTACTTTAGAAAATGCATTAAAAATGTCAAATAACGTTTCTGTGAAATAAGAACGTGAATACATACGCTGATTTATCCACTTCCTGACGGATCTTCTTTACTGACTGTTTGATGCTGTATCTAATACTGTTCAGAATGTTCTTAAAATAGGTCTTCTCATGAACCTCAAACTAAGAGGTGAAGGAAAAGGCAGAAAGCAGAGAAATATCAGGGTTCAGGAAATGAAAAGTGATGGAAGAGCAGGCCATGAGACTGATAAAGAAGAGATGATACTGTATGTAGCTGATCAAACTGGACTGGCATGAGTATATTAGATATAGGAGACATGAAATATGAGACAGGATTGGTATATTACTCATTCTACTAGAGACATGAAAGATATGAAAACAGGATTTGTATATTAGCGCACGTCCAGACGTGGCAGAGTTTTTCCGCTGCAAATGTTGGTGCATATTTGGGGCAATTACGCAACGAATCTGCACCAACATTTGCATATTTGACAGGTAATTCAGACGTTGCAGAAAACACAGCGGACTTGCCGCAGATTTCAGTTTTTGCATTGCAAAGGCTGAAATCCGCAGTGAAATTTCGCGTCTTCTCCACAACAGACAGTGCATGCTGCGGAGGGAAAATTCTGCGCCGCAGCCTATGGTCCGCAGCGGAGTTTTCCGCAACGTCTGAACTAACTTCCCTAAAAATGTACTGAAACAACTGTAAAAAACGGCCACTGGAGAATTCCACTACGGACTGTCGTCAGCAGAATTCCACAGCAATTCCGCCACGTCTGGCCGTGCCCTTACACATTCTACTGGAGACATGAAAGATATGAGACAGGATTGGTATATTACACATTCTACTCGAGACATGAAAGATATGAAATAGGATTGTTAATATTACATATTCTACTCGAGACATGAAATACATGAGACATTTGTCTCCACTCTTAAATATGGGTGGGATATCAAGTACATTCCCTTGGTGGTATTTAACTGGTTACTTAAAGAGGCTCTGTCACCAGATTTTGCAACCCCTATCTCCTATTGCAGCAGATCGGCGCTGCAATGTAGATAAGAGTAACTTTTTTTTTTTTTTTTAAACGAGCATTTTTGGCCAAGTTATGGCAATTTTTATATTTATGCAAATGAGGCTTTCTAAAGTACAACTGGGCGTGTTTAAAGTTAAAGTACAAGTGGGCGTGTATTGTGTTTTACTAACTGGGCGTTGTGAATAGAAGTGTATGATGCTGACGAATCAGCATCATCCACTTCTCTTCGTTACCACCCAGCTTCTGGCAGTTCACAGACACACAGCGTGTCCTCGCTCATTCAACGGGATGAAGTCCTGTGGGAGGAAGTGAGTGACGTCACAGCGTGATCTCGCGAGGACACGCTGTGTGTCTGTGCACTGCCAGAAGCTGGGTGGTAACGAAGAGAAGTGGATGATGCTGATTCGTCAGCATCATACACTTCTATTCACAACGCCCAGCTAGTAAAAGAAGTAAAAACGCCCAGATGTACATACACAATACACGCCCACTTGTACTTTAACTTTAAACACGCCCAGTTGTACTTTAGAAAGCCTCATTTGCATAAATATAAAAATGGTCATAACTTGGCCAAAAATGCTCGTTTAAAAAAAAAAAAAAAGTTACTCTTATCTACATTGCAGTGCCGATCTGCTGCAATAGGAGATAGGGGTTGCAAAATCTGGTGACAGAGCCTCTTTAAGAGAAAAACACATCATAGATTTAATTTAACCTATCAATGACAAATCAATGGTTGAATTGCAGACTAATCTTGTGCCCACTGAGTCATCAGGTGCTTTAAATATTCTGTTGATCAAACATTTGTCCTTCATGGTAAACAGAAAACTCATTAACTCATGTTGAGAACCGTTATATCTGTGCCTGATCACAGACAGTTAGGCTGGGTTCACACGAGCATGTTACGTCCGTAAAGGACGGAACGCATTTCGGCCGCAAGTCCCGGACCGAACACACTGCAGGGAGCCGGGCTCCTAGCATCATAGTTATGTACGATGCTAAGAGTCCCTGCCTTGCTGCGGGGCAACTGTCCCGTACTGTAATCATGTTTTCAGTACGGGACAGTAGTTCAACGGAGAGGCAGGGACTCCTAGCGTCGTACATAACTATGATGCTAGGAGCCCGGCTCCCTGCAGTGTGTTCGGTCCGGGACTTGCGGCCGAAATACGTTCCATCCTTTACGAACGTTACATGCTCGTGTGAACCCAGCCTTAGGCTGGATTCACACGAGCGTGGCGTTTTTGCGGACGCAAAAACGCGGCGTTTTGCGCGCGCAAAAACCACTTGACAGCTCCGTGTGTCATCAGTGTATGATGCGCGGCTGCGTGATTTTCGCGCAGCCGCCATCATAGAGATGAGGCTAGTCGACGTCAGTAAATAGTCACTGTCCAGGGTGCTGAAAGAGTTAACTGATCGGCAGTAACTCTTTCAGCACCCTCGACAGTGAATTCTGATCACAATATCGAGCTACCTGTTAAAAAAAAAAAAAGACGTTCGTACTTACCGAGAACTTCCCTCCCGGCCGTTGCCTTGGTGACGCGTCCCTCTCTTGACATCCGGCCCCACCTCCCTGGATGACGCGGCAGTCCATGTGACCGCTGCAGCCTGTGCTTGGCCTGTGATTGGCTGGAGCTGTCACTTGGACTGAATTGTCATCCCGGGAGGTCAGACTGGAGGAAGAAGCCGGGAGTTATCGGTAAGTCAGAACTTCTTTTTTTTTAACACGTTCATGTATATTGTGATCGGAAGTCACTGTCCAGGGCGCTGAAACAGTTTAACTCTTTCAGCACCCTGGACAGTGACTATCTCCTGACGTCGCGTACCCGAAATTTTTTTGCCGGGTTCGGTCAAAACGAGTTCGGCCGGTGAAGTTCAGTTCGGTTGTCCGGGCTCGCTCATCTCAAAGACACTCCGTTTGGATGTTTGTAAACAGAAAAGCACGTGGTGCTTTTGTGTTTACATTCAGAGTTTTTCAGCTCTTGCGCGAATCACGCAGTTCGCGCGGAAGTGCTTCCGTGCGGCATGCGTGGTTTTCACGCACCCATTGACTTCAATGGGTGCGTGATGCGCGAAAAACGCTGAAAGAACGGACATGTCGTGACTTTTTTTCAGCGGACTCACGCTGAGGAAAAATCACGGACATGTCAGCACGGCCCCATAGACAAATATAGGTCCGTGCAATGCTCGTGCAAATCACGCGCGTTGCACGGACGTTTTTCCCGTTCGTCTGAATAAAGCCTTAGTATGCAGTCTGTAAAAAGTTATCGGAAGTTTACAGCTTTTAGAAAGTTAAAGGATTAGTATGTTCATACTTTATCTGCAAATACTAGAAAAAAAGTTAACAAATATAGATAAAAATAGTCTACAAGTGGATGAATATAACTAATCAATATTTAATTAGAGATCTCACCAATAAGGCTTTGCTCACATCTGCGTTGGAAGCACCGTTAGGGGATTACCGGAGATTACCGGAGACAATAGTGCATCATGCTGCCCCATTGCGTCCGGTAAAATAAAATCAATGGGTTCCATCGGCCGCGGCGGTGTCCGTTGTACAACGGAACCGTTGCTTCCATTATTTTTACTTGTTCTGCTACTATGCAGCAGAACAACTGAATGTCACAATGCAGGTGTGAACATTGGCTAACATATTATAAATTTGTGCTCTTCTCTTTCTCTCTCACTCCATGCGCTGCAGTACAATGCTTGTTGCCGTATATCAGAGAAACACTGCCGCCGTGATATGGCATGCGATGGAGCATCGTAGGGCAGCACACTGAGTCCCTGAAGCATCCGTATCCCATGTATAATATCAGAGGCCTACAGTAAGGCGCCATGTACCCCTATGTGTGTCCTATTACGACTTCACCGTTATACGGCTGTGTGCATAAGGCCTACATCCTATGTATCTTAAAGATGACCACCCACCGCAATTTTGAGGGGCTGTGTCATAAAGGTTTTACTATATATATATATATATATATATATATATATATATATATATATATATATCTATGTTTATCTATCTTAAGCTTCAGCCCAAAATAGCAAATACTGTTTTGTGATGTCTGCATTTTACGGGAAATATTTCGAAATATTTTAATATTTCGTTTTGGTAAATAGCTTAATTTTACAGGAATTCAGAAAGCCATCTGCACACATTCTGCAGGGTGACTGTATGTCGTAGATATGGTTGTTTGTCGGGGGTAAAAAATATGCCAAAACTTATAATGATGAAAAAAACATATCAGCTAACCATAGACTCGAAACCTAACAGTAGGTGGGGTCATCAGGTCTCTCATTGACAATCTGTTTAGGTCAGGTAACTTAATGTTCTCTGGTGAAATGCTCATCATTGGCCACTATTATGCTAGATCTTAGTGATACAGTGCTTCTATTCCCTCTGGATATATAGCAGATCTCAAATGTAAAGTATTTGGAAGATCTGTAGATTGAATATTGCTGCTGGTTTACTACATGGCTTCATAAAGGACCATGGAATCACTATGGTTTAGAGAAATAAGACTTACTTCATATTCTTTATCCATTGATTCTGGCTTGAGCAGGAAATCAGGGTATCCTATCATTACCATCATGTGCTTCAGCTGAAATGAGAAACTACAAGATTTAGGCCTCATGCACACGACCGTAGCCGTGTGCACAGTGTGTGATTACGGCACGGATGGGTAGTGGGGAGTGTCATCCGCGGGCCGTCCGCAATCACGGACCGTGCACACACAATATATGCATCGACTTCAAGTAACCCGGACCGCAATTGTTGTCCGTAAAATGACATGTCCTATTTTTTTTGTGGTCCCGGCTCCGGGCAAAGCACAAATCGTGGAAACCACAGTAATATGCATTGGCCCATAGGATGGAATGTTTTCTATACTATATGCAATTGAGGCTCTGCAATTGCGGATAGTATGCGGCCACAAAACAGGCGTTTTCCAGTCTAATGTAAAGAAAACGTATTTGTTATTATTCAACTTTTTTATATAATTACCGTAGCATTTCGATTCCTGTTTAAACATATCTGCTTGCTGTTAGTGAATTGATATATTCTTGCTCTAATACTTCTGATCATTTATTTTACTGCAGTTTTAGCCAACCTAGGTAATCCTTTGTGAGCTTACATAGCCTGGCTAACAGTTGTTACCTTAACTTTTACATTGTAGCTGTAACACCCATGGCCGCGGGCCGTCAGGTTTACTCACCTCCTGACGGCCGCAGCCATGGAACAGTGAGCGCTGGCCCTCATCTCCTCCTCAGGAGACGCCAGCGCTCACTTCCGCTTCACTCTGCTGGTTCCCGTAGGGTGCGCGCGCACGCTCTTGCCCGGTCTTAAAGGGCCAGCGCGCACACCTACATTTCATAACCTAATTAGCCCATAAGCACTCTGGACTATAGAAGGGCCCTGCCCCTTCCTGCATTGCCTGAGCGTTGTTGTCGTTACCTATGTTCGTCTCTGCAAATGGTCCCTTAAGTGTTTTCCAGCTCCCAGTGTTCCCGTTCCTGCATCCCGTGTTATCCTGGTCCTAGTGCCATTGAGAGTTGGAGCCATGTTGTACTGAGTACTACATCTGCCTTGTTACACCACGCCTGGTGTCTGTCTGCTGCCAAGGTCCCATCCGAGCCTATCTTGCTACTTTCTGAAGTTACCACAGGTACACCTATTTGAACTATTGACTTTACTTGTATCATGTTGGCCAGCAGCCATACCGTCAAGTTGGTATGGCCCAGTGGGTCCACGCACCCTACGTGACAGTAGCACAACACTCTGGGTAGCAAAGAGATTTTTGTTTTTATTAGGCTCACAGAGGATTGTCTGGACTGGGTAATGGATAGTAGCAAAATGTCAGTCGTAAGGCCTACTGGTGTTTTTTTTAGTACTTTTTTTTCTTATGATTCCTCAATTTACCTTGGCCGTTGCAGCTTCTTTGGTATCCTTGTCCATCCAGTCTAACTCATCCAGCCTGTTGTTTAGTATATATTTTATGTCTTCAACAAGTTGTTGCACCTGAAAAGGCAAAGTAGAAATTGTAGAATAAAACTGTAAAAAAAAAAACTAAGATTTCAATGCGCAGCACATGGGCAAGATTCACGTTCGTGTGAATGGGCCCTAAGCTAGTTTCAGTCAACTGTAACATGGCTGCATTTTAATGTCTATAATATACATGTAACACTAAGGGTATGTTGACACGCTTAACAAAATATGGCTGAAAATATGGAGCTGTTTTCAAGCGAAAACAGCCCCTGATTTTCAGCCGTTTTTTTAAGCAACTAGCTTTTTTTGCTGCGTATTTTGCGGGCGTTTTTGGAGCTGTTTTTCATTGACTCAATAGAAAAACAGCTCCAAAAACGTCTCAAGAAGTGACATACACTTCTTTTTTACGAGGTGTTTGTTTTTAAAAACATCCGCGTAAAAAACGCCCTGTGGGAACAGAACGCCGTTTTCCCATTGAAATCAATGGTCAGATATTTGGTGGCATTCAATCCCCGCATTTTTTGCCGTTTTTCGGGGGGTTACGGTTCGAAAAACGGCTGAAAATAGCCCGTGTGAGCATACCCTAAGACCTCCAGCGTTTCTACTGAACCCAGGAATTTTGGTATTTCAATCGTAATATGGACATTAAAATGCGGATATAAGCTAAACCTAGCCTTAAAGGCTAGGTACACATTTACTTTTTTTTTTTTTTTAAATAAAAATGTCTATCAGTTTGTGCAACTCTCTAAATACTTTTTATTAAAAATTATTTTTACTTTTTGAGATACAGCTGCTTTGTATCCTGTATACAGAGCAACTGTATCGTGCGGTGAGACTTGAATCCGTCAGGTCAGCAACACTGACGGGTTCAGCGTCAGCGGATCTCTGACACGCAGGATCTACCAGTTATCGATCACATCTAAGTTATGAACTTAGATGTGATCGGTAACAGCTCGATCCTGCGTGCCAGAGAAGCGCAGGACTCTCTGACACTGAACCCGTCAGTTCCGCTGACTTGACGGATATAGGTTTCAGCGCTTGATAGAACTGCTGTGTATACAGAATACAAAGCAGCTTTATCTTAAACAGTAAAACATTTTTTTTTAATAAAAATAATTTAGAAAGTTGCACAAAACACCCTGAAACAATATCAAAGGTGTACGTAGCCTTTATAACATATATGTTTGGAATGGCTGGACATAAAGGAGGTGGAAATCTTAAAGCAGTAGAAGATTCTTGTGTCATATTTCATGCTGTTGAGCTATACAAAATGCCTAGTGATGTGATTTTATGGCAAAGGACTGGACAATAGAATCATCGCCCATTCATAGTATAAGGAATAAGGTTCTAAGGAATTAAAGCCAAATTCTGCCTCAACTTTCTTCGAAGCTTTGTTCTTGCTCTCCTTGTTGTGCTTGTTGTGCTTTTTCCTAAGTCATTCATTTGTAAACTGCCTGAAGAAGGAGCCTCTGCGCTCTGAAAGCTTGCATATAGAACTTTAATGGTTAGCCAATAAAGGTATCATACCTTCTATACTTTTGTCTTTTTTGACACAAAGGTATTTAACATTGCATTCTTGCTCTCCTAAATTGTATGGTTGTATGGCATTCCACATTTAAGAATTAGGGCAGCCAAAATAGTTCCCAAATCGAGCCACTGCTATGAACCCAAAGTGGCAGTTGATGGATTATCTATTTTTTATCCCAAATCTCAGTGTAGAATTATTCTGGCACCATAGGAGATGTGATTTCCTAATAGAATACAATCTGTATTTGATAATCAAGTTACCCTAAAGATACGTATTTGGACCCACTTTTTGTTTTTATATTTTATCTTTTGCTCTTACTGTATATGTTGTGCAAATCTAAGACAGCATTACTCCGAACTTTTGTTACCTTAGCTTTGCTGGATGATGAGAAATACTCATCTACAAACAAGGCTCCCAGTGCCATCCCAAAATGTTTATTGGCTTGTGTAAGGCAGACCTTCCCCAGCTCCAACTGTTTCTCTGAACCCTCCATTTCCTTAGAGAGTTCATGAAGGGCGTCTCGGAAGGGAGTGGAGAGATGCTCACTCAGGACCACTATAAGTCGCCATAGCATATAATTGTGTAGGATGCTGCAAGAAACATACAGTATAAACCAACTGGATTTTATTTGTACTATATAATGCAATCAAGCTTTAGTACAATTATTACTATATTATTTAGTAATTAGCTCTTTTGCTGTCAGAGGTTTAGGGAAAATGTTAACACTTTTGACATAAACAATTACAAACTGAAATATAACATTAAAAAAAAAATCATATTATACCCCCATACTTCTATATTTTCTGAAAGTAGACACCTAGCATATTGTAAAAATGCCACCCAGAACATTTCACTCATAAGTGCCTTCTTGCAATTTTGCATCAAAACCAGGGCATTGGTGGGGGGGGGGGCAAACTGGGCAACTGTGCCCACTGCCCAGTGGCGGCACTATAGCATCCACAGCGGCTGCTCCAGGACCTGTGATATGAGGGGGCCCGCGGCATGAGTGGGCCCGTGCTGCCCTGCACATAACATTTAAGGGCTGTGTGGCATGGGCACCCTCATGCCTGGTGGTGTCACTAGCGACTGCCACAATCAATTGTATCTGCGTCCTCAGGACGCAGATACAATTAAACACTATAGACCTGCAGCCTCTAAGATGCTGGGACAGAATCCCTGTACACGCAGACGTGATGACATCACTGGATCACGCTGGCCTACGCTAGTGTCCCATCTTGGCATCTCGAGCCTGTGGAGCAACTCTGCCCATTTTGGGGGGTAATGTGGCTCCATCTACAAGAGGGGGTGTGTGCCACTTTTTACACGGGGGGCTGTGTGGCAATATCTACAAGGGGGCTGTGTGTCACTATGTACAAGGGGGGGCTGTGCTGCACTATCTAAAAGGGCGGACTGTGTGGCACTATGTACAAGGGGAGGCTGCGTGGCACTATCTACATGGGGGCTGTGTGGCACTATCTAAAAGGGGGGCTGTGTGGCACTATCTAAAAGGGGGGCTGTGTGGCACTATCTACATGGGGGCTGTGTGGCACTATCTAAAAGGGGGCTGTGTGGCACTATCTAAAAGGGGGGCTGTGTGGCACTATCTCCAAGAGGGGGTGTGTGGCACTGTCTACAAGGCGGACTGTGTGTGGCACTATCTACAGGGGGCTGTGGCACTATCTACAGGGGGCTGTGTGCGGCGCTATCTACAGGGCATTCTATGGAGCTATCTACATTGGCACTGTGGCACTATCTACAGGGTGCACAAAGGGGGCATTATAACTGTGTGGGGGCACAAAGGGAGTATGGTTACTGATGAGGTACTTTTATTGTGTTGAGCACTAAGTGATCATTTTTACTATCTGGGGCACTCTGGATTACGAGTTTGCTTAGAGGATGGGGTATAGGTCGGAAGGGTGCTGGAAAAGTGAGAAACCAACATGTCTGTGTGTCAAATTCTGCAGAGCCGAGTCATGACTGGAATAAGTCGTCACAGTGGTCTGGCCCGGATGGAGAAAAAAAAGGAAAGTGAACGACTCTAATTAGAGAAGACGTTACCTGTGAGTGACTGGATATAAATGAGCTGTAATCACTTATATAGTCTGCAGAGCTCCTTTGTATAACTGTCATCTTCCACTATATGGTCAATATTGTGGTAATATTGGTCTTTGTATAGTGGTTTTTATTCAGTAACAGTATAGGGGTATTATTCAGTTAATATGTGGTTATGGTGTGGCAGTATTATTCAGTAACAGTATGGGTGTACTATTCAGTCACTGTTGGTTATGGTGTGCCGGTATTATTCAGAAACAGTATGGGGGTATTATTCAGTTACTATGTGGTTATGATGTGGCGGTATTTTTCAGTAACAGTATGGGGGTATTATTCAGTCACTATGTGGTTATGGTATGGTGGTATTATTCAGTAACATTATGGTTTTGTAAAAAATGAATACAAATTTGTGTTTGTGACTAAAAGTCTGACCCTAGCAGAATCTGAGAGACACAATTTAAGATGTGCAGAGATAGTATATGCCACTTATGTCTACATGCATAAATCTTCATAAAATAAAAAAATCCAGAGACCAAAAATCTCTGAGATCCAGATGCCAGTAAACATTTGAGTCACAAAGTATATTAATGATTAGGTGCAACTGGTGATTTAGATGTGCAACTGCTGATCTTTTCAACCCTCTGGCGGAAAAAAAGAGCACGTATTTTTATTCTCTTTGATTAGTAAGATCATGTTTATGTAACGGATTTTCACGTATATTTTGTATTCCGTGCCAGAATCCGTCCGCAAACTGCATCCTGTTCATTTGAATTAGAAATCCGCACCATAGTTCTTAGGGCATGGCCAGACGTGGCGGAATTGCTCTGGAATTCTGCTGCGGCCAGTCCGCTGCGGAAATCCGCAGCGGACATTTTCTCCATTGCTTTCCACTGCTTTTTAGTTGGGTTCGTGCACATGTTGCGGAAAACTCCGCTGCGGACCATAGGCTGCGGTGCGGAATTTGGTGTCCGCAGCATACACTGGCTGTTGCGGACGTGTAGCGGACTTGTTGCGGACTCATTGCGGAATTTCTCCATTGACTTCAATGGAGATTCAAAAATCCGCAATGAAATCAGCAGATGTTATGTGTGTTGCGTAGCGTATTGCTTTTACAAACATGATATTTCTTCATTCTGGCTGGACCTATGTATTTTTAGGTCTATAGCCAGACTGAGGCCCCATGCACACTAACGTAAAAACGCCCATAATCACGGGCCGTTATTACGGCACGGGCAGGCCCATAGAAGTCAATGGGGCTCCTGTAATTACGGATGACTACGTGGGGCTCCTGTAATTACGGATGACTACGTGTGTGCACCCGTAATTACGGGAGCGTTGCTAGGCAACGTTAGTGGATAGTCACTGTCCAGGGTGCTGAAAGAGTTAAACGATCGGCAGTAACTGTTTCAGCACCCTGGACAGTGACTTCCGATCACAATATAGATCAACCTGAAAAAAAAAGTTCCTACTTATCGAGAACTCCCTGCTTCTTCCTCCAGTCCGGCCTCCCGGGATGACGTTTCAGTCCATGTGACGGCTGCAGCCACTCACAGGCCAATCACAGGCTGCAGCGGTCACATGGACTGCCGCGTCATCCAGGGAGGTCGGGCTGGATGTCGAAAGAGGGACGCGCCACCAAGACAACGGCCGGGTAAGTATGAATTTCTTTTACTTTTACTAGGGAAAGGGCTGTCCCTTCTCTCGATCCTGCATTGATAGAGAGAAGGGAAGTAGTCTTCACCTGAAGACGCAACGGCTAATCTGCATCAATTTCCTACCCATTTTAGGCATAGCCGCAACAGAATCTGCAATGCAGATTATGTGCGGCATTGATGCCGACAGTGGTGGCAGAAACATGCCACGTCTGGTCATGCCCTACTGAAGTGATGTGTCAATTCTTTATTGCGGATTTAGGTAGCCACTCGTGGCAGAAATCCGGGGGAAAATGAGTCGTGTGAGCATATACTAAGGGTGGGTGATAACATGAAGAAACGTTCCTGTATCACTCCCCTCGGGTCACTGGAAGGCTGTACAGGGGGAGAGATGACAGTAACAGGTTGTCACTTTTAACTTCCTCCCTTCCACCCCTCCCTTACAGTGACACAAAACACGGTAACATTTTTAATCTTGCACACAGACTTCAAACAGTGCTGTGCTCTAAAGATTCTGGGTTTTTATATTATACCAGAACCTAGCCCTTATATTCTAAGCTCTAGCTCTAGGTGCGGCAATCATTTAAAGGTATATATGTCCTTGGTAGAAAAAGGGTTAGATAGGACATGAACATTTATATAATGAACAAGGTTGTCATCTTCTAACCTACAAGGTTAAAAATATTTGTAACTAAATATAAAGTTTAACACATTTCTTCTGAGAATGAAACAATCACCATGAGACTTAGGCTATGGATTTTGGACAAATGCTCATTGAAATTAAGACTCATTTTACAGAGCCCATTGGAGCTAGTCATTTGGCAGATTTAATCCACAAATTGTTCATAACATCTTTAATCCTAGTAATTGAAATTGAAGCATGAGTAATCTCCAGATTCTTAATGAATTTATCCTCCGAGACTCTCCTCTGAGTGGTCTGTTCGACATGTTACAAACAGAATTGTGAACTTGAAGAATTTTCATAAGTACAACCCCAGACAACAATTCTTATTATTTCTTAAAATGAAACTTGTGTTATTTCATTTATTTGTGGAAGATTTTGTACCTTACTTTACAAAGAGCTGTTATCAAAGGATTCCTTATACATAATTCCATTGCTGCACAGCATATATACGATTTTTTTTTTATTTTCAGATCTGCAGGAATATGCAATAGAGCTCTACATGTCGTAATGTCATTGTTTTATGCTGTATTCCAAATCCAGAGCTAAGAGTACAAGCACATTGTGCAGCTCCTCTGCTCAGTCAATTACTATGGAACACAAAACATTGATATTCAGAACACACAAAACCCTCACTAGATCAATGACCATTAGCTTAATGTTCCAACCATAGAGTCCAGTGTGGGAGAGACTGTGGCATGTCAACTATGAGTCAGCCCATGGCTGTGTATGACATTAAAAGGAAGGAAGAAGAAACAGAGAGGAATAATGATTGAGATGGGGACTGGAAGGAAAAAGCAAAAAAATGCTGGTGGCAGCTGAAGGTGGATGTGAAGTGAATTGATGGGGATACAGGGAAAAAATGAGAAATACATTTAAATCATATTGTTGTTGAAAAACTCAGTTGGCGAAGTGATTCGAGCAAAACAAAAAAAAGAAAACAAGAGCAACAAATAGGATTCCAAATGTCCAAAGTTTATAAATAAAAACTCTCTTTAGCTTCCATGGACTAAAAGTCTACTTTTCATACATAATTTCATACATGAAACCCAGAGTGTACGTTTTTGCCCAATACGTAGTCTCTTCTTTAACCCCGAAACTTTCCCATGCTGTATCTTCTTTCCCTGCTGTCTTCAATGCAAAGCTACCGATAAGTCTTGTCATGAGTAGTTTGGGCTCTTATTGTCTCTCTGGATAGAAAAGGAACATAGAGATGAAGATTATTTGATGCCCAGGTGCTACTAGATTAACCCCTTCCCGCTGCGGCCACTTTTGACCTTCCTGGCAGAGCCTTATTTTTCATATCTGATATATCTCACTTTATATGGTAATAGCTTTGGAATGCTTTTACCTATCCAAGCGATTTTGAGATTGTTTTTTTGTGACGCATTGGTCTTTATGTTACTGTAAAATGTGGTCGATACATTCAGTATTTAAATGTGAAAAACACCAAAATTTTGCGAAAAATTAGCAGTTTTATAAATTTACATTTATCTGCTTGTAAGACAAAGGCTGGGTTCACACGACCTATTTTCAGGCGTAATGGAGGCGTTTTACGCCTCGAATTACGCCTGAAAATACGGCTCCAATACGTCGGCAAACATCTGCCCATTCATTTCAATGGGTTTGCCGATGTACTGTGCCGACGACCTGTAATTATACGCATTGCTGTCAAAAGACGGCGCGTAAAATAACAGCCTCGTCAAAGAAGTGCAGGACACTTCTTGGGACGTAATTGGAGCTGTTTTTCATTGAATCCAATGACGAACAGCTCCAAATTACGTCCGTAATGGACGCCCCGCAAAACGCGAGTACATGCATTTACGTCTGAAATTCAGGAGCTGTTTTCTCCTGAAAACAGCCCCGTAATTTCAGACGTAAATGCAGTTATCGTGTGCACATACCCAAATAGTAATACCACACAAAATAGTTGCTAATTAACATTTCCCATATGTCTACTTTAGATTGGCATCGTTTCTTGAACATTCTTTTATTTTTCTAGGACCTTACAAGGCTTAGAACTTTAGCAGAAATTTCCCAAATTTTCAAGAAAATTTCAAAAGTCTATTTTTTCAGGGACCAGTTCAGTTCTGAAGTGGCTTTGAGAGGCCCATACAATACAAACCACCATAAATCACCCCATTTTAAAAACTGCACCCCTCAAAGTATTCAAAACAGCATTTAGAAAGTTTCTTAACCCTTTAGGCATTTCACTAGAATTAAAACAATGTAGAGGTGAAATTTACAAATTAATTTTTAATTAATTTATTCTGTAACACAGAACGTTTTACGAGAGAAAAGCCACTCAATATTTATTGCCCAGATTCTGCAGTTTTTGGAACTATCCCACACATTGCCCTAGTGTACTAATGGACTGAAGCACAGACCTCAGAAGCAATGGAGCACCTAGTGGATTTTGGGGCCTTCTTTTTATTAGATTATATTTTAGGCACCATGTTAGGTTTGAAGAGGTCTTGTGATGCAAAAACAAAGAAAACACCCCAAAAAGACCCCATTTTGTGAACTACACCCACAAGACATTTATCTAGGGGTGTATTGAGCATTTTGACCCCACATGTGTAGAATTTGGATGTGAAAATAAAAATGTTTACATTTTTTCAAAAATATGTCGTTTTAGCTTAAAAAAAAAAATCTATATGCACAAGGAGTAAAGAAGAAAAAGCCCACCAACATTTGTAAAGCAACTTCTCCAGACTACGTAAATACCCCCTCTGTGGTCATATATGCAAACTACAACCCTTGAGGAATTAATCTAGGTGTGTAATGAGCATTTTGATCCCACATGTATTTCATAGATTTTATTAGAATTGGGCAGTGAAAATTACATTTTTTTATTTCCCCAATAAGTTGCAGCTTTAGCTCAAAATTTTTCATTTTCTCATCAAATAGAAGGAGAAAAAGAACCCCAACATTTGTAATGATACTTCTCCTGAGTACAGCTATACCCTATATGTGGTCATAAACTGCTGTTTGCGCACACAGTAGGGCTCAGAAGGGGAGGAGCGCCATTTGGCTTTTGGAGTGCAGATTTTGCTGGATTGGTTTCTGGCCGCTATGTCGCATTTACAAAGCCCCTGTGGGTCCATAACAGTGGAAACTCCCCAGAAGTGACCTAATATTGGAAACTACTCTCCTCAAGGTATTCACCTAAGTGTGTAGTGAGAATGTTAACCCCGCATTTGTTTTACAGAAATTAGTGTATACTCGATTTTGAAGTGAAAATGTCAATTTTTCCATAGATATGCCAATATGTGGTGCCCAGCTTGTGCCCCCATGAAAAGACAGCTCTCTAATTATTATGCTGTGTTTCCCGGTTTTAGAAACACCCTACATGTGGCTCTAATCTTTTGCCTGGATGATCGACAGGGCTCAGGAGTGAAAGAGTACCATGCGAAATTGAGACCTAATTTGGCGAATTACAAAGAATTGGTTCACAATTGCAGAGGCTCTGAGGTGAAATAATAAAAGAAACCACTGACAAGTGATCCCATTTTGGAAGTTTCCACAAATGATTGTGCTACGGATGGTGCAAAGTAAAAAATTCTATTTTTCCCTAGATATGCCATTTCAGTGGCAAAAATGTTGTGCCCAGCTTGTGCCATTGGAGACACATACCCGAAAAATTGTTAAAAGTGTTCACCCGGGTATGGCTGTGCCATATATGTGGAAGTAAACTGCCGTTTGGGCACGCTGTAGGGTTCAGAATGGAGGGAGCGCCATTTGGCTTTTGGAGCGTGGATTTTGCTTGGTAGTAGTTTTGTTTGGAGTTTTACTGGTATTTTAGTTTATAATGTGGGGGGATATGTAATCTGTGCGGAGTACATCAGGGGCATAGTCAGGTGTGATAATGGGGTAAAAAAAAAGCAATAAAATAATCCATAGATGTGTGTTACGCTGTGAAGCAATCCTTTGTGCACAGGCCAGTGTCGCACTGATAAACGGTGTCCTCCCTTATCCCCCTTTTGGTTCACACTCCGCACCTTTGCTGTTTAGGGAATTTTGCTGGGAAGTGTTGTCCTGGTATAATACGGGCACACTCGCTTCCAGCAGATATGTTTGAGTCCTCCCCTTCCTGGTTCCCTAATTTTAGGGCTTTGATAAATCGTTGCTTGAAAGACGAAATGTTCCCCTCGGGCCTGCAAAACTGCATATTTTTATTTCCTTATTATTTATTTATGACTTATTGGAGCCTTAACTTATTTTAGTTTTTCATAGACTCAGTGGGATAAAAGCTGTTTTGCGGGACGAGCTGTAGTTATTATTGTTACCATTTTGGGGTACATGCAAATTTTTATCACTTTTTATCCTTTTGTTTGGGAGGCAAGGTGACCAAAAAAAAAGCAATTTTGGCATAGTTTTTAGTTTTTTTTATATAGCGTTCACCATGCGTTATAAATTACATGTTAACTTTATTCTGCAGGTCATTACGATTCCGGCATTACCTAATTTATAGCACTTTTTTATGTTTTATTACCTTTTGCACAATAAAATTACTTTTGTAAAAAGAATGTATTTTTTCTGTCGCCATGTTGTAAAGGCCATAACTTTTACATTTTTTCGTCTACGGAGCTGTATGAGAGCTTGTTTTTTGCGAGACGAGCTGTAGTTTTTACAATTTTTGGATACATGCAACTTTTTGATCACTTTTTATTCCAATTTCTATGAGGCAAGGTGACCAAAAAACAGCAATTCTGGCAATTATTTTTTTTTTACGCCATTCACCTCGCAGGATAAATAACATTATGTTTTTATAGTTCAGGCTGTTACGGATGCGGCGATAACAAATATGTATGTATGTATGTTTTTTTTCAATAATATATGACTTGATATGGGAAAAAGGGCGATTGTGTTTTATGTCATTACTTGAAACTTTTATTTTTTAAAACTTTTATTTGTACTTTTTTTTTTTACACTTTTTTTTACAATTTTTTTGGTCCCACTAGGGGACTTGCAGGTCCAACTGTTTGATTTATATTCTAATACATTGAACTATGTAGTGCAATGTATTAGAACTGTTAGTCGTTCACTGACAGCAATCAGCTTCGGCCATTGTTAGGCCTCATGTTGCCATAGTAGCAGTCGGCAGCCCTTCTACGGGGGGCAGATTTGCTCTAAAGCACTAAGATGCAGCGATCGCCACATCTAAGGGGTTAATTGCAGGGATCGGAGCTAGCTCCGATCCCTGCCATTATAGCAGGGTGTCAGCTGAAACATATAGCTGACACTCACCGCTGATGACACTGGCTCAGCGTCTGGGATGGAAGCTGAGCCGGCGCCATCTTGCCATCTGCTACGGAAGCCTTTAAAGCCCCGCCTCTGGGTGGGGACTAGGACAATTCTGTACCTGGCAGACCGGGAGGCCAGTATTAGGCCTCCGATTGCCATTGTAGACACCGCCACCCCAGTGATCTTATCGCTGGGTTGCAGGTGGTTAAAGACCCCTCAGATGCTGCGATCCCTATAGAGCGCAGCATCTGAGGGGTTAATTGGCCAGATCAGAGGCTAGCTTCGGTCCTGGCCATTACAGCAGGGTTTCAGCTGTAATATACAGCTCACACCCGGCGGTGATGGTGCGGGCTCAGCTTCTGAGCCTGCACTATCACCGCTATGTAATGGTACTGCGCTTTGTGGGAACCCCTTCCAGATAGCACCGTATATATACGGCGGATGTCGGGAAGGGGTTAAAGGGGACCGAAAAGTATTAGCAGTGTACTCAATGCAGTATGTGAGTACAATGCTAATATACATTCTGGTCCGCCATCGCGCTGATTATGATATTTTAATAGATTTTTACAGTGCCACCGGTAGTCTAGTGGCACAGCCTAACATCATGATGACACGACTCATCGTCATTTGACCGGCCCCGCTGTACTCTATGTAATCGCTGTAGCAGTAGTAAATTGCATTTTCTATTCCCAGATGACCAAGAACATTGTTTTTATAGCGATTTTATTCAAAGACACAAAAGGGTGCTCTCAGAGCTGTGCATTACGTACACTTGTATCTCACTAGACGTGAGCCAAAAGGCTCCTCTTACACGTAAGATGACACAAAATACCAGTGTTATAAATGGCACATGGTAGGTGGGGGTACCATGTTACAGATTTTGCATTGAGGCACAGGAGCATCAAGCTATGCCTCTGTTTACCTTTCTCTTCTTGTATTGCATGAAAGATTATTTTATTAGTCTCTAAAGCTGTGCCTTATTACTTTTCCTCTCTCATCTCTGTTTACCAATTTACACATGCATTTTATTCAGGCAATAACTGACAGCTATCATTGTTCCTCTCACTCTCACCTCCAGGACTTCTCCCGTGCTGCACCCATCCTATGAACCTTGGTCAACAGTCAGGGGCGTAACTAGGAAACACTGCGCCCCATAGCAAACTTTTGACTGGGTCCCCCTCCCCGGGGTTACACACACAGCCTGGCCTCGTATATAGTGCCCCCCTGTAAATAGTGCCATACAGTCCCCTCCTTTATACAGTACTTTACAGCCCCCTCCTGTAGGCAGTGCTATACAGCCCCCCCTGTAGACAGTGCTATACAGCCCTCCTGTAGACAGAGCTATACAGCCCCCCTGTAGACCGTGCTATACAGCCCCCCTGTAGACCGTGCTATACAGCCCCCCCTGTATCACAAAGAGGGACAATCGATGTGGCGCGCAGCAGCAATTTTTTTCTCTTTTAAGCCACACTTCTAATCCCACCCAAACCCGCTCATACACACCCGGTTCAGCCCATACAGTATAATGCCTCCATAGCTGCCACCATACAATATAATGCCCTCATACAGTATAATGCCCACACAGATGCCCCATACAGTATAATGCCCACACAGATGCCCCATGCAGGAAAATGCCCCATAGCTGCCCCCTTGCAGTAAAATGCCCCATAGCTGCCCCATGCAGCATAATACCTCATAGCTGCCCCACAGTATAATGCCCCCCATAGCTGCCCCCACACAGTATAATGCCCCCCATACTACCCCCACATAGTATAATGCTCTCCATAGCTGCCCCCACACAGTATAATGCTTCCCATAGCTGTCCCCACAGTATAATGCGATCCATAGCTGTCGACACAGTATAATGCCCCCATACAGTATAATGCCCCCCATAGCTAGCCCCACAGTATAATGCCCCCATAGCTGTCCCCACAGTATAATGCCATCCATAGCTGTCCCCACAGAATAATGCCCCCATACAGTATAATGCCCCCATACCTGTCCCCACAGAATAATTCCATCCATATCTGTCACCACAGTATAATGCCCCCATACAGTATAATGCCCCCATAGCTGTCCCCACAGTATAATGCCCTCATAGCTACCCCCACAGTATAATGCCCCCATACAGTATAATGCCCCCCATAGCTGTCCCCACAGTATAATGCCACCCATAGCTGCCCCCACAGTATAATGCCCCCATAGAGTATAAAGCCGCCCCATATAGTAAAATGCTCCTATAGCAGCCACGATATCAGCCCCCTTCCGTACCCGTTATAATGCCCCATAGTGCCTAATAGAAAACTAATACCATAATTACTTACCTATCCCCCTTCCCACGATGGGTGGAGGATCATTCTCCTTCTGTCTGTGCTGTGAGTGACTCGGTGCAGTCAGGCATGACGTCACAACATCGCGCCTCCCTTCGCCGAGCCACTCACGGCAGAGTGAATGCTTACGCACGGAGCTGTGAGCTCCTTGCGACAGCATTCAGGAAGCGGGACCAGCGCGGTGAGTGCTGTGTGGCTATGGTTTGGTGCGTCCCCCAGAGCTACGCCACTGTATAGTTTGGTGCGACCCCCAGAGCTACGACACTGTATACAGTAGCCTATGGCATAGCAGAGAGATACCTCCCTGCTCTATCATATTGTTCAATAGTATCTGCATCCGAAGGACGCAGACACTATTGAATGTGGCGTCGCTGACGCTGTAGCAGCCATAGCGGCTGCTAGCGGAGCTTCCGGGCATGGGGTGGGGGGGCTGGTGCTGGCTGGCCTCATGCCGCAGGCCCCGTAGCAGCCGCTATGGCTGCTACAGCGGTAGTTACGCTACTGTCAACAGTATTAGACATAAAATTCTTAGTTGTAGGGTAGGGCTAGACTGAGAATCTTTGTAGTTAGACACTATTCTCCATAAAGTCATCATAATATAAGTCTCTTGAAACTTACATGTATGAGTAATTTTTATACTACTATATTAATATTGATCTATGTAGGGAAAAATAAACTACTACTTATAGTTACTCAGAAATCTCATTAAAGGGTAGAGAGTCTCCCATACAGTGACCATCCCCTCAAATATTTGGTGCTGTATGTGTAATTGCCTTCACAATTTTGGATTGCCCCTTTAACTTGGATCTTAATATTAAATATGTTGAAAAGTTTTTCTTTTCTTTGCAGCATAACATAATTTTTTCCGTATTACATTGGAGGACCTACAGTATCAATACTTCCCTAAAAAAGCCAAGAACCATGTTTACATCTAGTAAGAGAAAAACAGCTGTCTGCGGATAGAAATTATGTTCTTCATTCTTTGACTGCATCTTTGCTCCTATGACTGCGAATAAATCAGTGTGCATCTCCACATACAGGTAATGCCAGAAGGCTCAAATATGTTTATGTGCTAAACTTTTTAGATCCAGATTTAATCTTGTATTGTTTAGCTGTTTCTGTCAGAGCTGGCACTGTGAAATTTTATTACTAAACCATGCAAATTGCTGCAAGCTGAATAACAGCAGATAGAAATATAAAGTAATTAAATAATGGTAAATACAATTTTGACCCCTTTAGGACGCAGCCTGTTTTGGCCTTGTGGCACAGCCGATTTTTTCAAATCTGACATGTGTCACTTTATGTGGTAATAACTTGGGAATGCTTTTACCTATCCAAGCGATTCTGAGATTGTTTTCTCGTGACATATTGTACTTTATGTTAGTGGAAAAATTTGGTCGATATATTCAATATTTACTAGTGAAAAACACAAAAATTTTGAGAAAATGTGCAAAAATGTGCAAATTTACAAATGTCATCTTTTTTTTTGCCGAAATTCATTTGTAATAATTTTTTTTCTTTAACACAGAAGGTTTTACCAGAGAAACGCAATCAATATTTATTGCCCAGATTCTGCGTTTTTTAGAAATATCCCACATGTGGCCCTAGTGTCCTAATGGACCGAAACATCGGCCTCACAATCAAAAGAGGATTTTGGGGCCTGCTTTTTTGTTAGATTATATTTTAGGCACCATGTCAGGTTTGAAGTGGTCTTGTGGTGCCAAAACAGTGGTAACCCCCAAAAAGTGTCCCCATTTTGGAAACGACATCCCTCAATTAACTTATCTAGTGGTATAGTTAGCATTTTGACCCCACAGATATTTTGTTATATTTATTGGAGTTAGTCTGTGAAAATGAAAATCTACTTTTTTTCTGAAAAAACTTAGAAATTTGTAATATTTCCAAGGAATAAAGAAGAAAATGCACCCTGACATTTGTAAAGCATTTATAAAAACTCGATATGTGGTAATAAACTGCTATTTGAAACCACAGAAGGGCTCAGAAGGGAAGGAGCGCCATTTGGATTTTGGAGCGCAGATTTTGCTGGATTGGTTTTCAGTGCCATGTCGGGTTTGCAGTGCATTGGAGGGACCAAAACAGTTGAAACCCCCCAAGAGTGACCCCATTTGAGAAACTATATCCCTCAAGGAACTTTTCTAGGGGTATAGTTAGCATTGTGGCACACAGTTTTTTTGCATAATTTAGTGGAATTAGGCCGAGAAAATGAATATCAACATTTTTGTCCACTAAAATGTTGAATTTTTTCATTTCACAAGGGATGAAGGAGAAAAAGCACCTCAACATTTGTAACGCAATCTCTCCAGAGTATGACAATACCCCACATGTGGTAATAATTGTTTTTTTTATTACAAACTAATTAACCTTTGAAGGACTGATCCTTTTTTGCTTTTCCATTTTAGTTTTTCACTCCCCGCCTTCCAAAAGCCATAACTTTTTTGCTTTTCCATCAATAGAATGGTGTGGGCTTATTTTTTGCGGGAAGAGTTGGGTTATAGAATTTCTATTGACACCATTTAAAGTACCATATAATGTACTGGGAAATGGAAAATAAAATTCTTTGTGGGGTGAAATTGGAAAAAACTGCGATTCCTCCATTGTTTTTTGGGTTTCGTTTTTCCGCTTTCACCGTGCGGTAAAAAAAGACAACTTAACTTTATTCTGCGGATCAATACGATTACGGTGATACCAAATGTACAGTATATTGTTTTTTATAGATTTTACTACTTTTACAAAGAATAAACTATTTGTTAAAAAAAAAGAAAAATTGTTTTGTATCAACACATTCTGAGAGCCATTATGCGTTATAAATGACAATTTTACTTTATTCTGCGGGTCGTATGATTACGGCGATACCATATGTATATAGAGGTTTTTTTTATGTTTTACTGCGTTTGCACAATAAAATCACTTGTTTATAAAATAATAAATTTTCTGTGTCGCCATATTCTGAGAGCCGTAACTTCTTTATTTTTTCAGTCAAAAAAGCTGTGTAAGGGCTTGTTTTTTGTGGGACGGGTTGTAGTTTTTATTGGTACTATTTTGGGGTACATGTGCCTTTTTGATCACTTTTTATTCTATATTTTGTGAGGGGTGGTGACCAAAAAAATAGGGATTCTGGCATTGTTTTTAGTTTATTTTTTTTCAGTGTTCACCGTGCGGGAAAAATATCATTATAGTTTTATAGTTTGGGTCGTTACGAACGCGGTGATACCAAATACCTGTACTGTTTTTAACGGTATAATTTTTTTCTTATAATAAAAGACTTATTATAGGGAAAAAACACGTCTTTTTTTTTCAATTCTTTATTTCGTTTTGAATATAAAAGGGAGGGAAGGGAGGGGATACAAAGAAAGGGGGGGTTGGGATAAAATGAAAAATTTCTTACAAACAACCAAAGTAAAGGAGAACATTTTTACACTTTTGTAAAACATTTTTATTTTATTAACTTTTTTTTTTAACTTTTTACACTTTTTTTTTAAACTGCAGCACTGATCGCTGCTAGAATACTTTACACTACCCAGTAGTGTAATGTATTCGAACTGTCAGTGGTCCTCATAGGCTTCCATACATGGCAGACCCGCAGGCCGTTGTCTGGCCTCCGGATGCCATCACAACCATCAGCAACCCCCACAATTGCATGGGGGCTGCCGATGTCCTACAAACATCCTAAATGTGGCGATCGCAATCGATCGCTGCATTTAAGGGGTTAATTGCCGCAATCAGCGGCGATGAGCCGCTGATCGGCAACAGTGGAATGTCAGCTGTCATGGATAGCTGACCTCCCGGTTCCCGATGCATACTGTCACCGCCACTGTCAACGACAGTGTGCATTGGGAACGACACAGTGACTTCCTGTCACTCAGACAGGAAGCCTATCAGGAGGCTGGTCCTGATAGGCTTCCGTACATGGCAGACACGGAGGCCATTGGATGGCCTCCGGTCGCCATGCTAGCCATCGGCAAACCTCGCGATTCCATTGTGAGGTCTGCCGATGTTCTAGAAACCCCTAAAATGTGGCGATTGCAATAGATTGCCGCATTTAAGGGGTTAATTGCCAAAATCAGCGGCTCGCTGATCGGAATCAGTGGAGTGTCAGCTGTTGGGGACAGCTGTCCTCCCGGTTCCCGGTGTACAGTGTCGCCGATAGTGTGCACCAGAGCCGCTGATCGGCAACAGTGGAATGTAAGCTGTCATAGATAGCTGACCTCCCGGTTCCCGATGCATACTGTCACCTCCACTGTCAACGACAGTGTGCATTGGGAATGACACAGTGACTTCCTGTCACTCAGGCAGGAAGCCTATCAGGAGGCTGGTCCTGATAGGCTTCCGTACATGGCAGACACGGAGGCCATTGGATGGCCTCCGGTCGCCATGCTAGCCATCGGCAAACCTCGCGATTCCATTGTGAGGTGTGCCGATGTTCTAGAAACCCCTAAAATGCGGCGATTGCAATAGATTGCCGCATTTAAGTGGTTAATTGCCGAAATCAGCGGCTCGCTGATCGGCATCAGTGGAGTGTCAGCTGTTGGGGACAGCTGTCCTCCCGGTTCCCGGTGTACAGTGTCGCCGATAGTGTGCACCAGGAACCACGCAGTAACTGTACGTCCTCGTGCACTAAGACACTGGTCACAAGGACGTCCAGTTGCGTTTTGGTGCGCCTAGGGGTTAAATAGCAAATTCTATTATTTGAATTAAAGGGCTTAGGGTTATTGTTGTATATGATCTTTGCTATTAATATTTGCAGCCAGTAAACCATTTTTTTTATATAAGGTCGACATAATAATAGTAATAATAATAAAATTACAATTTATATAGCGTCAACATATGCTGCAGTAGTCTGAAATTTAGGCAAACATACAAAATGGCAAATAATGAAACCAAATGAACATCAACAAACAATGAGACAAAAGGAGAGGGGAGCATACTGCGCAAAATGATGAGTGGAGAGACAATATAGGTGTAAAGTGTTAATTCTGTATAGTAGACCAGTCATATGTATGTACAATAAGGGAATATAAAAAAAAGCTGCATGAAGCAATGAACTAGCCAGCATCTAAACCAAATGAAAAGAAACAATGTTCTGCTACATTCAGGAGGGTTCACGATAAATAATTCGAGTATGACTGGTAGCAATATAGATACCTAGGTAGAGGCAGTAACATTTTTGTAATGGAACACTAGCAGACTAGAGGATTTTCCAGGCTAATATACAATTACGGGAAAATTAGATTCTGGGTCATGACCTTCCTGAGGTTCTCCTTAATCATCTGTAGACCTTCTGAATGACCTTTAAAGTCATCAATGACATGACGCTGTAAGAAGGTGGGCGTGACCTCCATTCTTTAAGGGTCACAGGTATTTGTGTTTGCATCTTGTGCCAGAATTTGATATATTTATGTTTTGCACTGTTCCTTCAAATATGCCATATGTTTTTTGTTTGTTTTTTAACAATTTTTTTTATTGAAGAATTTTCAAACAGATTTAGGTTTGTCGGGAAAACAGAAGGGAAGAAGGGAGGGGGAACAATATAATACAGTAAATGCATTCAAAGATCATGTAAATGTCTAGTACGAAATAAGACAATATCAAATAGTAGACCAATCTAGTCAAACAATACAAATAGAGGGGGAGAGGGAGAGAGGGGGAGGAAAAAAGAGAACAAGATAACTTTCCTTTTTAGCTCGTTGTGCTTGTGAAAGAAACAATGTAGACGAAACACTCACATTTTGTATTATAAACAATCTCCCATTCCCTAGTGAAGTATACAGAACATAAGCGGGGATGGAGATGCCCGTAGGAACCAGCCCACCGCACATCACCACCCCCGTCATAACAGAGCCCATCACATGTAGGAGGAGAGGATGAGAAAGAAATGGAGAGTAAGCATGGTTCTCGACAACACCAAAAAAACACCAGTATCCAGACCATATCTTATAAGGTGTATTCCCCAGGAGCACCTGTTCTTCGAATCAGACAGTTGATTCAAAGCAATTCTTTATTCATAACTGAATGTTTTGTGGAAGCAATGAAATTAAAGTGTCCCATGTATCAAAAAATTGGTGAACCTGTAATTCCTTATGGAGAGAAGCTTCTACCCAGTCCATTTTTAGTAGACAGTGGGGGAACATCTGTGAGTCTCAGTTTCCATATACCCAAACACCATCCACAAAGCAGTATCAGGGACAAAGGTTATGAGGTGAGTACTAGTGAATGTGCGTATGCGGGACCTAAATGTATGAATGAGAGGGCATGACCATAAACAATGGTAGAGGTTGGAATCAGGCAACGTGATGTATCATAGATACCAATTTTATGACCCACAAGCGGGGTCAAGTTTGACCTGTGGGCAATTTTAAGTCGCATTTCCAGGAAGCGTGCCGAGGGAAGAAATTTGTGTGCCGGTTCTAAAGCCGCTAGTATGGTAATGTGGATTAGGGTCCGATCATCATTCGGCCATTTAGTTAGAGGAGTCTGGGTTTGCGAGTAGTCCAGGGGAATGTGAAGGAATAGGTCATTTTTAGATATTTGACCCTTTAAAAAGTTTTGACGGGAGAATTTTAGGAGCAAGTAAGGATTCCATTCCAGGTCTTGTAGTTGCAGTAAAACCTTTTTTATATAGCTTTCGACTTGCAGATAGCTAAAATTGTCAACAAGGAGATCGGGTTATTTAGAATGGAGTTCTGAAACTGAAAGAATACTGTGGTATTCCAGATGTATGAGCTGGTTTATGGAGGTGATTCCTAATGTGTGCCATCTACGGAAGATTGCCCGTGGGTTACCATCCTGAAAGTGGGGATTACAGATTAATGGTAAATGGAGAGATATCAGAGGGGAAAGCTGGAGATGGTGCCTAATTATCTGCCACGCTTTCCAAGTGGTGAAAAGTAGAGGATTGGCTCTTGTTTCGGTAGATAAACCCTCCTATGGGAGGTGCAGGAGACCTGACAAAGCTCCTCCCGAAAATAATCCGGAATTCAGAGAAATTGAGGTGTAATTAGAGGTGTTCCGAAGCCAGTCTGAGACATAGCGGAACAGGGTCGCTAGGTTATAGTGTCTAATGTTGGGGAAATTAATGCCCCCACTGGATGTAGGTTGTTGTAAAATCTTGAAGGCTATGCGGGAGCTGGATCCCCCACACACACAGAAAGGCACTATAGAAGTAGTTAATATGTTTTTCATCTTTTGGGGTGAGATATTTTGGAAGGATGAGGAAGATATAGAGAAGACGAGTGAAGTGTTTCCAATTAGAGATAGTCTTTTTTTAGTTCCTCGATATAGTGTGAGATATTAATTCTGTAGAGTTTAGCAGGGTGTCTGGAGATCTGGACTCCTAAGTATTTAATTGCATGAGCATTTCAGCGGAACGGAAAGACGGATGCCCAGAGGGGTTTAGAGGTTCCTTTTAAAAAGTAACGTTTCCGTTTTATCCACATTTAGAGAATATCACAACAGTCGACCCACCTGGTCAAGTTTTCAAGGAGAGGAGATAATACCCGTTTAAGGTCCAAGACGACGAACAGGATATCATCCGCAAAAGTGCCCATTTTTGGTTCTAAGTCCCGCATGATAAGACCCTGGAAAGTCGAGGTCTAGGAAAGGTGACGTAGAAGGGGGTCTATAGAGAGATTAAATAAAAGGGGAGAGAGGGAGCACCCATGCTTGGTACCCCTAAAAATATTGATAGGGGGAGAGTTATACCCATTGACCGCCACACAGGTCGCCGCACCATAACGAAGGAACTGGATGAATTGGGTAAAAATCGGACTCAGCCACGTACGGACCAGCACCTCTTCAAGAAAAGGCCATGCCACCATGTAAAACGCTTTCTCAGGGTCGAGACTCATTAACATGGTTACTGGTTGTGCTGGGTCCTGTGCCAGGACAGTAGCAGCAATAGCAGATCTGATATTTTTTATACATGTTCTACCTCGCGTGAAACCAGTTTGAGTATCAGATAGAAGACCAGGAAGGAAGATTTGCAGCTTTTTTGCCAATATTTGGGCCAAAAGCTTATAGTCATGGTTAAGCAATGATATAAGACGGTATGATTGAGTCAGAGAGAGATCTTTGTTCGGTTTAGGCAAAAGCACTGTGTGTGATTCTGTGAAGTGGTCAATGGGTATGGAGTGTAGAAACACTGTATTGTATAAATTGGTCAGAACAGGGATAATCTGGGGTGCAAGGATTTTATAATATTCTGCAGAAAGTCCATCTGGACCCGGCGTTTTCCCATTAGAGGCTGTCGATAGCTCGTCTCACCTCTTCCTCTTGTATTTCTGAGTTCAATAGAGACTGTTGTTCTACCGAAGGTGAGGGCAAATTAACCGTGTCCAGAAAGGAGTTAATATCTTGGGGAGATGCCGGGGCTGCTCTATATAGATATTTTGTAATAATCTGTAAAAATTCTTGCTATTTCAGAGGGGTCAGTAGAAACAGCACCTGTAAGAGAATTACGTAAGAACAAAATAGGTTTATAGGGGTGTCTCTGCTTTGTGAGGGTCGCAAGTGGTATACCAGTCTTATTGCCCCATATATAACATTTATTACCCGTGGATTTAACCTGCCATGTGATTCGGAGCGGATAAAGGCGTCTAACAAATGTTTAGCAGTTTGGTAAATCTGTTGGTAAAGTGGGGTGGAATCATCTATGTACGTTCGTTGGGCTATCAGCAGATCCTTATATAAAGCAACAAAACGTTTTTTCCAAATTTTCCGCTTACGTGACAAATATCCTATACTATTCCCTCACATCACTGCCTTTGACGCTGCCCACAATAGTGGCATGTCGTCCACATGAGGAGTTATCATCCAAGTAGTTACCCCAGTGCAGACGGAGATATTGTTTGAATTCCTCAGATTCTGCCAAGTAAGCGGGAAACCACCATATTCTAGTCTTTGGTGAGGAACGAGAGAGTGATAATGACATAGTGATCGGGGCATGGTCAGATATGGTGAAGGGGCATGTCCAGGATGAAAAGTAAGAGTCGAACAAGGATGTTGAGATCAAAGTAATCTATGCGTGAAAAAGAATTGTGGGCAACCGAGTGACAGATGTATTCATGTGCTCCCTCATCCAACAGTCTCCAGGGATCACATACGTTGAGCGAATCCATGAAGAGAGCAAAAGAGGAGGTGGCAGCCTGGGATTGGGGGGGGGGGCTATTTAGGATGGGATATTGTACCAAGTTAAAATCACCCCCCGATAATTAGGCTATGTCTAGGAAGACTTAGTATTAGTTTGAGAACTTCTGGATAAAACACCTGTTGGTCATGATTTGGAGCATAGATATTAACCCAGAGATAAGGGATATCATCTATAGTCACATGTAAAATCTGATATTTACCCAGGCTGTCACTTATCGAACTTTCCAATGCATACCGTAGGCCCTTTCTAAATAGGATTGCCACCCCCCTTGAAGAAGAAGAATGTGAAGCTGAATAGCAGTCCAATAACCAGGGAGCCATCAATTTGCTCTGTGTGCCCGATCTCCATTGAGTCTCCGGTAAAAAAAGAATATCGGGGGAGAGCCTTTTAAGGAGATTGAGCACCTTTTTCCTCTTCAAGGGTGTGTTTAAGCCATCCACATTCCAGGAGAGGAATCGGATAAGGGGAGAGGATTGATATGTGTCAGGAAAGTTTGCATGAGGGGTACTCATCCCGTGTCTCAAACGTGGATCCTGATCAAGTTGCGAAGTACCCCGCGCGCACAGCCTAGTCCCAATGGTGTGTGTAGTGGAAAGAACCACGCCTTTAGTCATCTTCAAGAGAAAGGAATTTAGCACAAGCGAGAATGTTAAACACAAAATAAACAGGTAAACAGTGTTGATGGGGAACCCGGACTTGGGCAACAACATATTCATCATCAAAAAGAGAGAAAAACTGCAAGTAACAATTTCAAGCTATGCAAATAATAAGCACATGTCCATATGCCAAGTAGTTGAGCATTCCCCTTCCAGAGATGTGATTCACTCTGCACCGTTTTCCTCCAGGCGAAGGCTCCTCCTGGCCTGCGCAGGGTCCCCAAAAATGAATGTGTGGTCACCATCCTGCACCTTCAATTTGACTGGGTACAGGAGTTGGAACCGAGTGTTCCAATCCTTTCATATAGTAAACGGCAAACTGGGGCAAAAGCTTTTTGTTTTTGAGCAACCACAGCTGAGTTGTCCTGGAAGATTAGGATTTTAGAGTCATTGATAAGTAAGTCCCTCTGTCTGTAAGCTCTTAGAACTTTCTCCTTAATAGCCCAGTGGAAGTATTTGGCAATCACCGGGCGAGGTCTGTGATATACTGCATTTCGTCCAGTTCTAGGAGGGCCAAATCTGTGTGCCCTTTCTATCATCAGTGGGTCACCACCAAGCTCGACGTTTAGAGCACGAGGGAGGTCTTTACAGAGATAGTCCAGCAGTTGTTCACCAGTTACCTTCTCTGGGATGCCAACGAAACGTAGATTGTTGCGTCTATTCCTGTTCTACGGGTCGTCCAGCTTGTCTCTTAAACCTTGGTTAGAGGCTGGGGTTTGACGTACAGTTTCCTCCAAAGTGGACAATGAAGTGTCTGATGTTACAAATCTCATTTCCAAGTCAGCAATCATTTGGGAGTGCGATGTAATTTGTGCCAAAACTGCATTAATGGAAGTGTGCAGCACCTCTAGTCTTTTGTCAAAAAGCGTCAACAATGTTTTAGAGACCACTTGAGCAACCAGGGTGGCTTGTTGGTGTAACGTCTATGGCCGCCGCCCATCGTTCTGACTTACCCTCCGACGGCCGCAGCCATGGACATGTGAGTTCCCTGCAGCGTCTTCCGCCTGTGAGACGCCGGAACTCACTTCCTGGATTTGAGACTGTCTCCCACAGGGCGCGCGCGCCCGCGCGTGCGCGGCCTTAAAGGGCCAGTGCGCGCACAATTGCAGGAAATCTGCAATCAAGTCCAGAGTGCTACTGGACTATAAAAAAGGCTCTGCCCTCTTGATCAGTGCCTGAGCGTTGTTGTGTACCTAAGTTTGTCTTGCAAATGGTCTCCTAGTGTTTTCCAATTCCCAGTGTTACCCGTTCCTGCTGCCTGTACCCTGTATCCTGTGCTACCGTGCCTCTGTGCCGTCTAGAGTCGAAGTCAAGTTGTGTCTTTTGCTGCATCTACTGCGTCACACCCCGCCGGGTGCCCGTCCACTGCCGGAGCCTTATCTTCAGTTATCTGAATTACCGCTACTGTCTGCATTGCTTCAGGTACCCTTTCTGGACTATAGACTTTGTACTATACCTGTTTGGCCAGCTGCTATCCCACTACGCGGTACGGCCCAGTGGGTCTACACCCCACGCCATGACAGTTGGTTGTTCATATCAGTGCTGTGTTGTGGACTATATTGAGGAGATAATCTTGGTGGCATAATATCCCCGCCCGACAGCAATTCTGGTGAGAACTGTGATCGTGATGAAGAGGCTTTGGCGGATGAAGATTTGGGAGTCGTTTTGTCCCCTTTAGTGCTGCTTTTGGATTTTTGCATATCGAGAAGATGGGAAGAGTCAGACGACAGTGATATCTGAGAGCGAGTGGATCTCCCTTCGTCAGCTATTTGTCGATGTCACAGTCCTCAAACCGTGGTGGGAAGGGAGTGCGCCAGGGGGGCACTGTGGGTGTAGACAGGGGGTTATGACGGGGAAGCAATCCAGTGATGTTTCACATAATCATTGAGGCATTAGGAACAGAGTGCCTCAGTACTAAGCATGTGAGATCATACAGAAGAGCAGTGCAATTCTAACAATGGGTTGTAGTAATAAAAATAAAAATATACGTTTAACAGCGTCCCACGCCTCCAGAAGATCGTGTATATAGGAGTCACAAGACTATACAACCTCTGTATGAGAGGTGTTTCCCAAAAATTAAACAAAAAAAACCCAACCAAGATCTTTAAGCGTCCCAGCACTGGGTTCCCCAGAGTCGTGATATGGACCGTGCGGGTTAGGCAGAGATACGAGTTCCTGGAGTGCAGATTTGGATAGGGGTAAAATGGCGGGCCTCCGCTGTCACTGCTTAGACCCAAGATGTCAGGGGCACAGAGTGGGGGTTTGTCTGTGTGTCAAAGCCTCCGGCCTGTGTTTGTGTGGTTCGGGGGGTGGAGTGGGGTGTCCTGCTAACCTGGAGTACGGTGTTCATCGCGGTAGTGCAGGCCCAGGTGATATTGTCAGCCGGCGAAGATCCCCAAGATGGCTGCGTCGGGAAGCAGGGAGACTGACGTCCACTGGCTGGTATGATTGTGTGGCCTGGGAGATAGAGTGGGAGTTCCCACTCACCTGGAGGTCAATGTTTACCTCAGAGTTACAGGCCTCGGCGTTGTCATCAGTCGGCGGGGATTGCTTAAAATGGCGGTGGCTGGGGTCGGTCAACGCGTTCCAGCGTTACACTGCCCAGGACTCTGGGGAGATTTAAAAAAATGGAGAGCTCCTCTAGGATGGTCAGTCCCTGTGAATACAGGGAAGGCACTGGCGACTGGTTAGCGGGCGTGATTGCGGCAATGCGCCACGGAGTTTAGCTTGCCGTGAGGGAGCTCCTTCTAAAAGTGGCCATCCATGATGCCCCGCCCCCGGAAGGTATATGAAATATGTCGTGTGTTGACTGCTTGCCCTTCCCAGGAGTGCAGTTCAGGTGGAGGATATATATTCACTGTGTTTGTTTTTAACAGGTTCAAGCAATGATGGCTTGCTACAGTGGCTTCAAATTGTTTTGCTTCAGGAGAAGTAACCCAGTCCCCATCTTAGTTAATATGTTGGCTGCGCCATAACAGCATTGGAAATGTGATACACCGTGTCTATACTGCATCCTCGTGCTGGGGGCAGTGCTTAGCACATAATAGGCAACTGTTTCCACCAAGAAAATGAGCTGCTGTGCTGTGAGCTGCTGATTGGTGCCAAGTAGCGCAAGTGAGGGTCCTGAGAGCTAGTGGGTTTGGAACATCACTGGGTTACGGGCAGGAGTCTCCTCATGCATGTTCCACTGTTGGTCAGGTGTGGTAGGTGCTTCCTCGTGCGAGACAGCGTGATCGGCTCCAGACAGTGGCAGGAGCCTCTGCGCAATAAGCAACCAAGCCAGGAAGGTCAGCAAGCATCTGTGATCTTAAGAAGACATTACCCCTGAATTCGGGAGGAGGGCACGCGACTCTGTCCTACTGAGTGGTGAGCCACTAGTTTGTAATGTTGCTAAAAGACTGTGCCTTACTGCTGAGAAGTGTTGTGTTTTGCCTGCTGTGGTTGTGTGAGTCAACATTGACCTGAGTAAGAGACAATGTTTTGCAATCACTCCCGGCCTCCATACCATCTTTTCTATGACTACCCTGCACATTGGCCTTACAACACCCAGCCATGCCTTACAATACAACACTTTAGAAGATTTTCTTTTATGTTTGGATCCTTTTCTGGGCATTGTGGCATTTCACATTACAACTGAATTTGGGATTATTATAAATGTGTATGCAGGACAGGGGAGAGTTATGGCAATTTGGAAACAAAATGAAGGCCAACACCTGGGCTTCACGAAGATCTTCTGAATTAAACTTAGATCTAAATTTGATTCAGTAGAACCATGTGGGTTCCAGGCATTGCAGCCCTAACACCCTAACTAGGAATTCTCTAAATGACTGAAATATTTTACTGCTTTTGTTGCTCTATGATACAATCCGACTATCTGATGAAGGTCTTATTTGACTGAAACATTATACTGTGGATTGTTTGAAATAATTCTTATTGCAAAAGCAAAAACAAATGAGTGGCAGGTTGTATTTTTACATAACCATAGAGGAATATATAAATTGTATCACAAATCATAATATTGAAGATATCATTCACTATTTGTTATATGAATATTTGCACAACTAATGTGTTACATTGCATATAGTTTCTGTGTCACTCAACGATTTTTTTTTTATTTGTACTATAAAATATGGAGTATTACATTGCTGTTGCTTGTGTACCACTAGGACACAGTAAGTAATTGAGTCAAACAAGTACATAAAGCACAGTGAAAGGCATGGCTTCTTACCTTGTTGGTGTAGAATGTATCATATCAGATACCTTCTGCATGTAATCTGTAGCTAATACAACAACTTCTTCATCTTCAGAAAAGTTTTCATGAAATATCCTGTCCAAGAGACGTTTCCATTTAATCTGAAGTGTGCAATAAAATAAGACATGGTAAAAGAAAATATAATATTGTTTTTTCCAGTAAGTTGTGCGCATACAGTAAATTTGAAAGCCCATCAATCCTATTTTAACTTTTTAAAGGGGTCGCCCACTTTGGAAAACACATTTTTAAATACCCTTTTAAGGCATTCTGGGTTAATAGGGAGTAGTCCCTCATACCTCCGTCAATTAGCTGAAGAGAAGAGTAGTTACAAAAGGCTTGTGTTATAGGAACAGTGAGAACTATATGATACTTTTGAAGGCCTTAGTCTCCTTCATTTGACTCGTCTAGTTAGATATACATGTATAGAAAGTTTTCTAAGGCTCTATTCAAACTTCCATTGAAGAGGTCCACTTCACTTCTTTTTTTCTTTTAATTGAATCTGGCACCATGATTAGCTGATCGACGTGGGTCCAGCTTCTCTAACCCTGGCAATAAGCTATTATTGTCTGTTGCTGGAGAAATATAACATTACATGCTTAGAAGTGTCGGGTCCGCCAGTACAGGAACCACTCTTATAGCAGCTAAAATGGAGAGTACAGCTCTCAGTATAATATATAAAAGCCTTAAAAGAATTGTCAATCCTTACATCACCCTCTCTACAACAAATCCTTTTACTTTGGACTCACCCAGTACTATGTACTTTAGCACTTCTTTTATGTAGAATAGTTTGTAATAACTCATACTCACATATGGCGCAATTTGTTGCAGTTGAGATATGGTGACCTTGTTGTACAGAGTGCTGATGTCACGCCGGATGTCATCGAATTCTGAGATTGTGATCTTAAGAGTAAAAATTATATAAAAGTAAGTGACAATGGAACAAGACTGTGTAATAGTTGTTAAGAGTGACTGATAGAAAAAAGCTACTCTTTCTATGGTATAATTAGTTAACAGAGGTGGCGATTTACTATGTAAAAAACCTACAATATTGAAAGGATTAAAATTTCAAGCTATAACGTCTGGCATAGACACTTACATTGGCAAGATCCTGTTCTAGTAGCAGAATTTCCTGGGCTTTTTTTTGCACATTATCAACTCCCAGGAGGCTTAGGATCTTCTGCATGAACTCTTTGTAAGCTACCAAAATCTGTGGCGAGTAAAAAAAATTGTGTTCTCACTTTTTCATTGTAAGTATGATATACAGTGTTCTCATTATCATATCACATCATCCATTTATACTAAATAAGTTATTTTTGCTACATATCTTATAGGCTGGTCATAAACATAACGCTGTTGTTAATGGTATAATGAAGGATTTCACAACTGTTAGCCTCATTTATTACAGTTGTCTATGGTACTAAAAACGATTTATTGTAGCTCATGGAAATCTGATTTGGAAGCACGTGCTTCAGAAATGCTCTTAGTTGATAGGGGTTAATTTTAGAGATGTAAATTTACAATATAGATTACTTTACTACAGTCTAACAAGCATACATGTGAGACAATACAAATGCATGACATATTCTATGGGAAGAGTCAGTGATATCATAAGAGTATGCCCCTTTCTGAACACTTGTACGGGCATCTTTACCTCTGTGCTCAGCTTTAATGCTTGTTTACACAAGCCAATAATCATTATAATTTGCTAATTTCTGAGCGATACAACGATAATTGTCCAGTACAAGTAAAGAGTAAGATCAATGATAAACGATAAAACTCCTCAATGAACATGATCAATTGCGATGCCATACATTACCGTTATTGGCACCGTTATTGCCACGATTGGTAAATGAAATGTCGCAACATTGATGTAAATATGATAACTGTAAAGGATCTGCCAGGCACAGCTTCGGGGTTAACGCCCATAGTCTTCACCTGAGTCTATGTCTCTGAGACTGACTCCAGCTTCCACCACCCTGGCTTACAGGCTTAGGAGTGGGAGAGCCTATCGCAGCCTGGCCAGACTCAGCTAGCTCCCGCCCTCTGTCTATTTATACCTGCCTTTCCTCTTCCTCCTTGCTTGTGATTCTTTCCGTGTGGTTTCCTGGCCCAGCTACAGCTCCTACTATTTGATCCTGCTCCATATTGACCCTGGCTTACTGACTACTCTCCTGCTCTGCATTTGGTACCTCGTGCTCTCCTGGTTTGACTTGGCTCGTTCACCACTCTGGTTGCTCACGGTGTTGCCGTGGGCAACTGCCCCTTTCCCTTTGCTTTGTATTCCCTTGTATGTTTGTCTCGTGCACTTACTGAGAGTAGGGACCGCCGCCCAGTTGTACCCCGTCGCCTAGGGCGGGTCGTTGCAAGTAGGCAGGGACAGAGTGGCGGGTAGATTAGGGCTCACTTGTTCGTTTCCCTACCCCCGTCGTTACTTAATCACAAGCCCATACCTAGTCTACCCTGGTCCCTGTCACTACTATGGACCCCCTTGAGACCCTGGCTCAGCAAATGCAGGGTCTCTCCCTACAAGTCCAGGCCCTGGCTCAGAGGGTCAACCAGCCTGATGCTACCATGGTAGTCCCCCTCAACTCACCTCTTGAACCCCACCTCAAGTTGCCCGACCGGTTCTCAGGGGACCGGGGGGCTTTTCTCTCCTTTCGGAAGAGTTGTAGGCTTTACTTTCGCTTAAAGCCTCATTCCTCAGGTTCTGAGAACCAGCGGGTGGGTATAATTATGTCCCAGCTCCAGGAAGGGCCCCAAGAGTGGGCCTTCTCCTTGGCTCCTGACGCCCCTGAACTTTCCTCCGTTGATCGTTTCTTTTCTGCTCTCGGACTCATTTATGACGAGACTGACAGGACTGCCTTTGCCGAGAGTCAGCTGGTGACCTTACGTCAGGGTAAGAGACCTGTTGAGGAGTATTGTTCTGACTTTAGGAAGTGGTGCGTAGCTTCTCGGTGGAATGACCCTGCCTTAAGGTGCCAGTTTAGGTTGGGTCTGTTGAATGCCCTGAAAGACCTGCTAGTTAGCTATCCCTCTTGTGACTCCCTAGACCAGGTTATGGCTTTAGCGGTACGACTTGACCGACGTCTCAGGGAACGAAAACGTGAACGTTTATGTGTTTTCTCCTCCGACTCCCCCATGATGCCTTCCGAGGTTCCGTTGCTTCGTTCCTCCCCGGAAGACTCAGAGGTACCTATGCAACTCTTGGCCTCCGTGTCCCCCCAACAATGTAGAGATTTCCGCAGGAAGAATGGTCTCTGCTTCTACTGTGGGGATGACAAGCATCAAGTGAACAACTGTCCTAAGCGTAAGAATGCAGCCGGAGAACTTCCGCGCCTAAGTGATCATCGGGGAGGTCACTTGGGCGCACAGGTATTTCCCGTAAATATGAAACGTAATAAAATCTTGCTTCCCTTTCAGGTCTCTTTTGGTGGTAGGTCTGCTACCGGCAGTGCCTTCGTGGATTCAGGGTCCTCTGCTAATATCATGTCTGTGGAATTTGCTATGTCTCTTGCTATGCCTTTGATTGATTTGCCTAAACCTGTCCCGGTAGTGGGTATCGACTCCACTCCTCTTGCTAATGGTTATTTTACACAGCATACCCCTGTTTTTGAACTCCTTGTTGGATCCATCCATTTGGAGCAGTGCTCTGTACTGTTGATGCAGGGATTTTCGTCCGATTTGGTTTTAGGCCTTCCCTGGTTGCAGTTGCATAATCCCACGTTTGACTGGAATACTGGGGAGCTTACCAAATGGGGTAATGAATGTTTGACGTCATGTTTTTCTGTTAATTCTATTTCTCCCCCTGAGGAGGTGAACACGCTACCTGAGTTTGTTCAGGACTTCGCTGATGTTTTCTCTAAGGAGGCCTCCGAAGTGTTACCTCCTCATAGAGAATACGATTGCGCTATCGAATTGGTACCAGGTGCTAAGCTTCCTAAGGGTAGGATATTTAATCTTTCTTGTCCCGAACGTGAAGCCATGAGAGAGTATATCCATGAATGCCTGGCCAAGGGTTACATTCGCCCCTCTACTTCTCCGGTAGGTGCTGGCTTCTTCTTCGTAGGGAAGAAGGATTGTGGTCTTAGGCCATGCATTGACTACCGTAACCTGAATAAGGTCACTGTAAGGAACCAGTATCCCTTTCCTTTGATTCCTGATCTCTTTAATCAGGTTCAGGGGGCCCAATGGTTCTCTAAGTTTGATCTACGGGGGGCGTATAACCTTATCCGCATCAAAGAGGGGGATGAGTGGAAGACTGCGTTTAACACACCCGAAGGTCATTTCGAATACCTGGTCATGCCCTTTGGGTTGTGTAATGCTCCGGCGGTCTTCCAGAATTTCATAAATGAGATTTTGAGAGATTACCTGGGGATATTTCTTGTAGTGTACCTTGATGACATACTGGTGTTTTCCAAGGACTGGTCCTCCCACATTGAGCATGTCAGGAAGGTGCTCCAGGTCCTTCGGGAAAACAAACTGTTTGCTAAAACCGAAAAATGTGTGTTTGGGGTACAGGAGATACCATTTTTGGGTCAAATACTAACTCCTCATGAATTCCGCATGGACCCCGCCAAGGTTCAGGCTGTGGCGGAATGGGTCCAACCTGCCTCCCTGAAGGCGTTACAGTGTTTTTTGGGGTTCGCTAATTATTACAGATGATTTATTGCTAACTTCTCGGTCATCGCTAAGCCTCTTACGGACCTCACTCGCAAAGGTGCTGATCTCCTCCACTGGCCTCCTGAGGCTGTCCAGGCTTTTGAGGTCCTTAAGAAGTGCTTTATCTCGGCCCCAGTGCTGGTTCAGCCCAACCAAATGGAGCCATTTATCGCGGAAGTTGACGCATCCGAGGTGGGAGTGGGGGCTGTCTTGTCCCAGGGTACCAGGTCCCTCACCCATCTCTGCCCCTGTGCCTACTTCTCCAGGAAGTTTTCGCCCACTGAGAGTAACTATGATATTGGCAACCGCGAACTCTTAGCCATTAAATGGGCATTTGAAGAGTGGCGCCACTTCCTGTAGGGGGCTAGGCACCAGGTAACGGTCCTTACCGACCACAAGAATCTGGTTTTCCTAGAATCTGCCCGGAGGCTAAACCCGAGACAAGCTCGATGGGCGCTATTTTTTACCAGATTCAACTTTTTGGTTACCTATAGGGCTGGGTCTAAAAATATTAAGGCCGATGCACTGTCGCGTAGCTTCATGGCCAGCCCTCCTTCGGAGGAAGATCCTGCTTGTATTTTGCCTCCCGGCATAATCATTTCTTCTATTGATTCTGATTTAGTCTCTGAAATTGCGGCTGATCAAGGTTCAGCTCCCGGGAACCTTCCTGAGGACAAGCTGTTTGTTCCCCTGCAGAAGCCTAAGGGTACTTAGGGAAAATCATGACTCCGCACTATCTGGTCATCCAGGCATCCTGGGTACCAAACACCTCATTGCCAGAAACTATTGGTGGCCTGGGTTGCCTAAAGACGTTAAGGCCTACGTCGCCGCTTGTGAGGTTTGTGCTAGGTCCAAGACTCCCAGGTCCCGACCAGCGGGCTTACTACGTTCGTTGCCCATTCCCCAGAGACCTTGGACACATATCTCCATGGATTTTATCACCGATTTGCCTCCATCCCAAGGCAAGTCGGTGGTGTGGGTGGTAGTAGACCGCTTCAGTAAGATGTGCCACTTTGTGCCCCTCAAGAAACTACCCAACGCCAAGACGTTAGCTACCTTGTTTGTCAAACACATCCTGCGTCTCCATGGGGTCCCTGTCAATATTGTTTCGGACAGAGGGGTACAATTTGTTTCTTTTTTTTGGAGAGCCTTCTGTAAAAATTTGGAGATTGATCTGTCCTTCTCCTCTGCCTTCCATCCTGAAACCAATTGCCAAACGGAGAGGACTAATCAATCTCTAGAACAATATTTAAGGTGTTTTATCTCTGACTGTCAATATGATTGGGTCTCATTCATTCCCCTCACTGAATTTTCCCTTAATAACCGGGTCAGTAACTCGTCAGGGGTCTCCCCCTTTTTCTGTAATTTTGGGTTTAATCCACGGTTCTCCTCCGTTTCACCTGGTAGTTCCAACAATCCCGAGGTAGAGGTCGTTCATCGGAAACTGTGCACAGTCTGGGCCCAGGTTCAGAAGAACCTAGAGGCGTCCCAGAACGTACAAAAAACTCAGGCTGATAGAAAACGTTCTGCTAACCCCTTGTTTATGGTCGGGGATCTGGTGTGGTTATCGTCTAGGAACTTGCGTCTTAAGGTCCCGTCCAAGAAGTTTGCTCCCCGGTTTATTGGGCCGTATAAGGTCATTGAAGTCCTCAATCCTGTCTCCTTCCGGCTGGAGTTACCCCCATCTTTTCGTATACACGACGTGTTTCATGCCTCCCTCCTTAAACGCTGCTCCCCGTCCTTGGCTCCCTCGAGGAATCCTCCTGTTCCCGTTCTCACCCCTGAGGGGGTGGAATTCGAGGTGGCCAAGATTGTGGACAGCAAGATGGTCCAAGGCTCCCTCCAGTACCTGGTCCATTGGAGAGGATACGGGCCTGAGGAGAGGACTTGGCTACCCGCCCGGGATGTTCACGCTGGGGTATTGGTCAGGAAGTTCCACCTTCGTTTCCCCAATAAACCAGGTCCACTTAGAAAGGGTCCGGTGGCCCCTCATAAAAGGGGGGGTACTGTAAAGGATCTGCCAGGCACGGCTTCGGGGTTAACGCCCATAGTTAATCAGTCTTCACCTGAGTCTATGTCTCTGAGACTGACTCCAGCTTCCACCACCCTGGCTTACAGGCTTAGGAGTGGGAGAGCCTATCGCAGCCTGGCCAGACTCAGCTAGCTCCCGCCCTCTGTCTATTTATACCTGACTTTCCTGTTCCTCCTTGCTTGTGATTCTTTCCGTGTGGTTTCCTGGCCCAGCCACAGCTCCTACTATTTGATCCTGCTCCATATTGACCCTGGCTTACTGACTACTCTCCTGCTCTGCGTTTGGTACCTCGTGCTCTCCTGGTTTGACTTGGCTCGTTCACCACTCTGGTTGTTCACGGTGTTGCCGTGGGCAACTGCCCCTTTCCCTTTGCTTTGTATTCCCTTGTATGTTTGTCTCGTGCACTTACTGAGCGTAGGGACCGCCGCCCAGTTGTACCCCGTCGCCTAGGGCGGGTCGTTGCAAGTAGGCAGGGACAGAGTGGCGGGTAGATTAGGGCTCACTTGTTCGTTTCCCTACCCCCGTCGTTACAATAACATTTGCTGCCTAACTCATTGGTCTAGGCAAATATGCCAATACTTACCTAGCGGGCTGTAGTTTCCTTTACATTGGCTTTGTGGATTGTCCTTATGAAAATGTCCATTGGATCCCTAGGAACTACTTTTTACACCACTGATTATTCATAATAGTGATTATCAGCCAAAATGCTTAAGCAGATCTGATTAGATCAATTGACCCTTTACGCAAATAAATGTAGATTGATATTAGTTATTAAAAAACACAATACTCTTTATGTCATACCTTTTCACTGTCTTCATCCTGTCCTAGGTAGAGTGTTCTCTCTGGCAGGGTTAGGCCATCCTGATCAATCTGTAAATGAAAAACACGAGAAGCAACTAAAGGCTCGAGATATCCATACACATATAACATTCTTTTCAAAGCGTCTCTTCACTCAAAAGGTAAAAATCTCAATATATTAGTACATCAGAAGTTAGTACTATAACCAAAGTTTAGTAATTGTGTTTATTTTACTTTCACAGATATTGGCATTTTTCTATTCCGTTGCATCAACCATTTTTGTAAAATTGGTAACAGGAATTTCAGTTAAATTTGTTGTCCCCATTGAATAAGCTTTTGAATAACCGATAGTAAAACTGCATTTTGGGCATTGATAGAATGTGTTTACAAAATGACAGTTGATTTAAAGGTAACAACCAATATGGCTGCACTTCCTGTGGTCACTTTTGCGCAATTAGCCACTGCAACTAAATAAAAATTGCCAATAAATGCCAGTAAAAAACCCAAACATAATAGCCAGAAAACACAATAGTCATTCTAACTTCTCTTCTGATTAACTATTATAAGGCTAATTATATATTTTTGGTGGAAATACTGTTTAAATTGGATAACTATTATGAAATTAAGTGGAAAGTTTAATTCAGAAAAATTTCCAGGTGAACATTCTTGAACACTGTCTGAGAAATATTGACCAGTGAAAATGAAATATTGTAACAGTTACATCAAAACATTCTAGGGTCAATCTTTAGGAAGAACAACGTGGGTAGAATCTTACTTACCAACAATATGTTTGTCTGTGGGGCCGTCCTGCAAACCAGACCACAAAAGTAGCGTGGTTTATGCTAATATGTATTAAAACAGTCGTATGTGGGCATTTTGAGGACATTCCTGGCCGGGGCTTTGGTATTGCTAGAACGTATGCTAGAGTAGGCCAAAGGAGCGGGATTTATGGGCTAGTAAAACAAAATTAGAAAAGGGGTATAATGGGATAGGGAAATTTATGTGAAATTTTTTTTGTTAGTGGCAGCAAAATTTTCTAGCCACTTTCATGATCTGTGTTATAAATGTATCTCATGGAAGACTGTAGAGGGTGGATAAGAAATGTTCTTCTAGATTAATATATTAAGAGGATTCTAATCACATTTGTGGATTGGTAGAATATTATGAAGTAGATAATTAATTATGGATGCTAAATACTCATGGCTGTGATATTTTTAACGCACCTTAATGTGTTTCTGATTATATAGAGGTACACGGTCTACTACTGTGTCTGGGTCTCGAAAGTGACAAAAAAATGTGCCACATTTTGTCAGTTTGGTGCAGTGGGGCTCAATTTTGATGATTGCACCTCACAAAACTCTTTAAAAGTGCCCCAGAAGGGGAGTGGTTTAGCGACAAAGGGCGTGACTTGTCAGATACGGGTGTGAACCAAAAGTGGGCCAAAGAAACTGGTACAAAATTCTGTTGACAAGCCAAAATGAAAAGTGGTATAAAAAATGAGAAATGTGTCCAATAGGTCATACAAGATGCTCCCAAATTATCATAAAGCGTGCACAACTGTTATAAATTTGACGCATTTTGTGTCTGCCCGGTTAACTCTTAGACAGCATTACTAAATGTGGGCCAGATTAATAGGGGCAACCATGAGAGAAAAACAAAATCGAGGTAAGCTCCATCACATGCTGTATTGGAGAAAATGTGTACAGGTTGAAACCAATAGGGACTCCATGTGTCACTGTACAGGGTCCATACAAACAGATTTGCTGCATGCATCTCGGGTTTTTATTACTTTTATGTAAATATAACAGAATTCTGAAATTGCCATGGAATTTGTGAAGCAATGTTTTGCAAATCTAAAATCTGAGGTCTGTGAATAAAAAAAGAAATTTATAATATATCATCTTATGAACGTCTTTTTTCCTGAGCTTTACCTGGCAAAATTTTGAGAATTCCATGCTTTTATTATTCCTGGACTATGAGCCATTATTTGCTATATAAAAGTATTACTGGATGAAACCTGCACATTCATGATGTCATGAAATATTTCTTTCTATAATTCAATCTCAAATGAAATAGATGAATAAATTGTAAATATGGTTGAATCACTGCAGATTCTCTCATAAACTTTTCCTGAACAAACACTTTGTCGTTAAATTTTGGGCTGTTCTTTTCCTTCTCCTGCTGCTACTTCTCATATTTCCCTGCTGGTGCCTAATTGACCCAGAATGCTTTGCAAGCAGTGGGGAGTCAGAAACAGCAGCAGTTGGTGAAAGAAATTACCGGCAGCGATAAAAAAAATTCTTAAAAACAAACTAAGATATTAAAGTTAGTGTCCAGACAGAAAAGTCTTACAGGAAAACTGCAGGAAGGGAAAATCTTGAAGGGGAATGTTGAGCATGCTGAATAATTTGTAGGTTATATCTGAACTCCATACATTAATATTAATTCATAGACCTTTATGTGAGGATTTTAGTTTTACTGTAATACACTCTACATTATTACGTGATTCTCATTTACAGTACCCTCATTTTTTATTATAAATAACTTGTTGGTGCTGTATCCGTTTAAAAAGTATTTTGGATAGCTCACTGATCCTCATTTTTCCAATCATGAAAGAATGTTTGAACGTGGTAAGAAAAAGACATATGAAGACTTCCTATACTCAAGGCCAGATTATACAGATTATAGGGAGGGCACATGGGGCATGTTCCATCTGGCCTCCTCCACCTTGAGATTTAGGGGGCCTCCGCCTTTCTTAATGCATGATCTTATTCAGGTGAGAAGAGGTGGCCTCGCATGTGTCTGTCTCTGTCTTTTGAGGTCTAGGGGAATCACTGATTCGGCTTTCTCTACAACTCCCATTGATTTCAGTGGAGACGGCCACACATTTATGTGGCCATCTCTACTATATATGACTGGGATAGGGGGTCCAGGACCCAGAGTTTGAATAGGGGCCAGTCTCCACATATTTTGCCAAGGAGCCTCCACTACTATTAAATCTTAATCTGGTCTTGCCTAAACTAACCCCTCACCATGCAACAAGTCTAATTCGTTGTAATATACTGTATATATGTAGCATTGACCTTAGAGGTATATAATGACATCAATCTTCAATCATGATATCATCACGTCCCATCTTGTCTATACCCAGTGACTTATTTCTCTTATTCCAAAGTTTAATAAAGCCCAGGAAAAGGGGTTGTTTGCTTTGATGAATCCCTTTTTGTTTGAAAGATCTCTTGATGCTAAGCTGATCACAGGCTGTCCAGTGATCAAAGACAGCAGCAAGTAATCAATGTTCTTGCAGCACCACCACAGGAAATATAATGCATTACACATAGCTCATTTAAACCAATAAGCTGTTAGTCTAATGCATGGACAGGCCGGGTCCTCCTGACTCCGGGTAATAGATGAGAGTCCTGAATGGGGAACCTTTCCCTTATATTAGCTAAAAATGACCTAATAGGGTTTTGGAAAAGGTTCCAAACCAGACAACCTCTTTAATGCGCTAGAAGTCAATACAGCAGCTGTGGAAGCAGGACATTTGTACACAAGTTGTGACATAACTTTATGTGCCTTAGAGTTAGGAAATTTGGGTGATTTAAGGTATTTGCGATCCAGTGCTTCCATTATATGACAGGCACCAGAAGAAGACTGCAGCTCGTGTAATCTGACGTTGACTGATGCACTTCAAAGAAATCAATAGACAATGTATGAAGCTGTGATAGTCATACAGGACAAGTAATTCAGTAAAGATACTGTAAAAGATAATGCTATATTGATGGGTTGATTAGACAGTAGCCAATTCCTTAGGCGAGGGTCAACGCTAGAAATGTTGTACAGTTTTGTATCAGTCGCATCTTACATTTTTGGTACAACGTCATCTTTGTGTATAAGGGTTTGGTCAAATAAGGCAGATTTGTTGCAGACATTTTTGTGACTGTCCCACCCACCTGAATGGGACTTGCAGAAAGCCATGCACTTGCTGCAGAAACAACCCCATTCAGATGTACTGTGTGTAACAGACTTTCTGCATGTGAATATACCCTATAATGATCAATGTTTTTGTTATGATGTTTTAAAGACCATCATTTCAATGATGCAAATACGGAGGATCATTCTGTCGGGATTAGTTTTCATTGGTATGTTCATACACTTTGGTTTTGCTATAGAAAACTCTGCAGCAAATCTCACCCAGATTCTGCAGGGAGTATCAGCCGCTGCTGCTGAGGAGAGGAGATTAGAGGGGACAAAGGGGATTTAAGAAAAATAAAATAAAATACTTAATTCACCTCCCCTGGCACTTACATAGCAAATAGTCTGGTCTGTGTTGAGCCAGGCCTCCTGGGATGATGTCTCGTCCCATGTGACACTGCCGCCTGTGAGAGGCTGCAGCGGTCAGATTGGACAAAACATCATCGCAGGAAGTCGGATGAATACAGATCATCCCAGGGAGCATGGACGCATTGCTACGGGAGCGCCAGGGTAGGTGAGTTTGGTATTTTTGTTTGATATAATTTATTTTTAAAAATCCTTCCAGCTGGAATTGTTTTCTGGGCAAATGCAGCTGTTCGGCAGCAAAAAATGGGATATTTGCCATTTGTTGCAGATTTTTTCTTAACCATTGAACTCGTCATGTCAATTTGAAGTGCATGGAAATTTTCCTCAGCGTGTTGATGAGATTTTTAAAATCTCTTCAACTTTGCGGCTAGTGCAATAAACTGCAATCTGCAGAAATTACTCTAAATGTAAACATAGCCTAAGTGATGCTCTACAGCAGCATTAGGAGGCAAGCATTAGGAGGGCAAGCGCAAATAAAATTTTGGTTACTACTTTTACTTAGATCTTCATTAAAAATATAAAATAATATAGGGTTAAGGCCTGTTCACATCTACGTTGTACGCTCCGTTAGGGGCCTCTGTCAGAGATCCGGCCCAAAATACCGGAAACAATAGCGCTATTATTTCTGGTAAAACCACTGACACCATGACCGAAACCTAAAAGAACCCAGTCGATGGGTTCCGTTGGGCGCCGATGGTGTCCGTCTTGCTACGGAACCGGCGCTTCTGGTATTTGTGTTCATCTGCTCATCTGACGGAGCTGAACAATGGAAACACAGACGCTGGTGTGAACAGGTCTTTATACCTGTATAGTTACTAGAACAACTACAACAAACATCTAATCAGCATGTTTTAATGCAATCAATATCTTTATTGATGAGGTCTTATGGGACAAACGTAAGATTTCTGATAGTAGATATAAGAAAGAAAAATAAGTGCCCAACCGTACCTGCAGATAATCTAGGGCTGCTGTTAGCTAATATGGTAGTAGAATGGCAGCAGTGTGTGGTTCATATAATAGTACATAAAATAAACCTGCACTTGTGGAATGACACTTTCTTATATCTTAGCATGGAGCATTTAATATTACTCTGTGTGGTTGTCACTCTCTCTCACCATTTCTCTCACAAACTGAAATTTTCCCTCTCTTCTTTCCTCTTTGTTGCTTCTTGGCCTAATCTTATGAGGGAAGCCAGCCAAGACATTAGAACAAATTATACAGTATGAAAAAAGATAATCTATAAAGTGATTCTGAAGGTCATGGTGACCTTCGTAGAGCTTGCCAGAACCCCCCTCTGAATTGGCTTTACTACACTTTCCTCCTCCCTTCTTCCTTCCTGGACTCGGCAGCGATGAGCAGGTTCCATAATTGTGTCTTCATTTACATCACCTTTCTCAGTATTTACTCTGCGGGTCAGTGTATGACTATGGACATGGTGGATATTATGTATGTGTTTGCATTTTAGCTACTGTACATATGAAAACATACGTTTTCAGATAAATATATCAAGTGAGGAGTTTCCATGTCACTGTCCCACAAGACATAGTAAACTGAGACATTCCATAAGGCCTCCTTGACACACTGATTTTTTTCTGGCGTTTTAAAAATGTAACATTATTTTTTTATGGCGTTTTTGGTAGCATTTTTTATATAGTGAAATTTTGTGCTTGCTTTTTTTTTTTTTTACTGTGTTTTTGAAGTCCTGTAGAGAAGTCTATGGGAAAAAGACCAGAAAAAATTCCAGACCTAGAGCATGCTAAGGGTATGTTCACACTGAGTGTTTTCAGTCATATTTCAGGCGATTTGTTCCAAAGGGGAGTTTTTTTACGCCTCGTTTTCCAAAAATGGCACGTAAAAAGACGCCCGCGAAAAAGAAGTGCATGTCACTTCTTGGAACGTTTTTGGAGTAAAAAATGCAGCGAAAATCGCGAGTGGCCTAAAAAACGTCTGAAAATGAGGAGCTGTTTTTCCTTGAAAACAGCTCAGTATTTTCAGACGTTTTTGATTTTGTGTGTGCACATACCCTTACATCACACACCATAAAAAAAGCAACAAAAACTCTGCAAACCAAAACGCTGTTGTATGTAGTGCATTTTATATTTCTTTATAATTTTTTATCAAATGTTGGGTGCACTACAAAATGTATTAAAAAAATGCAAATAAAAACTTCATGAAAAACGCAGCAAAACAATGTCTGTGTATCCAGACTTAAAGGGCATTGTACAGTTTCAGCAAATAAATGTTATTTTTTTTATAGTGAAATTAAGAGAAAATTTCCAATGTTTTTTCTGTATTAATTCTTCGTGGTTACTCAGTACAGACATTCATTGTTTACATCCAATGGATACAATTCTGTCCATGGTCATGTGATGGACACACAGGTGCACAGCTCGTTACAGTTGCAGTATGTGTATCAGAGCTGTGTTTTCTAATGATCCCAGCACCTGTTTGCCGATCACATGACCATGGACGGAATTTTATCCACTGGAAGTAATCAATGAATGTTCCTACTGCATAACAACAAGCAGAGATCTTGAAAACATGAGGGAATTAATACAGAGCGTATATTGGAAAATTGTATAACTTTTAATTCTACAGAAAATAACAATAATTTGCTGAAACTGGACAACCCCTTTCAGGCTGACTTTTCACGCTGCAGTTTTGGTGCGATAATTTCTGCGTTTTCTATTAATTCTAAACACCACATTGCAATATGACTGTTTCCAGAAATAAAGCCATTATAGAGTGTATGCATGAATGCATTTATGTGGTAAATAAAATACCCAGGACAGACTACCCCTGAAAAAGCTGCAGGACATTAATCTCGATTACATCTCATCACATTCCTGTTACAAATGAGGCACTCTAATGGCTCAAGATGCATTTTCCTGTCACTGTGAAATGAAGATGCTCATGTTGCAACAGTGTAACTGCACATCATAGAGAAAAGCTTTCGGCTGGGAAGTACGTCCTTTCTGCAAATTCCAGTAAGTTCAATATGTGACATTTATACTGATGGGGAGGGACATCATCCTTAAACTCATTCTGGGGACAGAGTACCGACCTCAAAAATTATGTCTGCAAGAAAAATCAATAGATCATTGCTGTGACTGTCATACTTGACTGCGCTTAACTCTGTAGTATCTGGGAGTGGTGTAGTTATATACAGGGGTGTAACTAGGAAACACTGGGCCCCATAGCAAACTTTTGACTGGGCACCCCCTCCCGTGGGTGACACACACAGCCCCCCTGTAGATTGTGCACCCCTGTAGATTGTGCCATACAGTCCCCCTGTAGATTCTGCTATACAATGCCCCTGTAAATAGTGTCACCCCCCTTTGTAGATAGTGCCACCCTTCCGCCTCTGTAGATAGTGTCCCCCACCTCCCGCTTGTAGATAGTGCCATACAGTCCCCTGTAGATGGTGCCATACAGACCCCCTGTATATAGTGCCATACAGCCCTCCTGTAGATGGTGCCATACAGCTGCCCCTGTAAATAGTGCCCCCACCTCCCCTTGTTGATAGCGCCCCCACCTCCCAATGGTAGATAGTGCCATACTGCCCCCTTGTAGATAGCGTCATACAGCCCCACTGTAGATAGTGCCATACAGCCCCCCTGTGGATTCTGCTATACAACCCCCCCTGTAGATAGTTTCACAACCCCTTGTAGATAGTACCACCCTTCCCCCTCTGTAAATAGTGTCCCCTCCATCTTGTAGACAGTGCCATACAGCACCCCCTTGTAGGTAGTGCCCCCCACCTCCCCCTCGTAGATAGTGACAGCACCCCCTGTAGACAGTGCCCTCCACCTCCCCCTTGTAGATAGTGCCATACAGCCCCCCCTGTAGATAGTGAACCCCTGTAGATAGTGCCCCCACAACCCCCTTGTAGATAGTGCCATACAGATCCTCTGTAGTGATAGTGTCATATAGACCCCCTTTAGATAGTGCCATACAGCCCTCCTGTAGATAGCACCATACAGCTGCCCCTGTAAATAGTGCCCCCACCTCCCCCTTGAAGATAGCGTCCCCCACCTCCCACTTGTAGATAGTGCCATACCGCCCCCCTTGTAGATAGCGTCACACAGCCCCACTGTAAAAGGTGCCATACAGCCTCCTCTGTAGATAGCACCCTCACCTCCCCTTGTTGATAGTGGCATACAGCCCCCTGTAGATAGTGCCATACAGCCCCCCCTGTAGATAGTGCCATACAGCCCCCCTGTAGCTAGCGGCCCCACTTCCCCCTTGTTGATAGTGCCATACAGCCCCCTCTGTAGATAGTGCCCCTACCTCAACCTTGTAGATAGTGCAATACAGCCCCCTTTGTAGATAGTGCCCCCACCTCCCCTTGTAGATAGTGCCATACAGCCCCCTCTGTAGATAGTGCCCCTACCTCAACCTTGTAGATAGTGCAATACAGCCCCCTTTGTAGATAGTGCCCCCACCTCCCCCTTGTAGATAGTGACATACAGCCCCCATTGTAGATAGCGCCCCCAAACATATAAAACAAAAATAGTTGTACTCAACTAGGCCCCGTTCCCACAATGAATGGAGCTGCTTCAAAGAATCAACTCCGGCGAGATCCTTGCGTAGGCCGCCGTGTTCCAGTGATGTTGTCACGCTGGCCTGCACAGGGATCCTGTCCCTGCGACTGATAGACTGCAGGCTGAACGTGGCCTGTAGCCTAGTAAACGGCAAAGCAGGGAGGTATCTGTCATAGGATTCACGGATTCATAGGATTCAATGGTATCTGCGCCCTAAGGATGCAGATACTATTGAATGTGTCATTGCTACCACTGAAGTAGACGTAGTGGCTGCTTGCGCCGCCAGCGGGCATGTGGGGTATTCCTTCAGTGGGCCCCGTAACAGCCACTATGGCTGCTACAGCACTAGTTACGCCACTGGTAATATAGGTGTAAAGGTTGCCGTCACACATGGGTCAAAGTGTCACTTGCTCCATTAGAAGACCATAGTTCTTTAAAGGATATGATGCCGTTTCATGATAAACATGTGATAACTGTAGGCAGAGCTTTATTACAGTACAGTGAATACCTCACTTTTATAACATATATCTATATATATAGACTCTACAAGTTGTGAAGCCATTGCACACAACTGTAACTGGAGATGGGCCCTGATACAAATTTTTCACCACGACCCTGTGGCTTCATGCTACACCTCTGGCAGCTAAATTACTTAGTCAAATAAAACAGAAAATTTCCAAAAAATATAATTATTCAAAAACACTGAAACTTTTTTTTAATTTCCTTTGAAAATGTTAATTGTGTGTTCACATGTTGTGGTTAGATTACGGTTTGTAGTATAGTGGAGTATGTAGTATATACTTTTAAAATCTGACGTGTCACTTTATGTGGTAAAAGAAAAGGATAAAAAGTGGATTTTCCCTCTGGCGCAACCTTAGGTAATTACTTTACTCGATCGGAGAGCATATGAGTAAAAATAGGCTTTATTCCATGTACAGTTACGTATTAGATATGGTTATTTGCTCTAAGGGTATAATCTTGAAACAATCGAAATTACTTTATGTTTGTATCGTTTTTTTAACATTATTTTATTTTTTTAGGATGTTACAAGGCTTATAATTTTAGCAGCAATTTCTCACATTTTCAAGAAAATTTCAAAAGCCTATTTTTTTAGGGACCAGTTCAGTTCTGAAGTGACTTTGAGGGACCTATGTATTAGAAAGCCCTATAAATAACCCCATTTTAAAAACTGCACAACTCAAAGTATTCAAAACTGCGTTTAGAAAGTTTCTTAACACTTTAAGCGTTTTACAGGAATTAAAGCAAAGCGGAGGGGAAATTTGCAAATTAATTTTTTTTTGCAGAAACTCCATTTTAATCGTTTTTTTTCCCATAACACTGAAAGTTTTACCAGAGAAACACAACTGAATATATATTGCCCTGATTCTGCCGTTTTTAGAAATATCCCTCTTGTGGCCCTAGTGTGCTACTGGACTGAAACACCAGCCTCAGGAGCAACGGAGCACCTAGTTGATTTTAGGGCCTTCTTTTTTTAAATTATATTTTAGGTACCATGTTAGGTTAGAAGAAGTCTTGTGGTGCCAAAACAAAGGCAACACCCCCAAAAATACCCCATTTGGGAAACTACACCCCTTGAGAAATTGTGATTTACTGTGATTGGCTGCAGCGGTCACATGGGATGAAACGTCATCCCAGGAGACCGGACTGAAGGAAGAAGCAGGGAGTTCTGGGTAAGTATGATTTTTTTTTCTGAGTTGGTTTCAAGATGGTCAATAAGGCGACCAGGTGTAGCAACTACAACAGTGATTCCGCTGCAAAAGTCGCAACACTGTGCTTTCTGTTGTGGGTTTTGGATCCCCATTGAATTCAATGGGGAAACCCACAACAGAAAAGCAACAAAAACGCAGCATAAATTTACCGCAGGTCAATTTACTAACATTTTCGCTGCATTTTTTTTCCGCAGCGTGGGCATGAGATTTTCAAAATCTCATCTACTTTGCTGCTACTGTAAATGCTGCGGAATTTCCGCACAGAATTCTGTTGTGGAAATTTTTCATCGTTTACGCTACGTAGGGCTACGTAGGGACCTGGCCTAAGGGTATGTTCCCACATGCAGAATACACTGCAGATTTTCTGCAACAGAAAATCTGCAGGGGAATCTTAAAAAACCTCAGGTAATTCAGTGACTGAAATTTGCAGCACATAGTGTGTTTTTGCTGCCCATATTGCTGCTGCAGAAACGTTGCATTTTGTTTCTGCAGCGGTCTTACCTGCAGATTTAGTGTCAAGCATTGGTTATAGTAAACTTTCTGTGCACCTGCAGATTTCCAGCGGTTTTTACTGTGTTTCCACTGCGTAAATGCTGTACGAAAAGCAACTAATCTAAACTTGCATATTGTAGTGCGGAATTTATGCTCCCCATTGAAGCCTATGGGATAAACAGGCAGCATCTCTCACAGAATACGCATCATAAATTGACATGTTGTGGATTTGAAAGTCGCACTGCAGAACACTTTCCGCGTGACTTTTCTGCATTTTTTCCCCACAGCAGGTGACTAAGATTTGCAAAATCTCAATCACTTTGTTGTTACTGTAAATGCTGCATAATTTCCACACACAATTCCATGGTCTTTTGGCTTTGTGAAAACTCTGCCTAAGAAGTCAAAAACTGCAAAGCCCATCAGGAGTTTTTGTGCTAACAATGGTCAGTTTTGACGTCTTATCTTCCTGTCCCCAAGAGTTGCGCCTCCAGGGTTGGAGTCAAGTTAAGTAATTTGTTGTTTCACTAGTGCTTTTATGCTTTATACTTTTTGTACATCTTGTTACCTTATCTGTTCTAAGCTTCCTTAATACTAAACCTGAAATCTTATTTGGAGAAGATAAAAAACGTCAGCCTCGTTAGGCTCTATTCACATGACAGGGTCCAAGTGTCGGTCGATAAAAATGGCCGTCGTGTTCAGTTTTTCTAGGCCATTTTGCATTCGTTCCGCTCCGTGCCGTATTTCCGTTCTTAATGGCCGATTTTGACGCGTTTTGCATCAGTTTTTTCCCTGTCCGTTTTAAAAATGGATGAATTTCATTTGTCATTTTTTTGCCCCACACTTCCCTCTGCAGATAATGCCCCACAGCCCCTGTAGATACTGCCACAGCCCCCTGTAGATAATGCCACACACTGCCCTCTGTAGAATGGCCCAAAATAGGGCATGCTCCATTTTTTGACAGCCTGGTTTATCGGGCAGTCAAAAAATTGGCCGTGTGAATAGCTCCATTTGGGGTCCATTGTTTCTACTGCGGCCGTGTGACGGCCGTTCAAAAAACGTCCGTCACACGTCCGAGAATCCCTGTCGTGTGAATAGGGCCTAAGACATAAAAATCTTATCGTCCTGGGGTCGTAAAAACTTCAGTCTATTATAATTGTTTCTAAATAATTAATCAGCCTGAGACTTTCAAGGTCTAACAATTGTTTTCACATAATTATTAACCATTATATCTCATCTTCTTAGACTCTTTTGTAACAGGATCAGTGCCACAGGATTGGAGGACAGCTGATGCTGTACAAATATTTAAGGGGGGTAAAAAGGTGGAACCGAGTAACTACCGTCCAGTAAGTTTGACATCTGTGGTATGTAAAGTATGTGAGGATATTCTAAGAGATGAACTACAAAGTAAATAGCAAAGCAATGTCTAAGCAAATTTGGATGTTGGTCATGCGGCTGATGTGATTTATTTTGATTTTGCAAAAGCTTTTGATACTGTTCCTGTAATGTAGGGGTAGGGAGACAGACAGGTGAGCCCTAATCTACCCGCCACTCAGTCCCTGCCTACTTGCATGGCCCGTCCTAGGCGACAGCGTACAACTGGGCGACGGTCCCTACGCTCAATAAGTGCACGACAGACAAACAGACAAGGGTAAACAGAAGCTAAGGGAAAGGGGCAACACCGTGAGCAACAAGAGTAGTGAACGAGCCGAGTCAAACCAGGAGTGTACGAGGTACCAAACGCAGAGCAGGAGAGTAGTCAATAAAGCCATGGTCAATAGTACTAGCAGGAACAGCAGAGCCAGGAAACCAGACAGAATCACAGGCAAAGGAAGAGCAGGAAATGAAGGTATAAATAGACTGAGGGCGGGAGCTAGCTCCGTCTGGCCAGGCTGTGATAGGTTCTCCCACTCCTCAGCCTACCAGCCTGAGTGGTAGCAGATCGAGTCACTCTATCAGACCTAGGAGCAGATGCAGACTGATTAACCACGGGCGTCGACACATGCGGAATTCATTAGGAGTGAGGATATGATCCAAAAATGGTATCTCCTGCACCCCAAACACACATTTTTCGGATTTAGCAAAGAGTTTGTTTTCCCGAAGGGCCTGGAGTACCTTCCTGACATGCTCAATGTGGGAGGACCAGTCCTTGGAAGACACAAGTATGTCATCAAGGTACACTACAAGAAATACCCCCAGGTAGTCTCTTAAAATCTCATTTATGAAATTCTGGAAGACCGCGGGAGCATTTCACAACCCAAAGGGAATGACGAGGTATTCGAAATGACCTTCGGGCGTGTTAAACGCATTCTTCCACTCATCCCCTTTTCTGATTCGGATAAGGTTATAAGCCCCCCGAAGATCAAACTTAGAGAACCATTGGGCCCCCTGAACCTGATTGAAGAGATCAGGAATCAAAGGAAGGGGATAGTGGTTCCTTACAGTGAGCTTATTCAAGTTTCGGTAATCGATGCACGGCCTAAGACCACCATCCTTCTTCCCTACGAAGAAGAAGCCAGCACCTACCGGAGAAGTAGAGGGGCGAATGTAACCCTTGGCCAGGCTTTCCTGGATATATTCTGTCATGGCCTCACGTTCGGGACAAGATTAAAAATCCTACCCTTAGGGAGCTTAGCTCCTGGTACCAAATCGATTGCGCAATCGTATTCTCTATGAGGAGGTAATACTTCGGAGGCCTTTTTAGAAAAAAACATCAGTGAAGTCCTAAATAAACTCAGGTAGAGTGTTCACCTCCTCAGGGAGAGAAATAAAATTAACAGAAAAACAGTCATGCATTCATTACCCCATTTGATAAGATCCCCAGTATTCCAGTTAAACATGGGATTATGCATCTGCAACCAGGGAAGGCCTAAAACCAAATCGGACGATAATCCCTGCATCACCAGTACAGAGCACTGCTCCAAATGAATGAAGCCAACAGTTAAAAAACAGGGGTATGCTGCGTAAAATAACCATTAGCAAGTGGAGTGGAGTCGATACCCACTACCGGGACAGGTTTAGGCAAATCAATCAATGGCATAGCTAGAGACATAGCAAATTCCACAGACATAATATTAGCAGAAGACCCTGAATCCACGAAGGCACTGCCGGTGGCAGACCTACCCTCAAAAGAGACCTGAAAGGGAAGCAAGATCTTATTAGGTTTCATATTTACGGGAAATACCTGTGCGCCCAAGCGACCTCTCCGATGGTCACTTAGGCGCGGAAGTTTTCCGGCTGCTTATTCTTACGCCTTGGACAGTTGTTCACTTGATGCTTGTCATCCCCACAGTAGAAGCAGAGACGATTCTTCCTGCGGAGCTCTCTACGTTGTTGGGGAGACACGGAGGCCCCGAGTTGCATTGGTTCATCCGAGATTCCCGTGGAAGAACGAAGCAACGGAACCTCGGGAGCCATCATGGGGGAGCCAGAGGAGAAGGCACAAAAACGTTCAAGTCGTCGTTCCCGACGTCGTTCGTCGTCGGTCAAGACGTACCGCTAAAGCCATGACCTGAGCTAGAGAGTCAGAAGAGGGATAGCTAACTAATAGGTCTTTCAGGGCGTTCGACAGACCCAATCTAAACTGGCACCTCAAGGCAGGGTCATTCCACCGAGAAGCTACGCACCAGTTCCTAAAGTCAGAGCAGTACTCCTCAATGGGTCTCTTACCCTGACGTAAGTTCACCAGCTGACTCTCGGCAAAGGCAGTCTTGTCAGTCTCGTTATAGATGAGCCTGAGAGCAGAAAAAAAAAGGTCAACAGAGGAAAGTTCAGGGGCATCAGGAGCCAAGGAGAAGGCCCATTCTTGGGGGCGGTCCTGGAGCCGGGATATAATTATACCCACTCGCTGGCTCTCAGAACCTGAGGAGTGGAGTCTTAATCGGAAATAGAGCCTACAACTCTCCTGAAAGGAGAAAAAAGTCTTCCGGTCCCCTGAGAACCGGTCAGGCAACTTGAGGTGGGGTTCAAGAGGTGAGGTGGAGGGCACTACCTGGTTAGCATCAGGCTGGTTGCACCTCTGAGCCAGGGCTTGGACCTGTAGGGAGAGACCCTGCATTTGCTGAGCCAGGGTCTCAAGGGGGTCCATAGTTGTGTAGGAACCAGGGTAGAAAAGGTATATGGGCCTGTGATTATGTAATGTCGGGGTAGGGAGACAGACAGGTGAGCCCTAATCTACCCGCCACTCAGTCCCTGCCTACTTGCATGGCCCGTCCTAGGCGACGGCGTACAACTGGGCGACGGTCCCTACGTTCAATAAATGCATGACAGACAAACAAACATGGGTACACAGAAGCTAAGGGAAATGGGGCAGTTGCCCACGGCAACACCGTGAGCAACAAGAGTAGTGAACGAGTCGAGTCAAACCAGGAGTGTACGAGGTGCCAAACGCAGAGCAGGAGAGTAGTCAGTAAAGCCAGGGTCAATTTGAAGCAGAGGTCAATAGTACTAGCAGGAACAGCAGAGCCAGGAAACCAGACAGAATCAGAGGCAAAGGAAGAGCAGGAAATGAAGATATAAATAGACTGAGGGCGGGAGCTAGCTCCGTCTGGCCAGGCTGTGATAGGTTCTCCCTCTCCTCAGCCTACCAGCCTGAGTGGTAGCAGATCGAGTCACTCTATCAGACCTAGGAGCAGATGCAGACTGATTAACCACGGGCGTCGACACAGAAGCTGTGTCTGGCAGATCCTTTACAGTTCCACACAACAGTCTTGTTCTGAGGCTACAGACACATAGACTGGGGGACCATGTATTAATGTGGGTAAAGAGTTGGTTAAGGGACAGAAAACAAGGGGTTGTTATAAATGGAACTTACTCAAAGTGGGTTGAGGTCAGCAGTGGGGTACCTCAAGGATCGGTGTTAGACCTAATTATTTTTAATCTCTTTATTAATGACCTTGTGGATGGGATTGATAGCAAGGTGTCAGTTTTTGCTGATGATACAAAACTTTGTGGGATACTTAAACTAAGCTTGACTTTAAAATATTACTGAAGGACCTAAATAAGCTGGCAGCATGAGCAAAAACATGGCAGATGAAATTTAATGTTAATAAATGTAAAATAATGCACTTAGGACGCAATATTAGCATTAATTCAAATACATAAAATGGAATAAAACTGGGGATAATGGAACTAGAGAAGGACCTGGGTATTCTGGTAACGAATAAGCTAAGCAGCAGCACTCAATGCAAGGAGCAGCTTAGAGGTGATCTTATTAATATGTATAAGTATATGTGTGGTCAATCCAGAGAACTAGCATATGATATGTACCTTCCAAGGACTCTACAAATTACCAGGGGACATTCATTGCATGTGGAAGAAAGACGTTTCAGACATCAATATAGAAAAGAGTTCTTTACCGTTAGACTGGTCAAGCTATGGAATACCCTACCCCAAGAGGTAGCGATACTATGTCAGCATTTAAAAAAAGGCTAGATGCCTATTTATTTATGAATGGCATTGAGGGTTGTAATTAATCAAGCAATGAATGACAGGTAATTTATTGAGAAAGGCTGAAACTGATGGACTTATGTATTTTTTGAACCTATGCAACTAAGTAACTTTGTAACTCTCTATACTACGAATCTTTCTACTAAATGATATTCTGATGAACAACACCTAATTATTACTGTCATGATGGTTTCATCATACCACAAAGTCTTGTTTCTTACAGTCTAAGAGTCCTTTAGGTGCTTTTTTTGCAAACTACAGGCGGGCTTTCACGTGCCTTTTACTGAGAAGAGGCTTCCTTCTGGCCACTCTGCCATAAAGCACAGATTGGTGGAGTGCTGCAGCGATGGTTGACCTTCTGGAAGTTTCTCCCATCATCACACAGGATCTTTGGAGCTCAGAAAGAGTGACCATTGGGTTCTCGGTCACCTCTCTTACCAAGGCTCTTCTCCCCCGATTACTTAGTTTTGTGGGGTGGCCAGCTCTAGGTAGAGTATTGATTGTTCCAAACTTTTTTCATTTAAGAATTATGGAGGCCACTGTGCTCTTGGGAACTTTCAGTGCAGCACTAATTTTTTTGGTACCCTTCTCCAGATCTGTGCCTCCACACAATCCTGTCTCTGAGCTCTACAGGCAGTTCTTTCCTCCTCGTGGCTTGGTTTTTGCTCTGATATGCATTGTCAGCTGTGAGACCTTATATAGACAGGGGTGTGTCTTTACAAATCATGCCCAATCAATTGAATTTACCACAAGTGGACTCCAATCAATGTGTAACATTTCTAAGATCTTCTAGAAAAATGGGAGCCCCGAGAGCTGAATTTCAAGTGTCATAGCAAAGGCTCTGAATACCTATGCCAATGCAATAATTTAGTTTTTTCTTTTCAACAAATTAGCAAAGATTACTAACCTTCTGTTTTCTGTTTGTCATTATGGGGTATTGGGTGCAGAATGATGGGGAAAAATTTAAATTTTGCCTTATTTTAGCACATTTTGAGGACTTTATTTTGAGGACTTTCCGAATGCACTGTATATGTATATATATAGTATATGTGAATATCTAAATAAATATATATATATATATACATACATACAGCATGCAAGTATATATATGAGAATTTCCCACAGACTACAGAAGTATTCAGACTTTTCTAAGTCCCTTTGAGTTTTTTATTTGAATTAAAGATAGCGTAACCATGGGGATGACAAATATTTTCCAGATACAGTGAATAATAATATTCTGCTTCTTACTGGGTTCTTCTGTAGCATGTAAACTTGTGAGTGTACACAACACAAGACAAAGGGAAGGCAGCCTGTGGTTCACCGTCTGCTGTTCCACTACAATGCCAATAATATTATGAATGTGGTAATGCACATTGTGGCACCAGTGATTTATTATTAATATGTAAAACACGTGTATATATATATATATATATATATATATATATATATATGTATATATATATAAAAACAAAAACAGCACAGACATACAGTCGTTGGACTTAAATGAATAATGTGGACATAGCACATTAATGCTTCTTTGACTTATAAAAAAAAAAAAAAGAGACTTCTATAAATATATTTTTCATGATTCCCATCTCTTGAATCGCGAGCATAGTGGCATACCTACATTAGAGGCAGGACACAGGGGCCTATGATAAAACTTCCTGTCACACAGTTATAATGTTCGTCTGCAGTCACAACTAGGGGAGCTCCCTGCATATATATTTTTACAGCTCCAATTGAGTTCAATAGTAGCTGTATAAACCCATATGCAATTATCTCCCCCTAGTGGTGGCTGCATGCATCCAAAAGTTTTCATTTTCCTCTATGACTGTGTGACGAGAAGCAGCGGAATTTGAGCTTCATGAGTGAAAAACATACCTCTCATCCCTATTGAGATACATTATGAAATTATGGTATGTACTAACGTAAAGAAAAACAGCAAATCTCTCAGCAGGGGTGGAACACTTTCTGAGTTTTGCTAGGAGCTCCAAAGATTTCCATGTAGACCCCTGAGCAGTTGTCAACAAATTGTAGAAATTTTAGAAGTGGTAGTACTGAAAGGGGGTAAGCAGATGCAGGATGGGGAGAAGCTAGCTTCATTGTAGATTATAGAGCATAGTACCTACTGTAGAGTAATGCCTAGAACTGGTGCTAAGCTTTGACAACCCCTCTTCATGAACATGAGAACTCTTCACAATTAGGAAACAGCCGTCCCAATATTATAATCAGGGTGATTTATTACCCGTACTTGTTCTTCTAATATAATAAAATTCATATTGAATACTTGAGTGTTCAATGGGGCTATACCACATCATATGACCCAACTATGTCTAATAATTAGATGTGTATTTCATAAGCACAGCTCAAGATCTGTAGCATTATTATCTTAGTTAATCACTTGTTTGCAATCATTTCATTTGGAAGCGGTAGATTAAAAGATGCCAAAATACCATTCATCTCCAGCCAAGCAGATAACCTTGTTCCCCTGGCAGCCCTAGATGCTGCTATACATTATTTTGGGGCAGAAGGCCAAGCCGGTGGCAGTTTAATGCTGTCTAATTGATAGGCAGCTTATTGCTAGTCCATATGGCACATCGGTCCCTGCATGCTGTGATAACCAACAGCAGAGCGTCCCTTTAGATTACTGTCCTTATTACATATTGGAACTGCGATGACCCTAATACTTCAAGGGAGGATATCTTCAACATGTTATGCATGCACCCAAGGTCACTACTGTCTAAGTTTCAATAATTTGTAGAAGACTTCATTAACCTTTCGTTGGCATTCATTTTTCTTGAACTACATCTTCAATGTATGTCTCATTAAAAAAGGAATCAACCCTTTTAGATATATATTTATATATAAAAATAATAAATTAATGTTCAAATATGCAGTAACTTGTGCCCATAAAGTTAAGAAGTTGATCAATACTCAGTGCACATCTGAGTCTGAAGAAAGGTGTCCTGGGACTGTGGGAGGCCACATGTCCTCTGCATCTTTATGTTCCACTTATGCATCTCTGAACAGCTGCGAGTCTTCAATGTTCAGTTCATTTAGTGTTCAGCTCATTTACTCCTAATTATCTTATGCCAGTGGCAAAGATGACTTCTAGGGGGCCATTTACTTCTTCTTATAGCAGAAATGGGCACTAATATTGGTCTCTGCAATTCTGAAGATTGCCTTATATATATATATATATATATATATATATATATATATATATATATATATATACATATATATACATATACATATATATATACATACATACATACAATGCATTCAGAAAGTCGTCAGACTCTCTACATTTTTCACATTTTGTTATGTATACATATATATATATATATATATATATATATATACACACATACACACACAGTATATATATATATATATATATATATATATATATATATATAGCTTGGACACCTCCGAATGAAGTGGCAAATACGTGATAATTTTTCACAAGTATGATCAATAAATAAGCCACCAATGAACGTAACGTCATACTATGCTATTTTGCTGCCAGCCATAATGAGGGTCTCCTCTGTGTCCAAGCCTATTGGTATGCATGCCGGCATATTGACCTTTGTTACCTGTTTATTACTACCTCCGACTGTAAGGTATTACAATAATCACTGAAGGGAAAAGTATACAGCAAGGTTATTATGAACAGCTTTCTGTAATGATGAGCATGAATGTGGTTGTATCCCATTTATTCCCTAGGATCTAGCAACACCATGGAGGAATGAGGCACTTCGTGCCTCATGTAAAGAAGTATCACAGCTTTGTTTGTCATTGAACATTTTTGTGGGCAGCATCATTTAACGCTTATACAGGACACATACAGGACTGTGAAACAATCGCTGTAGAACATAAAGCAATTATTGATGTATAAACTTTGCATTTCACTTTAAGGCAATAACAAGTGGGCTTTGGAGAACCATCTGACAGTAATGAGTTCCCTCACCTCACAGTTTCTTTCATTATCTATTTCCTTTACCCGTTTCCCCTCTATTTTTCCTGTCTCTAACTGGCAATAATTTACTCTGCTTTCTGTGCTAAAATTGCACAATTACACAGATCAAAACAGGTTTTTCTAACTTCCTCCTAGTATCAGTCATGTAAATTTGCACATTAAGAGCCATTTCCAGGTCCCTGATGGATACACCATTTGCTATGGAAATAAACTGCCATCGGCTGTAATGTCACTTCAGCTTGAAGAGGCAATTAGTGCTAAACATTCAGTCAAACACGTGCACAGACAGCACTAAGCAGTAAAAAAAAGATAGTCCACCTTGGTATTAAGGGGTTAATGTCCTCTTATGAAATCTTAGTGTAGCGGCTGCACTGCCATTTTTAATCCGTTTTTTTAATGAGTGACTGCAGTTTAGGCGGTCAGTGTGATACCTTAACATTAACACGTTTACTATTGCTGTAGCTTTGGGAACAATAAATTCTCTGTGACTCAGTTTTGACCTCCCTGGACATTTATGAGCCATGGAAATGTCACAAGTGGTTGCTACTGTAACATTTAGAATCCAATATGTTTCTGAAGTTTTAGAGCAGTGCTCTGCTGCTCAGTTTTCGTCTGACAGGTTCATTTTGAAAGGAAATTTTATAGTTATATAGAAGTTGGAGCAAAAAAAAAAAAGAAGGAAACGTTATGAAAAAGTCCCCCTTCCCCCAAAAAACAGTGATTATGTACATTCCTGCCTTTCCATTTTAAAGAGTACGTAACTTTTCAGGTGACTTTTTAGAATAATCTGTCATATGTGTGTACATGAGGGATAATACTATTTCTGGACATTATATGACTTGTATTCTGCATTATTTAGCTGTTTACCCTCTGCAGGCTCTATTTCTAATTCTCAGTTGTTTCTGAGCTAGTGGATGGAGCCTAACTGCTGCCATGTCCTCTATACACTGCACACATAGAAAACGAGAATCCTGTCTCTATCTATCACATATATGGAAGCTGCAGCAGCATGGATGACATCATACAACAGTAATTAGCAGTGTAGCTGTGAATCCCGGACTGGGGTGACATAGAAATCTTACCAGAAGCTGCAGCACATCTCTGTCTTTCTCACTCTGCTCCTGCTTTCTCCCTCTGCTAACCCCTCCTTTCACCATAGACTTTTATGCAGCATGTCTGTGTCTCGTTCTTTCTTTGCTTCCTCCTCCTGCTCCCCTCTTTATAATCTTGTAATGGCAGGCACCTCCCAACTTCTGCAGCTCGTATGTAGCCAGGTATGGGCTTTGCTTGACAACAGGGAGTTGACAGCAGATTACAGGAAGGGAGACACCTAGCTGCAGTAACTTCACACATATTTTGTATGGATAAAACAATTACGTTTTAACAGTAAGAAACGTACTAAGTTGTTCTATAGCAGGTTTACTATTACATCAGCATAAGTTGTAAAGTTAGTGTCCATTTAAGGCCAGGATCACACCCACAGTTTTGATGCAGCTTTTTGTTTCAGTTCTTTTTAGCCAAACACAGGAGTGGACACAAAAGAAAGGAGATGAATCAGTCTTTTCTTTAGGCCTTATTCAGACGAACGGGAAATACGTCTTTGCAACGCGCGTGATTTTCACGCGCGTCGCATGGACCTATATTAGTCTATGGGGCTGTGCAGACATGTGCGTGATTTTTACTCAGCGTGAGTCCGCTGAAAAAAAGTCACAACATGTCCGTTCTTTGGGCGTTTTTCGCGCATCACGCACCCATTGAAGTCAATGGGTGCATGAAAACTACACATGTCACACGGAAGCACTTCCGTGCGAACAGCGTGATTCGCGCAACAGCTGTGAAAAAGATGAATGAAAACAGAAAAGCACCACGTTTACAAACATCCAAACGGAGTGTCATAATGATGGTGACTGCGTGAAAATCACGCAGCCGTGCATCATATGCTGAGGCCACACGGAGCTGTTAAGTGCCTTTTGCGCAGGCAAAACGCCACATTTTTGCGTGCGCAAAAACGCCACGCTCGTGTGAATCCAGCCTTATACCGCAACTGGGACAAACACTGCACCAAAAAATGATATTAAAACTGTGTGTGTGATCCTGGCCTTACACCAACAATTTCTAGAGCAAACCGCTAGCAATCAAGTCTAAATTCTATACAGAACCTTCTGATTAGGTCCTTTGGATTTTTGCAATATTCTGTCATTCATGTGTAATATACTGTATATTCATCCTATATGAGAGTAGAGGATTTGGTCTTCAGCATATCCTAAAGCCAGGGTGGACATAGATAGCAGAAGATCCCTGTGCAAGAACAGTATATGGGCCCCTTGCTCTTAATAGCTCATTATCATAGACACCTCTTTATCCACTAGTAATTGTGAGACATGAAACTCATTAGCTCAGTCCCTTACATGTAATTTAATAGACAGTAGGAAGTTACCTAATACTAGCTCCCTTAGGGCTATTCCAATCGTGGCTTAAATACTGTGGATTTTCCGCAACGTATTTCATTGCGGATTTTCCGCAGCATAATACAGTAGCAGAGAAGTGGATGAGATTTCAAGAAAACTCATCCACATGCGTACTTGATATGCGGAGATTCCGCACACAAATTGACCTGCGGTGCGGTTTTTTAAGCTGCAGCATGTCAATTGTGGTTGCGGAATCGTCAGTATTTTGTTGCGGGTTTTCCCCATTGAATTTAATGGGGATCTAAAACCTGCAACAAACAGTCAAGTGCTGCGACTTTTGAGGTGGAATTGCAGCGATTACGCCGCAAATTGCAACTTAGAAAAAAAAAAACACCTTATACTTACCTCTGCCGTCTGCAGGCCAGCCTCCTGGGATAACTTTTCATCCCATGTGATCACTGCAGCCAATCACAGGCTGTAGCGGCGGTCACATGGGATGAAACTTTATCCCAGGAGGCTGGCCTGGATGATGTCAGAGGGCTGGCGGAAACGTCATTCCAGGAGGCCAGCCTGCCAGTAGGCTGGCTAATGCTACAGTTTTCTGCATCGGACATTCCTAGTGAAAAACTGCACCACATTTGGTGTTGTTTTTCACCCGGAATTCCCTGTAGCTGCCGGGGCGGACACGCTGTGTACTTTTACGCAACATATTCGCCCCATGTTAACTTACCCCTATAGTATCAGTGGGCCCCCTTACCTACTGGGCCCAGTGGCGTAACTACCGCAGTGACAGCTGTTAGCGGCTGCTACGGGGCCCGCAGCATGAGGGGGCCCACTTCGCCCGCCGGCACGGCCCCCCCTCCCATGGCCGGAGGCTCCGCTAGCAGCTGCTATGGCTGCTACAGCGCGACGCCATTGAAGGGGTTGTTCCTAAAAAAGACATGCATCCCCTATCCACAGGATAGGGGATACATGTGTGATCGCTGGCAGCGATAAGGAGAATGGGGAACCGAAATTCCCCCGAAGTTCTCCATGACAAACCTCAGACTTCCGGGGTATGTCTGCAGCTCCATAGAAATGACTTGTGCGCATGCGTGACCAGCGCGCCTTTCATTTTTATTGAACTGCGCAGACGCCGGATGTCCGAGGTTTGTCATGGAGAACTTCGGGGGACTTTCGGTCCCCCGTTTTCCTTATCGCTGCCAGCAATCACACATGTATCCCCTATCCTGTGGATAGGGGATGCATGTCTTTTGTAGGACAAACTATAGGCCGTTTTTTGTTGGGGGCTGCAGGGCGTTACCTACAGGGAGGGTTTAGGGCTGTCTGACGTTATCTACAGGGGGGGCTGTCTGGCGTTATCTGCAGGGGGGGCTGTCTGGCGGTATCTACAGGGGGGGCTGTCTGGCATTATCTACAGGGGGGTGTATGGCGTTATCTACAGGGGGGGCTGTCTGGCGTTATCTACAGGGGAGGGCTGTATGGCGTTATCTACAGGGGGGCTGTATGGCGTTATCTACAGGGGGCTGTCTGGCATTATCTACAGGGGGGTGTATGGCGTTATCTACAGGGGGGGCTGTCTGGCATTATCTACAGGGGGAGAGCTGTCTGGCGTTATCTACAGGGGGAGGGCTGTATGGCGTTATCTACAGGGGGGCTGTATGCCGTTATCTACAGGGGGGCTGTATGCCGTTATCTACAGGGGGGTGTATGGCGTTATCTACAGGGGGGCTGTCTGGCGTTATCTACAGGGGGGCTGTATGGCGTTATCTACAGGGGGCTGTCTGGCGTTATCTACAGGGGGTGTATGCCATTATCTACTATGGTGTTATCTACAGGGGGGCTGTATGGTGTTATCTACAGGGGGGCTGTATGGCGTTATCTACAGCGGAGGGCTGTATGGCGTTATCTACAGGGGAGGGCTGTATAGCGTTATCTACAGGGGGAGGGCTGTATAGCATTATCTACAGGGGGAGGGCTGTATGACGTTATCTACATGGGGAGGGCTATATGACGTTATCTACAGGGGGCTGTATGGTGCTATCTATAGGGGGCGCTGTGTGGCGGAATCTATAGGGAGGCACTATCTACAGGGGGGGTTGAGTGATACCCAGGGGAAGGGGGGCCCCAGTCAAAAGTTTGCTATGGGGCCCAGTCTTTCCTGGTTACGCCCCTGACTGGGCCCTTGTGCAGCTCCACAGGTTGCACATATAGTATGTCTTCCTTGGGTAAAGCCCCTCTCCTCTCTCAATTGAAAGGATTCAAATTCCCTATTCTGTTGATGGTGCCTAGAGAACAGCTGCAGGGAATGTTCTTTCCTTGTTGCTGTTCTTCCCTGGCAAAGGGATGATCCAGTCTGTAAATAAATAATGCCTCCCTTGCAGCAATGGTCATATATATTATTGTTATAATTAATTGCTAAATTAAACCGTGAAAAAAAGGCGAGAGTATACTACAACATTGTAATACTGCTTTAGGTCACAAGGTGGAGATGCCTTTCTTTTCTATGAAATCCTTAACAAGCAAATATATTGAACCTTGCGATAGTCTAGGCAGTACGCACAATTTCTGAATGAATTAAGGAGTAATAAAATTGAAATAGAGAATCTAGCCAGATACTAGAAGAGCTATTCTAGACATTCATCATTAAACATTTTAAATGGACCCTGAGGGGCATGAAAATCAGGAATACGTAGCAGGATTTAGCATTAAAAGGGAGCGATCAAGCTAGTGCTAGGATGAGATATAAGAAATGTACATGTCGGGAAAGTTTCAGATGTATGGAATGGATTTTTAAGACGAATCTGCCGTGTCTGAATATAGAGTGGACCACCCATATTAATCCTTTTAAACTACCCCCTCCCCCATTTATCGTACCAAAGGCAGAAACCCTCACAGGAATACTAAAAGGATGTGATATTAACATAATGTCTAAATGAAGAGGTTAGGGAGCCATTAACCCCACTCTACCATCTTTTGGCGTCGCTGCAGACTGAGGACCTGCACCGCCTGCCGTCAAAAGACAGTGGGTGGTCGTTAATGGGTTAACTGATATGTCATATAGGATGGAAACAATGGGCAGGTACCGCCCTTTAGAAACCCCTTGTATAATTGACATATTGCCTGACCTGGATTAGGCTGGATGATGATTTTTGGCATAGACAATGTTGCGCTTATTTGCATCAAATTAGATCACACACCCAAGTTTTATAGGAAAAATGGCAGCCAATTTACCCCACTCACATGCAATTCTGGTGGAATCTTAGCTATTTATGTTAGGATTGAGGCACTGAATCTGTGCCTTAATCCTGACTGAATCCTCCGGGTGTGAACATGGTCTAAATTTGGCTTTATTTGCCTACATTTATCAAACCCTTTCATGGAATGTGTAGGAGCTGTACAGAATTTTATTACAGGACACATTAATAGTAGGTAGATTATTAAAGCTACAATATTGGCATGAACTCAGAGTTCGGGAGTGGCTGCGCTGTTCCAGCTGCTCTGCTGGTTGAAGTGAACATTGCATTGCGGAACCTGCCAAGATACATATTTCTAAGGCAATATTCCTTTGTTTCCCTCTATGTTCTCTTGTCTTCATTGCTTTTCCCATAGATTGAAGGGAAGTGGGTTCAATTATTAGAGTTGTTGCTAAAAAAAATATCTGTAATGGGCTTAACAAGTATGCTCACTTTATAATTTATCGTGTAAGCAGTAAATAGTATAATATACACTATAAGGGCTCGTCCACATGCTCCGGAATGGCTGCATTTTTTCCGGCCGGAATTTTGGCCAGAAAAAGCGCAGCAGAATACAGTGGCAGCATAGTGGATGAGATTTAACAAATCTCATCCACATGCTGCGTAAAATTTCGGAGCCAAAATTGACCTGCAGTGCGTAATTTTTGGACCACAGCATGTCAATTCTTGCTACGGAAAGTGTGCAGAATTGCTGCGTTTTTCAGTGTAGACGTCTCCATCTCCTAACATTGGGAAAAACGCAGCAAAATACGCACCATTTTATGCAATAAATACCGCAGGAAATGGTGTGTTTTTGCCACGGCGGAAATCCTTTGACTTTCAACGGAATTGCTGCAGAAATTTTCTGCAGCAATTTAGTTGTGTGTGGACAAGCCCTAATAAAATATTTACAAATGAATAACATATTATGTTTTCATACATTGTATCTACTACCTTGGCAAAAGCGCTAATGGAATTAATGGAAAAAAACTGATTTTGACTATTATGAACTCATATTCTACTTCAAAGCTAAGTTGCAGAATTGGGAAACTTTATCTGACTTGGCAAAAGTTATTATACCATCACTTCCAAACTTTCTTAAAAGATAGCTGTTCTTATGTTCTATAGAGTGACCCCTTGTTTTCAGTACAACATATCTATTATATCAATGTATTATTAGTTATATGTTATAACTGATGGGATATTGTATTTAAAATTAAATAAATCAGTGCAGATCACTTCAATAAATAACTAAATGATCAATGCCTGGGATAAGTACATAGTACTGGGAACATTCATCAGTTTGAAGGTCACATAGCAGACTTTGGCTTTGAATGCAATTAAATGGGGGTGAGATCATCGATATATCTTGATTCCGTAGTCTTAAACGGCAGTAAAGCTCTATGTCTAACCTGGAGCACAATGAATGTTTATTGTACATAAGTAAATTCCTGTGAAACTCAGCCCTTAGTCCTTTCAAAGCAAAGGAGTTAACTGTTTATAGGCTACATGCATTGGGTAGATTGGCTGGTTGATATGCCAAGAAATGATAAGGAACACATAAAAAATATTGCACATAATGAAAAAAGATGTGACAGCTTCCAGTAACGGAAAAAACCCTCAGTGTTTATTAAAACATCCCCATACAAATAGCTGCAATGTCGAAACATTGCAGTTTTTTGTATGGAAATCTGTTAATAATTTTTTTTTTTTATTAACACCTTTTTTCTTTTTTGGATTTTGAGGTCCGAATTTTGGATTTATGGTAAATCTTGCAGCCTAATTTTGCTATTTAAAGATTGGCGAGTGCAGCTAGCAACCATTGTTCCTAACAGAAAATATTGTAGAGATAAACAGTAGACATGGGATTTTCATCTGTAGACTTACCCTGATGACATATCTGGAAGAGTTCTTGTCATCTAAGTTTACTGTCAGTGAGAAGAAGACTGCAGTGCTATACACTCCTTGTGTCTTAAAGAGCAATTCATTAAAGTCCCACTTGTGTTTGGAGTATTCTGGCAGATCCCAACCACCACAATCCTCAAGAACTTGTAGCATTGGGAATACTCCCAAACGGTCAATCTCTTTCATATTGAGACAAGACCTGAAGAACTCCTTCACCTTCTTCTCAGAAGATCCTTTGTGCTTCCTCTTTACAGGTTGTAAAAGAAGATGCTGTAACTTTTCTTCATTCTGTTCCCCAATAGCTGCTATAGTGCCATAAATGAGTTTGTCCTCTGGAATTCTATGCTTTCTTAGCCAACCTCCACAAGCAAATGAGTAGAAGTCAGTACAAGGGGGTATTGTTGGATCTATGTTGTTGCTGATAAATTTGGAAGCCCTCATGAAAGCTTTTCTTTCTTGGCAATCTTCTAAACATTGTCCATCCTGGTCCATAGACAGATACTTCAACACCAACATACACCCTAAAATAACACATAGACCAGCTGCAAAGACCAGTCCAGAGAGTAGACAAGTCTCCCTCCTGCTCCAGCGTGGTATCCCCTTTGATGGCTTTTTGGAGCTCACCTGGATGTTAAAGCCATTGGAAAGTGTGCTGCTACTATTGTACTTGCTAACATACTTGACTTCCTGGAACTCATCATAGTGGGCTGTCAGAGAATAGGTCTTTTCCATGTCTCTCAAAATTTGTACTGTTAGTATTTGGAGAATAGAATAATTCAGAAACACCTCAAAGTTTCCAAGGGGTCTCTGTTCATATCACTGTCAATTCACTGAAGAAGATGCAATTCACAGGAATAGAATTAAATGCAACTGTATTTAAGTCTTGTTTTGTGATTCTCAATCCATGTGTCCGAGACCTGTAGAAAGACATCATCATTATTATTATTATTATTATTATTATTATTATTATTAGTACTATTAACACACACAAAAAACATTATTTTATATTATAATGGTGACCACTGACCGATGTACACTAGGTATGCACTATCTCTCAATCCAATAACCATAAGCTAAGTATATAAAGAGGCACCTTGCAGAGTCTGGAGAGTTTCACAAGAAAATTATATCTAACTTTCAGAATGTACAGCTTACAAATGTAGGATTATAATAAAACACTGTACAAAAGAGCATACAATATTTTATATTCCGATGTATAAAATCCATAGCTAATAACAATAGCATGATTTGGTAATAAATCATACATGATTGAGGGCTGTGAAATGCAATAACAGGTGAAAAAAAATGATTTGCATTGAACTGAGGTTACACTTGTATTCATGGAAAATTGTAGCGCGGAGATATGTAAATGTCATTTATAGTCACAGTAAGCATAGACACCATACCAGTAGTAAGTGCAGGACAGAATATTATACTTCATGGTTTCACATGGTGACTGGCTACAAACTGTACTTAGCCCTGCATACAGTGCCAGTCATAGGGTATTATTCTTAGAAGAATAGTCAGGTGCCCCTTTCATCAAGTCTTTGGTGCTTTTCTACGAATTCTACCTGTTCTTTTTTCTTGCCAAGGCTGCAGCTGGGATTAGCTGCTTGGTCAGTTAAGTAGAATCATGTCCCCATGTCACTGACTCATATAAAGCTAAAATAGTCTGTTTCTGTGTTCAACAGCCAACTTCAGTGGTGGCAAATGACAGTCCTTGAGTGCTAGTCTAGACCTATCTGTCTATATAACAGGATCACTGAATGATTATTGTTTGGTCAGTAATACATGTCTGCTACGATATAATAGCTGACTGCTATTTAAATTGAACCTGAAATATTTGCTCTATAAATTATTTTTATGAATTTTTATCAAATTATGTTTGGAAGCAACCGCTGGATAACGAAAATGTTCATATAAAAATGAACATAAAAAATGATGGCTACATTTAGGCGTGCTCCTTTATGACAGATGCATTTTGTAACTGAGGTGAACTCTATACACGTATATTGAAGTATGTAGATTGTTGGCAGGTTAGTACAGACCGCTCAGGTCTTTCTTTGCTCACCTTGTACCTCAATTTAACCCTTCACAAGACATGGAATAGACACCTGATGAGGCCCCATACCACATTAACAACTCCAAGGTCTGAAATGTCATGCCTGTGGACAGCAGCCTGTCTTCATAAGCATGCATTATCTTTCAGACTGCTTTTCTATAGGTGTAAATAGCAAGAAGGGGGTGGTGGTGGTTTTTGTAATTCGATAGTTCCACTTTTTCACCTAATAAACAAAGCTGTGCTACTATTCTTACAACCCATGAGATAATCCAGATGACCAATGGCCCGTTACTGTTCAGAAGAAAAGCATTGTGGGTAGTAGGAGCTAACCTAATGTCTGAGGAACTGAGGCAGTTAGATCAATAATATGAGTGCTTCAGTGGTGTTGGCATTGGGATTTGCCCCTTTGGCATTTAAGGCCAGGATACTTTTTGGTTATACTGTAATGGTATGGGAATAAATAGATAAGATGAAAACTATTAGTTTTTTAGGTGCTCAAAGTTTGCTTTACTACTATTTCCAGTTAAACCGATTTGCAGAGGTGAAATGAGGAGAGATGTGAATTAACCCAGCAGCATATTTAATAATAATAATAATAATAATAATAATAATAATAATAATCTTTATTTATATAGCGCCAACATATTCCGCAGCACTTTACATTTTAGATTTGTGGTGGATTGAAGGGGGGCAAGAGTGTTAGATGGGAGGCCATAGAGAGGATGTTGCAGTAGTCTAGGCAGGAGATAAGGAGGGCATGTACTAGAATTTTTGTTTACTCAAAGTTAGGGAACTAGTGGATTTTAAGAAATGGTTTTCAAATAGAGGTGGTAGGAGCTTGGATATGCGGTTTAAAGGACAGGGTGGAATGAAAGGTTATCCTAAGGCAGCGGACTTTGAGACTGGGGAAAGTGTGGAGCTATTACCTATAATTGATAGTTCGTGTAAGAGTGCTTAGTGAGATGGGGAAAGACGGTGAATTCAGTTTTCTCCGTGTTGAGAAAGAAAAAGAAGGATATAGCTGTTAGACACTATGAAACTCTGTATAGAAGGAAGGTTGCATTTGGGCCAGAGAGATCAATTTGTGTGTCATTAGCATAGAAATAGTACTAAAAGCCATGTGTTTTTATGAGCTGTCCCAGACCAAATGTGTAGAATCTACTAGATGGAGAAGAGGAAGGGTCCTGGGACAGAGCCTTGAGGGGAACTATGTGACAATGTTTTATGCCTTTCATCCATTGTATGCTGTTAGAGGTTATAAATTTAAATATATGCAGGGTGTCTTTCGTGTATGCAAAGTTATGAGGTCAATAAAATACTAAGCTTCATTATCATGGTGCAAATAACTAACTGATGCTAATAAGATCCAGTGTTTGATTGACAGTAAGATTAAACATTTCTTACAGAGGACAGGGTAAAAAAAAGAACTTAAAAAAAAACAACAATTGTACAGACTGTAGAAGCACATCCCACACCTCATATTGAAAATAATTCTAATCCCAGATGTCTATATTATTTTATTCAGATATTACATGTAGAACTTTATGTTTAGAAGTTCTTAAAGCGAATCTACATGTGCCAGTACATGTGCGGCAATTACCTGATCTTCATATTTTTCTCACTGGGGGTTTAGTTCTGTGTTATTTTCAGTCATTCTACCCTTGCTATAATGGAAAATAGCTCTCAATACACTGACATCTTTCTGAATTTATGTGCGACTTGGGTCCACACAGAGGTCAATCTGAAGAGGCCGAGCTGCAGTGGGAAGGGGAGAACAGCAGCCAAAACCAATGATAAAACAGAGGGTACTTTTCAGCCTACCTCAGACACCCTGTAGACCAAGGGTCTCAAACATGCGGCCCGTGAGGCTGTCATCTGCAGCCCACGAGGCACCGAAGCTCCCTTGGGAGAGGAGAGAGCAGGCCGAAGGAGGAGCGTGCTGGCACTCCTTCATGACGTCATGAAGGAGCGCAGTCCCTTTCCCGCGCTGTTGGATCATTGGTAGTATGTTAGCAATGGCCACACAGCCCCCTCTAGGAGTCGAATCCCCAGCCAGAATGTTGCCGATGGTCAGTCAGTCCAGGGATTCCTCTGCAGGAGGAGCTCCTGAAGTCACTGTCCAGCAGAGGAATACCTGGCCCGAGCATCAACAACGCTCTGGCCGGGGAATCCTGGATCCCCTGACATCACTGTCCATATATAGAGGGCACTGTGGTGCCATCTACAGTGGGCACTGTGGCACCATCTACAGAGGGCACTGTGGCATTATCTACAGAGGGCACTGTTGCTTTATATACAGAGGGCACTGTGGCAGTATCTACAGAGGGCACTGTGGCACTATCTACAGAAGGCACTGTGGCATTATCTACAGAGGGCACTGCGGCATTATCTACAGAGGGCACTGTGGCATTATCTACAATTTTCTATTGGAATTATGAAAACATTAGAATCCTTCATTAGTCCCTAATGAATAACCTATAATAGCGATGAACTTACTAGGTAGCTCTTTTAATAGGAGAAGAGGCGTGGGAGATTGTATCAATGGAAACAATGACTTGTCCAAGCATTGTCTAGAACCCAGTGGTAGAATTGTGTTGTACTTTAATTTTATTACCTCCTTTCCCTTTATCCCAGGCCATGAGCTATCAGTTGCTTTATTATAATTTTACTGTAAATTAAAATGGAATGAAATAATTCCTGCCTATTTAAACCAGTGGTTATTTAGTACTGTGCACAAACTCCCTTATGCAGTATGGTGCAAGCTCAGGGACCAATGTTCCCATCATTTGACCAATTCTGTGTAAATTTGTTCCCTAATGAATGACATGCTGAGCATATCTAACATTGCATCCTCAAGGGCTACCACTGAACTTACTGCAATCTGTATTAACAGATAATTTATGCACACTTTCTGATCATTTAACCAAAAGCTTGTGCAATATTGACAGAGGTCTTACGTTGTCTACATTCTAGAACAACAAAATTGCAGCTTTAAGCCGTATTCATAAGAGTACTCTGTGAACTGTTCTTCTTTTCTTCCATTCTTTGACAAGGGCATAAAGGGGAGAGGAATACTTGCATATAGATTACATAGAGATCAATGATCTTTATGAAGCAACATAGTGCCAATGCACACTTGTAGTACAGATTCAGAATGAGTGTCAAGAAAAGACAGAGAAAGTAAAGCATGTTTTGCTTTTCCTCAGTGCTGTAAAATCCATTCATTGAAGCCCATATAATATCTATATATTTGTAAATCCATTAGACTAGGAGCATTGACTATGTGGCAACAGGTAATAAAGCTTTTTGCATTTATTTGTCTGATATCCTCACTATGTATGCTCTTGGCATTTACGGTTGGGCATGGCTGCACATTGCTGCACTCTGTCACTCCATAGCACATTTGGTCTGTAAATACTTTCTGCTGTCTCTATAGACTATGTGCAGTAACATGCCAATAAATTGGTTTTTCCAATATATGTCACGTGCATGTGCAAGGTCAGGTCCTGGGTTGCCAACCTTGTTTCTTGTTTTTTTCGTGGAGCGCCAAATTTTTATGGGTTATATACTGTATGTCTATAGCTCAGACTACTCATATGAGCATAGTTGGCAACCTTTGTAAGGCCCCTGCACAGTTACTCAGCCAGGTGAATAATAAGAGTCCATGATATAACCGTAGTTCAAAAAGTTACTATAATGAATGACTAAACCAACCTTGTGATATAGCCCACAAGTTTCCCATAGACATAAGGTTTGTAGGCAGAATCCTCTGACAGAGCCGTAACAAAATGCACGTTGGGATGACAATGAACACAATATCCTGCACATTACAACTAGGGTATGCTTTTTTGACTAAACCCTATACCCGGGTTTCTTAATTGAAATGCCAACTGTCTGGAACCCCTGGCAGCCAGCAGGCAGAAAGGACAGTGAAGTGGAACGTACCTCTTCTGCTGCAGTACAGGAGGCATGTTTCTGCTCTACAAGCAGGGGTGTGATCCTGTCGGTTGCACCTGCACTCAATTGTATCTACGTTCTTAGGACACAGATACAATTCAATAGACTCACTTAGTGCTGGCGGTTGCAAGGGAACCATAAGTACCCTGCCCTGCCATTCGTCATTTTTCCTGTGTTGCAGGAGGCACGATGATGTAATCGTGCTGCCTGCATTGTTCTTCTGCCGGGTCAGAAGAGGCCAGGTATGCATCGCTGGATAACAGCGGGGGAATAGGGACAGGTTAGTATGTTTGTGGCTGTGTGGCATTATTTACATGAAAACTGTGTGGCATTATCTACAGGGGGCAGTGTGTGGCACTATCTACAGATAGCACAGCATGGCACTATCTATGGAGGGCACTGCGTGTGGCACTATCACTGGGGCACTGTGTGTAGCACTATCTACAGAGGGCACTGTGTGGCACTTTTCACAGTGGGCACAAAGTGTGGCACTATCTACAGGGGCACTTTATTTGCATGGGGCACTGTTGTGGCACTATTTTTAATGGACACAGTGTGTAGCACTCTTTTTGAGCAGGCATTTTTTATGGGGCACAGTCTATAGCACTATTCTCATGAGGCACAGCATGTGGACAGTTTTTCTGGTTATTGGAATACCACCCTGACTGACAATATGAGATGATTCTGTAAATAGGATCAAACGTTAACAAGACAACATCTTTAGGCCCCGTTCACATGTTCCAGAAAATCTGCTAGATTTGCACACATGGATTATCCCCTTTAAATGGGGCTAATCCGTGAGCGGATTCACTGTACATCAAACTGCAAATTCACGGCAGAAATCCGAGATAAGTCTCGGATCCACATAGACAAATCCAAACCATGTAAATAAAGCCTTACTGTGATTCGCTCTGACCTTCACCTGATGGCAGACCCAGGTAAATGGACCTTCACTAAAAGTAGTTGAGTACCACTGTGCAACACCTTCCTAGGCTGTCAGGTTTATTTAATAAAGTAATTTAGGAAAATTTGTGTGTGGGTTCGTATGGACTCAGTAACCAGTGTTGAGAGTGACTGTTATAAAGCATGTGTTATTAACTATTTTTTTTAATTTATATTGTGCAGAGATTGTTGTATGTCGAGTGTTTTTGCATGATGCACATTACTATGCATTTTTGAAGAACTATGAATAAATTTGTATTATTTTATAGAGCTTTGGACTCTAGTATATTGTTTGTAGGTTTTTTATGTTTTGGGGCATAATTTTTATATTTATGGGATGTATTTATATTCTCTGGATTAAAATTTGATCAAGAATCGGCTGACGGTCATGGACCGAAGTAGGTTGTCAGGCCTTTACCTCGTAGTTTATGTCAGAGGACAAATATGATTTGACATGAAAAGTTTTGTCTGATTCGACTCTGTCCACCAAGGTAAGTCGCCCCAGTGGTGTCATGCTTTCCACCTTCATGGATTTAATATGATATTTGGGCTGTGCCATACAGTATGCGCTTGTAAATTGAAGGGTTCATGATTGTCAGGATTGTCGAACTAAAGATCTTTCTGCCAAAAGATCATTTAAGTCTATAACCAGTGTAAGTCCTTGAAAGAAAAACAGATATGTCATTGGAAAATTTTGATATATGCTAATTCTTCATATTTCAAGACATGTAAGTGGTTACAGGGAAGATGGAGAGGAGAGAAGATTTCCATTTAAAAAAAAAAACTTTCTATACTGAAGTTTTAGCCAACAGGCTTTTAGAACTATTTGAGGTCACGTATGGCTGATCTCATAGCTGTGCTACCTTCCATTTAGCCCAGGCGTGCTCTCCATACACTCGGTCACAGGCAGCCTGGCTGAGATGACTAGAGCTGTGCACATCCCTGATTTATATCAGTAATAATACTCTCACATCATTTCACTTTATGCTGTTTCTGTTCCTCCTATAAATATGTAACATTCCCGGGCACTCGCACCGAAATAGAACAACCTCATGGCCCTTCCCAAGAAGACAGAGCTGCGGATGGCTGCCAGAATATCAATGTGAGGTCTCCCTGAGAGGGTTAATAAAAATTAACCTTAACCCATTATGTTCTGCAGTAAAGCAGACCATTACACCATTGTGAATTTGATATGTATATGCATGTAGAGCTTTGCCCATAGGTTTTTGTGCCTTTAAAGAGCATTTAGAGTGAAATTTCTTTAATGTTATATAATTCCTATTGCTTGAGGAATTCAGCTAATATCCATACATTTTGACTTTTTTTTTACTTTACATATTTTGTCATTGCTTTAATTAATTTTCTGTGGATAGGCATTGCACATATATGTTATACATGCAACAGAAAAAGTTAAGTCGTATCTATACCCTTGTTGTGTCTTAATTAAGATAATTGTATGTAGAGTTCCCTTTGTACACACTGGTCTGGTGGGGGTTTTATTGGCAGTAATAATGGGAAATTCTGTTTTTAGGGACATCTGAATTATAAAGGTCTTTTCTGTGAATTACAAGAAAATCAATGAAAAAAAAGAAGTCAGAAGAAGTGACACATATATTACAAGACATGAGCAGAAATGTCAAGCCAACAATGGTTTATTTAAAGAACTGGGCTTGGAAGAGATTTTACAGGGTGTTTTGTATAAAAACATATCGTTTTGATTAAAAAATATTTTATGGTTGACCACCATGCCCTTAAGTATATTTCAAGGAAAAAGTGAGGGATCATTTATCATAGCAATAGCGCATCTCTTATTCTAAAGATTTACGATGACGTCTGGACTAGCAGGGTACATGCTGGTAATATATTTTATTTGCTGGATTTTAGGGAAAGGTAATGCTAATGTAGACTTTGTTTTGGGTTACAATATTTGCCGCTGTATTGAAGAGCTTTTGTCCAATTGTAAAACATATTTTGATAAATCTGGAATGGGGAAATACACATTTTATTAATTATTTGTCTCCCACAGAGTGAAAGATACTATCCATTTCACTGTATGACACATTACAGTTAGTTAATTGTCCTCAAGCCATAAAAAAAGGAAGAGGCACAACAAGACAAGTTTTCTACTTTTTATATTCAGAAAAGCTGATGAAAGTAAAAAAAAAAAAAGCTACTAGATTTCTGTAAATAGCGCAATAGTAAGAACAATGCCTTGTGTATGTTATACTCAAATACATAGTTTTACTGTATGTTGAATGGTCTCTTGTACAGTATGGTTGTGGTGTATGTTTACCAGAACAACTGGACATATCAGTCTTGCCATTTCTTGAAAACCATATTACTTATCAGAGGACAAATTATTGCAATTATGATTTTTTTCAATCTGTATTAGATTATTTTTTTGTATATATATATATATATATATATATATATATATATATATATATATATACATATACATATATACACACATACATACTGGTTAAGGTTTGTATTGAGGTTTTACATGTATTGGGGTAAAGGTAATTTGCTAATAATTTGTATAGTTTATTGAGAAGTGACAAACATAAATTTTTTACCTGTGAGGTAGTATTCCATTGATGATATATGATAGTTGCCACGACTTTTGGAATAGTGATAGACTGATACTTTTTGCACAATACATTGACCATTGGAACTATGCATTTGTCTTCTCCATTTACTTGTACTGAAGTATAAACTGCCGTTTTCTGTCCTAGTAAGGAGGTACTATTTGCTTGCATTTCATCAATCCACATTTTCAGTGTCAGGAAACCTTATTGTTTTTATAGTCATAGGCAAAACATAAAAATCTGGCTATCTATGGATGATATGCAGAACTCTAAAATCATGATTGTCCCAAAAAGGGACACTAAACCTAAAGTTCATCATATTTCAGCAACCTGTTGATATCTGTTAGTATACTGTACATTCCAGGAGACTGTCTAAATGTTGTTGGTTAGTGACTTAGGGGGTCTCATTAAAGAACAATCTCTCCTATAATTTACTTACACATTTGCTTACATACTGGCACATATAGCAGCTTTTTTTTTTTTTATATAAGCCTTACTTTCATAAAATGTTAGGTATAATGGCATTAAAAAGGTAATATTTACTAAACTTTTATTCAACATGTCTCTAAAGATTGTAAATTAGACAATTCCTATAACTGTCAACAGAATTTTTGGTTTTCAATTAAGTTAGAGACATTTTCATAGTTAAAACATCCTCTTAATGGAAGAAGCTATTTAGTTGGCTCTGTCAATATTCACAAGACTGCTAACCTATCACCTCACTCAGTGGCAGTGACATCATATCTTAGTGATATCACTATTTCTAGTTGGTTGGAGGATACTCCTTTTAGTCCACAAAGTGGCACCTCCTATCTGCATTTGTGATAGTCACTCTTCAATGACTATGGCTTTATACAACTTGTAGTGATATTGGCTACAAGAGTAAATGATAAATCAATAGTTTTGCCTGCCAGCCTAGTAAATAATTGTCCATTTCCCTGAGTTCCCATCAAGTGTTTACACAAGTCATACATCTGAAAGCAGGTGAAGGTACAGGGTATGATACCTTTATTTAACATCTGGAGTCAGACCAGCAATAGCTTTATTCAGTGCTCAATTATGTTTAATTCCTTTCTAGAAATTGTAAAGCGCACGTTTACTCAACTGATAGCACAACCATTATTTCTTGTGAAGAATGGTATCAATTTATATGGCAGCAATTAATACACTCCCAAATACGCACACTGCATACCGATTCTTGCATTGTGGAGACTGGTGAAGAAGAAAATGTTAGAGAAGGCTTGTCCTATATAAAATACCAGGCAATAAATATAGTTTATATGAAGAAAAGCAATTTTTATTACTATGTTATCAGCAGATCTCAGGGCAACACTTGAAATGTATTTCTTACATTTTCTTTTCTCCTGTTTTGCAGATAAGATCCAGGGCACTGGTGGTTACAGAACTTACCTTAGAACCTCAGAAGACAAGGTGCCCATAATGAAGCCACTATGATGTTCCATGGTGCCAATGAAAAGTTTTTGCTCACCACCTTCATAACTCAGACAGTAGAATGCGCTCAAGTGAGTTCAGGCATTGCAAGACTTAACAATAGTATTACTGTAGATCTGATAAAGTATTAAGCCTATAGATCATATAGAATTCGATGACAGAAAGCACAGGATCTTTATGTAACATTATCGTGTAACATAGCAGTTATCCACTAAACCGACAGCTCCTTGAAGGAACACCATGTGTCACTGTTCTGCTTTTCATATGCTAAAACTTTTCTTATGTAAAATACAGACTTTGCTCCTATGGTATCACATTCAAAGCCAGACTAAAACAAGTTCAATGTATAGTATCCTTCATGATCATCCTTCGTTACCGCAGGATTTCTATACTCATATATGTAAAGTAAGGAAGATCTCCAGTTCACTGGATTGAAAATTCAATAACAGACTTGAGGAATGTTCTATCTGAATGGATCTGTACATTTCCTACATTGTTACGCTAGAAAGGCTTGAAAGAAATTCATCTTGTCCGTCCAATACATTCAATTGGTTTGTTTAAATCATTTTGCAAGTTTTTCTTTAAATCTATAATGTAGAGAGACATGTATATGTTTAGAGTAAGGGATGGTACAGTGACATTCACAATAGCCAGTCCCTGCATTCAATATATTGTGCTGATTCTTCACATGACAGTATATATCCTATATATTTCATTCATGTGTGCACTTACATATAGATGATTTCTATGTGGAGGATGTACTCTAATGCATGCTAAACAACTTGATTCTATAGATTATTCTACAGTATTGCTCCCTCCCTGGAAATGCTAAATGGAGACTTCACATGAGACCTAAGATATCACAGACAGAATAAAAAGTTAACACTTACCCTGGTTCAAGTGATACTGGTAGGCAGCTCCCTCTCCACAACTGATGCTGATGCTGTGCTGAGTCTGTGGTAGGCACTAGTGTTCCATGCAGACACTACACCCTTCTGTACCTGTCACTTCACAGTCTTTGTGTGCTGTGCTGCAGCATATAGGAGCTTTGGGATAATAGTAGAGATGTGAAGGGGAGGGGGACATAGGGGGGTGGGACAATATCACCACATAACTCTCTTTCTGTCCCTGCAGTCTATATGAGCACTAAAGAAGATTATTCTTATTATTTCCATTATGCTAATCACTGTTTGTGGGCTCCAAGTACTCTTACCTCATAGCCCAACCTTGGGAAATGACTTGTTTTTGAGAGGGGCTTCATCTGAGATTGTTAATGCACTTAGGAACATCTGATCTCACTTGAGCTGAGTTGGTTAATAATGTTATATTAATGTCAGCCCAATAGATGATACTACCATTCAGCCTCTAATAATGATCGTGGACCTGAGTATTGTAGTCATATTATTGATGTACAGAACTTTAACGAAGAACTAGTGGTTATGTGTTCATTTTTTTGTATGATTTATTTATAAAACATTGCTTCTATAAAAGAATTTTATACGTATCAAGTATACATTTTTCACACAATAATAAATAATAAATATTGTATTTTAAGTGTTAGTGCTATTTTATACTATATACATTGTACATTATAATATATATATATATATATATATATATATATATATATATTTATACTATACCTTTTAATATTGAGAACTTATTTTAAACTGCTCCACCACCGTATGTGTAAACTTTTAGAGCTTAGTATTTTAGGATAGGAGTCAATTTCATGAACTGTACAAGCGATAAATTGTGCACTTTTTTTTTTTACAGCAGTTGACAGCCATCAATTTCTGTGCAGTGACAATAAAATCCAACATTAGGGTCATGCTCATCTATTGTGCGCATACAATAAGAATACTCATGCTGACTCTATTGTTCTGTTTTATCCAATATCATTTCCGTTAACGGGGCTGTGCAAAAAAACATTCTTCATCCTGCAATTATTGGAAATAATTAGGTTAATGATGCCTCTTGCTGAGAGGTTCCTTGTCTCCCATCATCTCTCCTTATTTCCACATCCTGTATATTTTCCTGCTTGCCTGCTGCTGTGAAGAGAGACGAGTGACCTCGCAAGTTGGCCACCTGGGTTTCTTCCACCCAAGAGGCTCAAAGGTCTCATTTTCTGAACATAGCGAAAGTTTACCCAGTCCCATGATGACAGTGTGCATAAGGGAAGACAAGGAGAACGAAGCTTTTCTTCATCAAAGCTTAGCTCGCTGCCCACAAAACTACAACATAATATTTTATGCAAATATATCCTATCTGGAGAGTGACTCTCTACTATTCTGTCCACAGGAAAAGTTTTTGTTGTTCAATGTCAGATGACAGTGTGGCAGATTTATTAATACTAAGTTTTAGACAGTATAAATTTAGACAAAGCAATGAGAAAATGGCCAAACCTAGGACGTGGTGCACGCTGTATGATAAATTTTAGTGAATCTAACTAGACATTTTAGACACTTTCTCTTCCTTATACCACCTGTTGGTTGGCTTAGTCTATGCAATTTTCTTGCACGAAAAATTTGGCGCAATTTTTATTGCATGGTGTCACATTTTAAGCCATGCCTCCTATTGCTTGTCCATGACCTGTTTATTGTCGGGTCATACCTCCTTGTTGAGCATGTAAAAAAAAGTGGTGCACAGCATGCACGTCAAATTTCTGGCGCATTTTGAATAGTAAATCTGCCCCAGTATGTTTTGGAATTTGCCATATGGACTAATGGATTATTTCCATTTTTCTTGCGTTTCTCCTCTAAGTATATTCAATAAAACAGTTGTTTTAAAGTCTTATCCATTTGGATTTAGTCCAAAATTATAAAAAAAACATTTTCAAATAATAATTTTAATATTGCATATAATTTTTTTTTTTTGCCTAGTCAAATTCGGTATATTTCTCAAAAATAGAGAAGTTTAAACTTTTCTTCTCTTTAGAATCCAGTTTTGGCTTAAAAAAAATTTGCGCCATAACTGCTCTGTGTGAACAAATTTGAATTACTTGTATAAATCTGAACAAGTTATCTTCTTGGTTACTCAAAGCTACTTAAGGAGACTCTGCCACCAGTTTATAACTGACCTATCTCCTACCTAATCTAATAGGCGCTTTAATGTAGATGACAACAGTTTTGTTTTTGTTTTTTTTAAAATATGTTTATTATTGACCAAGTTATGATAATTTCTAGTTTTATGCTAATTTGTTCTAAATGCCCAATTGGGCGTTGTAAAGAAAAGTGTATGACACTGACTGATCAGCATCATACACTTCTCTTCATTCATGCCCAGCTTATTTTACAGCACAAGGTGATCTCACGAGATCACGCTGTGACTGGACTTCCTCCCGCAGGTCCTTCACCGGAGCAACGGAAGAGTCAACAGACATCGCCTCCAGCCGTGCCAGGACGTTTATCTGAATCTGCAGCGGCTGGAGGCGATGTCTGTTCAGTCTTCCATGGCTCTGGTTAAGGACCTGTGGGAGGAAGTCCCATCTCAGCATGATCTCGTGAGATTACGCTGTGCTGTGAAACAAGCTGTCACGAGGGGTATGTGGACCCACTGGCCCATACCGTCTTGATGGTATGGCAGCTGGCCAACAGGTCACAGTCTATAGTTCGTATAGTGTACCTGTGGTAGCTCAGACAGTAGCAAGACAGGCTCGGCTGGGACTAGGCTGCAGGCAGGCACCAGGCGTGGTGTAGCAGGACAGGCGTGGAACACAGCACAGCATGACTTCAGATCAACACGGCACTTGACCAGGATAGCACGGGATACAGGTTACAGGTAGCAGGAACGGGGAACACTGGGAACTGGAAAACACTTAGGAGACCATTTGCATAGACATACTAGGATAACGACAACAAGGCTCAAGCATTGGAGGGAGGGGCACAGCCCTTCTTATAGTCCTGGGAGCTCTGGGAGCAATCAACTGAATCTCCCAACTTTGTGCGACCTGGCCTCCTTGTCTGGACTGAGCTTGCGAGTGCACCCTGGTGGTCACTGTGGAACAGGACGGCCGCATGTGTAGACATCTCTGGAGAGAAGGGCGTCGAATGGATGGAAGGAGTTCGTGGCCAGCGACCAAGGACGTTACACAAGCTGGGCATGAATGGAGAGGAGTGCATGATGCTGATTGGTCAGCATCAAACACTTTTCTTTACAACGCACACTTGGTGAAAAGTAAAAAACGCCCAGTTGGGCATTTAGAACAAATTAGCATAAAACTCAAAATGATCATTATGTGGTTAAAAATAAACGTTTTTCCAAAAAATACAAAAACTGTTGTTATCTACATTAAAGCGGCTATCAGATTAGGTAGAAGATAGGGCAGTTATAAATAGGAACATCAATAATAACAATTGAGATGCTAGATCCTAACTGAGCAAAATCATCCTTTTTCCTCAACAAATCTTATCTTACTACTCTACCTATCATCTTGATACCATTTTTCAGTATCGTCTCTATCCTCATGGTAATTTAGTGTCTTCTTGAGTCTGTGCCTTTTCAAATACATTTTTTTCATTGTCCTTTAAAATATGCTGTTGATAAATGAAATAAATATCATAATGTTGACCTTCTGAGGCCATTACCCAGTCTTAGGGTATGTTCACACAGGGCGGATAAGCTGCATAAAAGTACACAGCATATCCTCCCTGGCGGCCGCAGGGAATTCTGTAAAAAAAAAACACACCAAATTGTGGTGCAGTTTTTCTGCCGGAATGTCCGCTGCGGAAAACGGTACAAAATATGTAAGTGCGAATGAGGCCTTAGTGATATTTTAGCACTCAAAATAATTTCAGAGAAAAATATATGTCAATTTTGGCACACCCTGAGAAAATGGTTTGCCATCGCTGACTTTTTTGACATTTGACACGGAAACCGCATCAGAAAACGCGCCAAAAAAGCATCCCACTGTTTTCAATGGGAGGCGGAGGCGTTTTTTTTCCCGCGAGCAAAAAAAACGCGGGAAAAACAAGCGGCATACCCTATGTTCGTGCGTTTACGTCTCCAACCTCCCATTGACATCAATAGGAGGCAGAGAAAGCGTATTTTGCAGAATTTTTGCCCATGGCGCTCAATGGGCGCGAGCGAAAAATGCGGCAAACGGAGTGCAGGCAGATCAAAATCCCAAACTGAATTTTGAGGCAGAATTTTCTGCCTGCAAAAAACTCAGTGTGAACAGGGCCTAATAGTGCAGGTTAAGGTTTACTTACTGCTAAAATTACATTACCACTCTATGGGAACCTATATACTGTAGTTGATCATTTCATTGTCTTATTCTCTATGGTCCAAGACCTTGAATTCTCTATGATTGCTTCCATTGCTTTAGTGTCAACTATCTCAACTCTACATGTCTTCTCTTTTTCTTAAAACACAAGTCCACTTGTGCTGAGATTTGCAACATGGCATCTAAAATTCGGAGAGTTGGAGCTCAGAATCTGACTACAAACTGGCACTCACAACACATAAGCACACAGGTGGAGAAAATGGCAGCTTGTAGTCAGATGCTGGATGATAAATATGGCGTTAAATTGAAAATGGCAGGTAATACTTGAAGCATTAATATCACCTTCCAGGAAAAAAAACCTGTAAAATGCAGCTGTTTTCCCAAAGCGAACACACACACGCACACATTTTTCATCCAAATCTTTCTCATACATGATATTACAAAAATTAGGCCTCGGTTACATCTGCGTTCAGTATTTCCATTGCTCTGCTCCGTTATAGGAGCAGAGCAATGGAATTATCAGAAGCAGTGAATCCGTTGCACGACGGACACCATCGCTGCCTGTTGACTTTAATGGGTTCCGTCGGGTTTCCACCATGGTGTCTTTTGTTATACCGGACAAAATATTGAAGAATGCTGCGCTAATTTGTCCAGCATTTTTGACCGGATATGTGACGGAGCCACCAATGCAGATGTGAATGAGGTTTAAATCAACTATAAACACTGCCTTTCAACAATTAAAGTCTTCCATCTCCTCTATTGGCAAGTACTGTAGTCTTCCTAAAGGGGCCTTTTTGCTGCTAATGATCTCCTCTCTTGTCATCGCTTCTTACGCGTAGCTTCAAGATTTCAAAATTAAAACAAGTGTCCTCCATCATGATTACATCTTGGTTTACCCTTTAATGTGCTTCTACTATATCAAGCCTACTAATTGTAGCATTTATGTAATTCTTATAAGCCTTAATGATATCTATAATCTTACAAAGAAACTCAGGTTGGCACTGAATGAATTAATGCTAACAAATAATAATCTGATTCATAGCCTGCAAGTGTTTTATTTCATGTAATCAATCCTAATATAAAATGTTCTGTTTGCAAATAAGTTTTCTCCTTTTTCTTGCATACAGTGTGTACTTCTTGTACTGTGTACATTTCTTTCTTTTCCTTGTCTGAATCTCAATCTTCAGTTCCAGACAGTGAGAATATTATCAAGGCCTTACTTGACTAGTGTTATTATATAGTAGAGTTGCTACAATTAAATCTCAGTAATGTATTTTTCTTACATATACCCTCCTGCAACTTTTACTTTATATCTCATTTGTGTGCACGGATTGCTTCCTAGTATTTCAACTTTGCATTATATCATTATAATCAATTGCTACATAGCTCAAATGTGTTTTCCCCTATACACTTTTATGAAATATCAATTAGAAATGCCATAAAAATTTGATTGGTGTGGATCGGACTGAATATATCCCAATAATAGGAATCCTATTTTTTAAAGAGGCAAAAGGGGGTTTCCATCTCATACCTGGTTTCTCTGCATTGAAGTGAACAGGAGAAACAAAATAGCTGTGTGCCCTTGCCTCTTAGTTTCTCATGAGTGGTGAGGGGTTTGTTCTACTACATTACTTGGGACAACTCACCAAATCTTCACTAGTTTAAGCCTTTTTAACCTAAAAAAAAACCAAAAAAAAATGGGCACATGGCGTAACTACAGGGAAGCAGCTGCCACAGTAGCCAACCTCCTCGGCCTCATGCCCACTTCAGTTTTTTTCATCAGGGTGTTATCCGTTGTTTTAACTGATAGCACCCTGGCACATTCATTTCAATGGGGCTATGCATACTTCCGTTGTTTTAACAGAACCGTGCGGCCGTTTCGTCAAAAATATGACAGGTCCTACTCCTATCTGTTTTTGACGGAACAGTCTCGGCCTTTTTATTGATTAGGTCCGTGAAACAACGGACTGCACACGCAAGCCATCCGTGTGTGGTCCGTGTTTCACGGATCCGTCATTAACAGACGTATGACGGCCAATGGAAGTGTGCATGAAGCCTTAGAATTACAGTTAGTGATCATTGTGGATAATGGAAGGGGAGAGTGGAATAGACACTGAAAAAAAAGAAGGCAGATCACTGGGAAACTGACAAAAGGAAAAAAGCCATGGGACAGAGTAGAAACTAAAATAATCATAAGAAGAGATGAGCAAATCAATTCTTCTAATTGAGTTTGGTCACAATTTCTCCAAAGTTTTTCAAAACTTTTGGGGTTTGCAGCAAAAAATTTGACGTAAAATAGCAGACATTGGCGATCACTGGTTTGCAGTTCAGAAAAAGGATCACATGACATTTGGCACCCTTCCTGAAATGCACTGCGGTTATCCTTCCCTTTACGCATTGATGTTGCTGTTACTTTGAAATAATGCTGGCTTGGCGTTAATAGCTTGAAAGGGGTTGAATTGACCATCGATACAGTCCTAGAAGACGTCAAATAGGCTCGAGTTTTTAGGACAATCAGGGCACTCTCGATTTGTAACAAATTTATTTGAAGTGAATAGGACAGCCGATTCGCCAGAATTGCACCTGAAGCAAATTTTTGCTGATTGACACATCTCTAATCATAATCCCTTCATGTCCTGAGTTCACTTACTTCTGAAAGTGGTCGTGGTGGATTGGGGCCCCATTTTGCATTTTACTATGTGGCCCTATGGTTACTTGTTACACTGCTGAACATGTTCTAAGCAAAATGTCTTGAACCTGTAGACAGGAAGATAGAGACAACATTTTGCTGTTGATTTCTATGACAACTCTGATATCATAGGTGTAATATAGATCAGGCTGATCTCATTCATTTGATCTGGCGATGCCCAAGACTGCATTAATGTTGGTCATCTGTAATTGAAACCATTGAATCTATCTTAAGTATGACTTTGGAGAGCTTTGAAGGTTTAATGTTTTTTGGAGACCCCTCACAAGTACCGGTGACTTTTGTGAATCTTGTGATTCAGTTGTTATTCTTGGCAAGATTACAGATTTTGAGAAACTGGTTTGTCAAAATTCCTCCGGTAGTGATCGAATGGCAAAAGGCAGTATTTAGATGAAAGATCTTACTATCTCTCAAAATGGAGGTATACATTGTTTTGTAATAGATGGAGAAGCTGGATTCAACGACTGGATACCAGGGACAAAGTCTTACATGTTTGATATATATATATTTTTATATCTCCTCATCTTCTTTGGCGTCCGGAAAGGGACGGGTGGCCTGGGTTGTGGGGGGGGGGGTTGTTTATTGTATTTTCTGTTTATGATTGAATTATGCCAATGAAAAAAACTGCAGAATGGAATAATCAAATAAAAAATATTATTTATAAAAAAGAAACTCTGATAAATGATGATACACTAGCAGGGATCCTCTTTATAAATGTTCCTCATCTGCATAATTTCCTTGAGAGCGCGATATTGTGTCCATTTTAAGTTGAAGTAATATTTGTCTTAAATTGAGTCATAGAATTATTAATAGTATACAATTTGAATATTAATATGACCCTTTCCACTTTTAAATACGCAATACTACTGACTCATAGAGCACATCTTGTATTGTGTATTGAGGTGGTTCGACGCTTTGAGGTAGAGAAACTTGTCAGGATGAATGAATTATTAGATAAATTTAGTATCTAATACAATGTTCAATTATTGCTGTAAGAAAGAATGTGAATGCTATAGATAAGTAGGAAGTTAGTTAACATCTCCTCAGACAACTATTGGACTATCAGGCTATCCTGCAAGTAGACTTAGGAGAGTAATTCCGTGCCCTGCGGGTAACGCAGCTTTATGTCAATTCCGAGACATGACTGTCCTCACTCTCCGATGAGCTTGTGCCCAGGATACATAATATAAGCAGCCCTCGTCCCTGAAGCCGTATTTGCACAGTCTAGATCTTTCACACATAGTTCTGTATATTCCCAATACACACATGAATGTAAACTGCTCTATAATCCATGGCCATGTTAAACTGCATTGCAGATGAATATAAACATAAATACCACTGTGTGCTCCTGTCACCAGAGGGTGAGCACATTCTAGATTTATCATTCATCAATTACTATGAATGTTCACTCCACCTCCTGTATAAATCTAGTGAGTATTAATACATCTGCTGGCTTGCAAGCACAGGGCACAGAAGAGGGCACAGGAACTAAATGAGGGAAGATTGGAGGGTAATTGAAAAGGCACCTGATGCTGAAATGTCTTTTATTCTCACAATCATATGGAACCGTTAACATTATATGGATGGGTTAATTTTCTAATCCTTAATTCATTATGTATAACATTATAACCTCTGTTGTTACTTATGGGCATAAAGGAAATAATACAATCAGAAGAAGTTGGGAAGCAATAATTTAACAGAGGATAATATAGTGAACCAGTCCAAAACATGTCATTTCTTATCATTGTAAGGAATATTTATTTTGCTATTGTATTTCTCAGTTACTTGACTATATTTTAATCCTTGTAGCATTCCTGCTGTAGTAAAAATAATTGCATATATTATGACATGTCTCGTAAGAAGTGGTTGATGATATTTTTCCCATTTACTACCAAATCGTTATTGAAAATATCTTGACAATTTACATTTACTATGATTATAAATGAATCCTTTTATTCAGAAAGGGATTTTAAGAGAGAGTGACAGTGGACATGACTTTAATGCCAACATTATCAAAAATCGATGTAAATGTATGGGATCAGCCTGGAGCTGTCCTCTTCAGGGTCAGAGTGAGAGCGCTCTGGGCCCATGGCAATAAAGGGCATGGTCTTCTTATTAGCCAGTCTATTCTTTATACACATATGTCTTATTTAACACATTGTATTTCAGCAGGATATATTAATTTTGACATCTGGAACAATAAGATAACAGAGCCAGCCATCCACCGTGCCCCCATAATAGTGACAGTCACAGTACCCCAGTAACACTGACACAGTATTCCCCTAACAGTGACAGTCAAAGTGATCCCATACCAGAACGAACCACAGTGACCATCACTGCACATTCACAACAGAACCAACCATAGTGCCCCATAACAGTGCTGTTTCAATTTACCCCAACCGAGCCTGCTACATGCCCTTGTATCACTTCTTACCATAGTATTCCCATATTTGCTCTACAGGGCTGATTTTTATTGTGATGCTTTGCTACCTGGATGGCATTGATGACTTTACCAAGGTCTGGCATGGTGATATCATTCAAAGTGGCTGTGTAGCTGACAAACAAGTACGTGAGATGGAAAGTAATTCACTACACGCTCAGCTTCCAGAGTGCATCCTAAGTTAGACCTTGCACTTAAACTTCAAGGAGTTTTCCCACTAACAACATGTATCACCGTCCCAAAGGAAGAGTTGTATGGAATGGGGAATAAGGAAACCATCGTCTGTTTCCGTAACTCCTATAGAGAGCATGCTCGACCACCGCTCCAAACAACTCAGTGCAGATGTGATACAGTGATAGTAAGAACACCCCTTTAATGAGAGGTGGAGCTGATCAGCCGGCTGTGAGTCATTTCTGGGGATGGACCCTTGGACATTGGTCAGTCTGCTCCTGGTCCTCAGTTACAAATAGAAGTGTGTGAATCAGGGGCATAGCTATAATGGGTGCAGAAGTAGCAGTCACACCTGGGCCCTGGAGCCTGACGGGGCCCAAAAGCCCCTCAGCCGTATAAGAAGATACCAGTATTATAAATGATATATGGTAGGTGGGGGCCCTGTTAAAGATTTTGCATTGGGGCCCCAGAGCTTCAAGTTACACCTCTGGTGTGAATTGTCTTTCCTGAGGTGAGGTTTTCTATTATTCAGTTATGGGACATGCTGTTGTTCTTTTCTATTCTTGTTTCTCTCACCGGAAACATTTTTCCACATTCACCTTGCTCTTTGTTACAAACGGTATTTGAACTTTTCTGTATAATAACTATGTATCTGTTATTCTATCTATAAAGTATTTATATTATTGTGGAAACCGCTATTCAAGATTGTGTTAACATGTCAAATAAAATAAGTTTTAATTGTCTTAGTATTCTGTGTTTCATTTACATGATAATCTTTTTCTCACTAATAATTGAGTTGCTTGTGGTTTATAATAATTTTGTCCTAGCTGTAAAATAAATCAGAACCTCAATACAACATGAAGTGTATAGTGCAGCCGTCAAAACTATCATTTTGATTTTACAGTTGGGCACTTAGGTTGGATTTGCTGGCAAGTTATATTGGACTAGTGTTATCGAATAGAGGCTGTTATATTTCATGGTAGTGAAAAGCTGAGCTTTGGTAGTGGCCAGCCCAAATAATGCGGTAGTGGTAACGTTATGCAGGGACAGGCATAGCCACAGACGATTCTAGCTTTTCTGCTGCCTGAGGTGAAAGTTGAAATAGTGCCCCCCATATTTTGATTGACATCCCCCTGGCTGTTCTACATCACTACCAGCCTCCTCAGACTCTTGCATATGAGCCGTTGCCTTGTACTCCCCTGGCATGTGCGGTGCAGCTATGAAAGCAGGCAGAGTACACCAAACTGCCCGGTGCGTGCCCAAGTAGTACAAGGAAATGGCGCATCCGAGAAAGTTGTATCAGTCAGGGGGATGTCAATCGAACATGGAATGGTGGGTTTGGAGGCAGGATGATGTGACTCTTCAGGATAGCGGCACCGCCCCATGACCCTTTAATGAGTAATTAGCATATAGTGTGCGCCATTTTAAAAGTTGATTTTGTAGATTTTGCTGCATCTGAAAAAAACTAACATTTGGAATTATTGTCAGGTCATGAATTACTGCATGGTGGCAGTTCAAGGTGTTAAAAACTACCAGACAAGTTCCCATTAAATATTCAATTAATTGAAAACAACTCCATCTGCCCTGTAATTTTGTTATTATAAATATATCCTATATAATTACAGCACCAGAACAAAGCTCTGACATATACGGCTCCAGAACCAAGCTCAATACATATATACAGCACCAGAACAAAGCTCGGTACATATATACAGTACCACAATAAAACTCAAAACTCAGTACGTATATACAGCACCAGAACAAAGCTTAATACATATATATAGAACCAGAACAAAGCTCATACATATATAAAGCACCAGAACAAAGCTCAGTACATATATACAGCACCAGAAAAAAGCTCAGTGCATATATATACAGCACTAGAACAAAGCTCAGTACATATATACAGCACCAGGACCAAGCTCAGTACACAAATACAGCACCAGAACAAAGCTCAGTACATAAATACAGCACCAGAACCAAGCTCTGTACATAAATACAGCAGTCGAACCAAATAAGTACATATATACAGCACCAGAACAAAGCTCAGTACATATATACAGTACCAGAACAAAACTCAGTACATATATACAGCCCCAGAACAAAGCTCAATACATATATACAGTACCAGAGCAAAGCTCAGTACATATATACATCACCAGAACAAAGCTCGGTACATAAATATAGCACGAGAACCAAGCTAAGTACTTATATACAGCACCAGAACAAAGCTCAGTACATATATACAGTACCAGAACAAAACTCAGTACATATATACAGGCCCAGAACAAAGCTCAATACATATATACAGTACCAGAACAAAGCTCAGTACATTTATACATCACCAGAACAAAGCTCAGTACATATATACATCAACAGAACAAAGCTCAGAACATATATATAAATCACCAGAACCAAGCTCAGTACATATATACAGTACCAGAACAAAGCTCATACATATATACAGCACCAGAACAAAGCTTAGTACATATATACAACACCAGAACGAAGCTCAGTACATATATATACAGCACTAGAACAAAGCTCAGTACATATATACAGCACCAGGACAAAGCTCAGTACATAAATACAGCACCAGAACAAAGCTCAGTACATATATACATCACCAGAACCAAGCTCAGTACATATATACATAAACAGAACCAAGCTCAGTACATATATATACATCACCAGAACCAAGCTCAGTACACATATACAGTACCAGAACAAAGGTCATATATATATATACTGCACCAGAACAAAGATCAGTACATATATACCGCACCAGAACGAAGCTTAGTGCATATATATATATATATATATATATATATATATATATATATATATACAGCACTAGAACAAAGCTCAGTACATATATACAGCACCAGGACCAAGATCAGTACATAAATACAGCACCAGGACCAAGCACAGTACATAAATACAGTAACAGAACCCAGCTCAGTAGATAAATACAGCACCAGAACAAAGCTCGGTACATAAATATAGCACTAGAACCAAGCTAAGTACTTATATACAGCGCCAAAACAAAGCTCAGTACATATATACAGTACCAGAACAAAACTCAGTACATATATACAGCCCCAGAACAAAGCTCAATACATATATACAGTACCAGAAAAAAGCTCAGTACATATATACATCACCAGAACCAAGCTCAGTACATATATACATCAACAGAACCAAGCTAAGTACATATATATACATCACCAGAACCAAGCTCAGTACATATATACAGTACCAGAACAAAGCTCATACATATATACAGCACCAGAACAAAGCTTAGTACATATATACAGCACCAGAACGAAGCTCAGTGCATATATATACAGCACTAGAACAAAGCTCAGTACATATATACAGCACCAGGACAAAGCTCAGTACATAAATACAGCACCAGAACAAAGCTCATACATATATAAAGCACCAGAACAAAGCTCAGTACATATATACAGCACCAGAAAAAAGCTCAGTGCATATATATATATATATATATATATATATACAGCACTAGAACAAAGCTCAGTACATATATACAGCACCAGGACCAAGCTCAGTACACAAATACAGCACCAGAACCAAGCTCAGTACATAAATACAGCACCAGAACCAAGCTCGGTGCATAAATACAGCAGTAGAACCAAGCTAAGTACATATATACAGCACCAGAACAAAGCTCAGTACATATATACAGTACCAGAACAAAGCTCAGTACATATATACATCACCAGAACCAAGCTCGGTACATAAATATAGCACGAGAACCAAGCTAAGTACTTATATACAGCACCAGAACAAAGCTCAGTACATATATACAGTACCAGAACCAAACTCAGTACATATATACAGTACCAGAACAAAGCTCAGTACATTTATACATCACCAGAACCAAGCTCAGTGCATATATACATCAACAGAACAAAGCTCAGAACATATATATAAATCACCAGAACCAAGCTCAGTACATATTGTGAGGGTTTAGCATCCGGAGAGGTTGGTACAGCGGTTTCTTTGTAGCCAGAGACAGGGACACCATGCATTAAAGTTCATAACAGGGCTTTGCCTGTGTTTTATTCTTGTCAAAGAAACAGCCTCTTGTACAACAAGGCAAAATACAAAATAAATCCTGCTCGTCTGAGCACTTACTAAACAAGATATTATCTAACTATACCAAGTGCCTTCCTACCAGGCACTGGACACAAAGTAACACAGGTCTTTACTCACATAGAATATAGAATACAGGTCTTTACTCACATAGAATACAGGCTACTCCAGACTTAGTAGTCTCCGGTCTGGGTCAGGGGTGAGATTCACACACTCTTTCTGCACCTTTTTATACAAAGGCTGCAGGTGCAGCTAATTGAGCAGCAGCCTTGTCCTACAAGCAAAGATGGACTAGGGATTGGGGAACCCGCCCTGCTCTTCCCCAATCCAACTCCAGGCCCTTTTTCCGGCTTTTCCTTAAGCCGAGATTGGAAAGCTAGAGCTTTCTATTGCAAAAACTACTCATTCCCTGGAGCCTAGGATACATATGACAGGATGCTAGGGGAAATGTACCTTCCCTCAATGACTTTACCTGTCACTGTCTCACATACCCTCTTCCTCTGTTAGAGCCCGTGGGATCGGACACATTTAGCTACAAGGCAGTGTGTCCTAGACAAAGCGTCAGCATTGCCCTGCAGTTTTCCTGCTCTGTGTTCCACAATAAGTTCTGCAAAGTAAGAAACCACCGTGTAACTCTTGCATTTCTCTCTTTAGCTTGACACATCCACGTAAGAGGAGAGTGGTCTGTAACCAACCTAAACCGACGACCCAATAAATAATATCTCAGGGACTCAAGTGCCCACTTAATTGCCAAGCACTCCCGTTCAACTATGCTATAGTTTTTCTCAGCCAGGGTAAGTTTTCTGCTCAAATAGGTCACAGGATGTTCCTCACCACCCACCTCTTGTGACAGAACTGCTCCGAGCCCCACATCAGAAGCATCAGTTTGGACAACAAACTCCTTTTTGAAGTCAGGAGTGACTAAGACTGGTTGGTTACACAGGGCCAGTTTCAACTCTTGAAAGGCGCTTTCAGCCTTCGTGTCCCACTTGACCATGACAGACTTACTTCCCTTGGCAAGATCCATCAGGGGCGCTGCTGTGCTGGCAAAGTTTGAGTACTATGTCCATTAACCTTTGAAAGGTCGCTGGAGCCCCATGTAGCCCAAATGGCAAACGAATATATTGAAACAGACCATCCGGGGTGATGAACGCAGTTTTCTCTTTGGCGCCCTCCGTGAGGGGTACTTGCCAATAGCCTTTGGTTAAATCAAGTGTTGAAAAATACCTTGAATGGCCCAGTCTCTCTATTAACTCGTCAACTCTTGGCATTGGGTATGCGTCAAACTTTGACATCTCATTTAACTTGCGGAAGTCGTTACAGAAACGTAATGACCCATCTGGTTTCGGAATCAATACAATGGGACTTGACCACTCACTTTTTGACTCTTCAATAACCCCAAGGTCTAGCATTTTCCTGACCTCCTCAGATATGGCTTGTCTGCGAGCTTCAGGGACTCTGTAGGGTTTCAAGTGGACCCGAACCTGAGGCTCGGTCACAATGTCATGTTTTATTATACTAGTCTGTCCTGGCAGTTCTGAAAACACGTATGTGTTTCTCTGCACAAACTCTTTTGTCTCCTGTTTCTGTGGCTTTGCGAGGGATTCTGACACATACACATCTGGGTTAAGACTATAGGGGGTACTTACTGCCACGAGGGTCTCTCTGTCTTTCCATGGCTTAATTAAGTTTACATGGTATAACTGCACTGTCTTCCTTTTACCTGGTTGGTAAACGTTATAATTTACATCCCCCACCTTTTCAATTATCTCATACGGCCCTTGCCATCTAGCAAGAAATTTGCTTTCTACGGTTGGCACTAAGACCAACACTCGATCACCAGAGTTAAAATGTCTAACTTTAGCAGTTCCGTTATACACCCTGCTCTGAGCATCCTGAGCTTGCTCCAAGTGTTCCTTAATTATCGGCATGACCGCAGCGATTCGGTCTTGCATCAACGTGACATGCTCAATTACACTCCTATAAGGTGTGGACTCTTGCTCCCAGGTTTCCTTGGCTATGTCCAGGAGACCACGGGGTTGTCTGCCATATACAAGTTCGAAAGGAGAAAACCCTGTGGATGATTGAGGAACTTCACGTACAGCGAACATCAAATAGGGCAGAAGACAGTCCCAATCCTTCCCATCCTTACTAACCACCTTCCTCAACATGCCTTTTAATGTCTTATTGAATCTTTCGACAAGACAATCAGTTTGAGGGTGATATATAGAGGTACGCAGGTGTTTAATTTTCAGCAGTTTACATAATTCCTTGGTGATTTTGGACATAAAGGGAGTTCCCAGATGGGTAAGGATTTCCTTAGGTAAACCAGTACGGGAAAACATGTAAAACAACTCTCTTGCAATGGCTTTTGAAGAGGAATTTCGCAAAGGGACTGCCTCAGGGTAGCGTGTGGCATAGTCCAACACCACTAGGATATATTGATGTCCTCTAGAGGATTTGACTAAAGGGCCGACCAGATCCATGGCAATTCTTTCAAAAGGGATCCCAATGATAGGCAAAGGCACCAGCGGACTCCTAAAATGTGGCATAGGAGCCGTTATCTGACACTCCGGGCAGGACTCGCAATACCTCTGAACTTCCGTATATACCCCCGGCCAGAAGAATCGTTGTAAGATACACTCTCTGGTCTTTTCGCAACCTAGATGTCCACCCAGCACGTGTTTATGAGCTAGGTCCAACACCGTTCTACGATACGGTTGGGGTATCACCAACTGTTCAACAACCTCCCCACGTACGTTATCTATCCGATACAGCAAATCCTGGTTAACCGCCATGTGTGGAAACATCTTATCAGCCCCTGGATGTTGAGGCACTCCATTTAATACCTTAGTATTTTCCCTGGCTTTTACCAATGTGGGATCGCTAAGTTGAGCGGTCAAAAAATTGTTACGTGATACATTTAACTCTGGTATCTCAGAAATTTCCTCCTGCTCATCTGTTTCACCAGCAAAACAGCCAGAGGAAATTTATCAGGCTCAGTGGTCACCCCTACTGCTGGCACCTCAGCATCCTCGTTAAAGGGTTCTGGGATAATCACAGCGCACACATTAATACTATCATTAACATTTACAGTGGAGGTTACATCTTTCTTCCTCCACAAGTCCCAGAACACTGGGAAGTCTCTCCCCAGGATCACACTGTGCATCAGGGACTTGACCACACCCACTTCATGGCAAGCGGTTCCACAGGAAGTCTCTAGAGTGACCAAAGCGGTGGGGTATTCTATAGTGTCCCCATGAATGCACAGGACCCCTATACTATGTCCGCTGAATGTTCCAGGGTCTATCAGGCTGGCATGCACCAGGGTAACCAGACTCCCAGAATCCAGCAAGGCACTCACAGTACACCCTTCCACTTTTACGACACACATTTGTTGCTCAGTCTCGTAAACCGTCTCAGCAGAACAAACAGGACGTGCAAACAAGGATATTCGCCTTGCTGCATCACACTCCATTGGCTCAGTAGTCAGGGGACAATTGGCAGCAATATGCCCAGGTCCATAACACCGCCAGCACTGTATGTGGCCCCGGTCCCCAACTTGAGACCCTGGTCTGGCCTTCAGTGTCTCTCTGGGATTTCTTCCCTCCGTCTGCTCCCCTTCTGAGCCACCTCCCTTAAAGAAATTTCTCACCCCTCTAGTAAATGGAACAGTCTTACCGGGTGCTCCGCACGATTTGCTGTTCCTGGGGTTAGAACATCCAGGCGGTACTTCTTGGAGTAGATCCTGAGTAGCTCTGTACCTTTCAATCAGGTTCACCAGCTGTTCCGCATCTGTAGGATCTCCTTGACCAACCCAACGCTGAACCTTCGGTAAGGAGCGGATGTATTTGTCAAGCACCACTCTCTCCACGATCTGCGCAGGGGTTGATTCCTCTGGCTGTAGCCATTTCCTTGCAAGATGGACAAGATCATACATTTGTGATCACGCAGGTAGGTGTTCCACGAAAGTCAAGTTGTTCACCCGTCGAGCACGCACATTCATATTAACACCCAGACGGGCAAGGATCTCACCCTTCAGCTTGGAGTAATCCTTGGCATCCTGCTCATTGAGATCAAAGTACGCCTTTTGCGGCTCTCCGGTTAGGAAAGGTGCCACCACTGCTGCCCACTGATCTGAAGATAACTTCTCTCGTTCGGCCACTCGCTCAAACACCATGAGATAGGCCTCAACATCGTCGGTGGGTGTCATCTTCTGCAGAAATGTCTGTACCGCTGCACGAGTGGTTTGGCGCAAACCATGAGGCCCTGCTGACCTCTCCACTGAGACCTGAATTTGGTCTTGCAAATGGCGATTAATTTGCTGCTGTTCTTTTAAGGCCAGTCTGTGGGCTTCACCCAGCAGAATATTGGTTTCAGCCTGTGCACGCATGGCTTCCTCATGCACCATTCGCTGAGTCGCGCTGGCTTCTTGCAAAGCTGTGCTTATCTTCCCCTGGTTGATATTAGCCAGAATCAGCTGTTTAAGTATTTCATCCATTTTAACAGTCTCTTTTTCTAGCCCTGTTGCCGCCTTCACCCAAGACATACACATCCAAGCACTCTCGGGGCGGAAAAAAAATTGTGTTGTTGCCCCTAGCAACGATTTTCCGCTTGGAGCAGCAAAAGTCCTTTTAAATAGGCGTATGTCTCTTTAAGACCGTGCCCGCATCGGCCACCATATGTGAGGGTTTAGCATCAGGAGAGGTTGGTACAGCGGTTTCTTTGTAGCCAGAGACAGGGACACCATGCATTAAAGTTCATAACAGGGCTTTGCCTGTGTTTTATTCTTGTCAAAGAAACAGCCTCTTGTACAACAAGGCAAAATACAAAATAAATCCTGCTCGTCTGAGCACTAACTAAACAAGATATTATCTAACTATACCAAGTGCCTTCCTACCAGGCACTGGACACAAAGTAACACAGGACTTTACTCACATAGAATACAGGCTACTCCATACTTAGTAGTCTCCGGTCTGGGTCAGGGGTGAGATTCACACACTGTGTCTGCACCTTTTTATACAAAGGCTGCAGGTGCAGCTAATTGAGCAGCAGCCTTGTCCTACAAGCAAAGATGGACTAGGGATTGGGAAACCCGCCCTGCTCTTCCCCAATCCAACTCCAGGCCCTTTTTCCGGCTTTTCCTTAAGCCGAGATTGGAAAGCTAGAGCTTCCTATTGCAAAAACTACTCATTCCCTGGAGCCTAGGATACATATGACAGGATTCTAGGGGAAATGTACCTTCCCTCAATGACTTTACCTGTCACTGTCTCACAATATATACAGCACCAGAACGAAGCTCAGTGCATATATATACACAGCACTAGAACAAAGCTCAGTACATATATATAGCACCAGGACCAAGCTCAGTATATAAATACAGCACCAGAACAATGCTCAGTACATATATACATCACTAGAACCAAGCTCAGTACATATATACATAAACAGAACCAAGCTCAGTACATATATATACATCACCAGAACCAAGCTCAGTACATATATACAGTACCAGAACAAAGCTCATATATATATACTGCACAAGAACAAAGCTCAGTACATATATACAGCACCAGAACAAGCTTAGTGCATATATATATATATATATATATATATATATATATACAGCACTAGAACAAAGCTCATTACATATATACAGCACCAGGACCAAGATCAGTACATAAATGCAGCACCAGGACCAAGCACAGTACATAAATACAGCACCAGAACCCAGCTCAATACATAAATACAGCACCAGAACAAAGCTCGGTACATAAATATAGCACTAGAAACAAGCTAAGTACTTATATACAGCGCCAAAACAAAGCTCAGTACATTTATACAGTACCAGAACCAAACTCAGTACATATATACAGCCCCAGAACAAAGCTCAATACATATATACAGTACCAGAAAAAAAGCTCAGTACATATATACATCACCAGAACAAAGCTCAGTACATATATACAACAACAGAACCAAGCTCAGTACATATATATACATCACCAGAACCAAGCTCAGTACATATATACAGTACCAGAACAAAGTTCATACATATATACAGCACCAGAACAAAGCTTAGTACATATACAGCACCAGAACGAAGCTCAGTGCATGTGTATATATAGCACTAGAGCAAAGCTCAGTACATATATACAGCACCAGGACCAAGCTTAGTACATAAATAAAGCACCAGAACAAAGCTCAGTACACATATACATCACCAGAACAAAGCTCAGTACATATATACAGTACCAGAACAAAGCTTATACATATATACAGCACCAGGACCAAGCTCAGTACATAAATACAGCACCAGAACAAAGCTCAGTACATAAATACAGCACTAGAACCAAGCTAAGTACATATATACAGCACTAGAACAAAGCTCAGTACATATAACCAGTACCAGAACAAAACTCAGTACATATATACAGCCCCAGAACAAAGCTCAATACATATATACAGTACCAGAACAAAGCTCAGTACATTTATACATCACCAGAACCAGGCAATGTACATATATATACATTAACAGAACCAAGCTCAGTACATATCTATACATCACCAGAACCAAGCTCAGTACATATATACAGTACCAGAACATAGCTCATACATATATACAGCACTAGAACAAAGCTTAGTACATATATACAGCACCAGAACGAAGCTCAGTTCATATATATACAGCACTAGAACAAAGCTCAGTACATATATACAGCACCAGGACAGAGCTCAGTACATAAATACAGCACCAGAACAAAGCTCAGTACATAAATACATCACCAGAGCAAAGCTTGGTACATAAATACAGCCCTAGAGCTAAGCTCAGTACATAAATACCGCACCATAACTAAGCTCAGTACATATATACAGCACCAGAACTAAGCTCAGTACATATATACAGCACCAGAACTAAGCTCAGTGCATATATATACACAGCACTAGAACAAAGCTCAGTACATAAATACAGCACCAGAACAAATCTCAGTACATATATACAGCCCCAGAACCAAGCTCAGTACATATATGCAGCACTAGAACCAAGCTCAGTACATATGTACAGCACCAGAACAAAGCTCAGTATATATATACAGCACAAGCACAAACACAGCTCAATTTAGAGCAACCCCTGCCGAATAGGCTTGTACGGCGTAAAACTACAGCTCCCAGCATGGCCCGAACAATGGTAAAGATATGCCGGGAGTTTCTGTTTCACAAAAAAAAATAATATCATAATCAAACCACCCATCATCTCGCTGCAGATCATACAGTGACTACATTACTGATTAGAGGTAGACAAACATTTACATTAAGTAACTCACCCGTGATGTCTCCAGTGACGTCTCCGATTCTAGTTGTTCTTTTTCTCTTTTCTTCTCCATCCGGACCAGACCTCTATGATGACTTCTCCCTGCCACAGCCTATTTCTGCAGTTTGCCGCTCAGATGTCTTCAGCTTCTTACTTTTAAAACATTTCTGCACCTATAAATGAAGATAAAATACTCAATGCCCCTAAATATAATAGCACCATACACTGCACCTCTAATTATAATAGCGCCATACACTGTGTCCCTGATTATAATAGTACCATACACTGTATCCCACACACACACACCCACACACACACACACACACACACACACACACACACACACACACACACACACACACACACACACACTGTGCCCCCTTTAGATAGTGACCCCACAGCCACCTGTAGATAATGACCCACATAGAGCCTCTGTAGATGCTGCCCTACATAGAAGCCCCTGTAGTTAGTGCCCCACATACAACCCCCTGAATATAGTGCCCACATATGGACTACAGCGCTGCAAGGCAATAGTGCTAACCACTGAGCCACCGTGCTGCCTTACATATAGATCCCCCTATAGATAGTGTTCCACATATAGACCCGGTGTATATAGTGCCCCACAGGTAACCCACCCCTGTATATAGTGTCCCACATATAGACCACACCTGTAGATAGTGCCCTACAAATTGCTCCCCCTATAGATAGTGCTCCACATATAGCCCACCCCTGTAAATAGTGCCTCAGATATAGCTCCCCTGTATATAGTGTCCCACATATAGCCCTCCGCTGTAGATAGTGCCCTACATATAGCTCCCCCTATAGATAGTGTGCCACATATAGCCCTCCCCTGTAGATAATGCCTCACATATAGCTCATTCCGTATATAGTGTCCCACATATAGCCCACCCCTGTAGATAGTGCCCTACATATAGCTCCACCTGTAGATAGTGCTCCACATCACCACACATAGACCCCCTTGTAGATGGATCCCCACGTGTAGATAATGCCACTCACACTTTTATTAGAAAAATAACCCATATACTCACATGATCCCATTCCTGCGCCGTCTGGTGGCAATGCAGACCTGCTCTCTTCTGAACAGGTCTGCTGGGGCTGAACAACGCAAGCGACACGATGACATCATCGCGCCGCTAGCATCATTGAAAGGCGCTGATTGGCAGGGCAAGATATTTTGCTCTGCCAATCAGCGTCACTGTAAGGTGATGAATGGTCTGGCACGAAATGTGCCCGGCCATTCAGCGCTTATGCATGTAATTGTATTCTCGTCCTATGGATGTAGGTACTATTACTGCAGAAGGAGGTGGCAGCAGGCCGCCGCCTAAGGTGAGAAGCTTATCTCGCCTCATGGACCGTGCGCCCCTGGGTAAAGCTGTTAAAGTAAGTCTGTAATCAGAATGTGATGCCCTATTTAAGGGCATCACGTCTGGCAGACGCCATTACAGTGAACAGACCCTTTATTACATCTTATACAGAGACCGTGACCTTGGCCATGGTTTGGCCGAAACGTCTGATATTTTGACGCTCTTTAGTTCATTACCTGAAATTAATGTGTGAATAAATCAAACTTTTTGCAACAAAATCTCTATGCATTATTTGCATCCAGAGTGCTGAGGTTATCTACATGCTGATTTAGGGGTTACCCAACCCAAACCTCGCTAGCACTGGAATTCTCACCAAAAGTAGTGCGTCCCATCTTACTTTTCTACTACTTAAGGGTAGCACATTATAATGACAGGACTAATGGGTTCATAACACACGTCAAAAAAAAAAAAATATATTATATGCCTTTTGTGAAATAGTTGCTAAGACAAAATATAGCGGACTAAGTTCACACAGGGCAGATACGCTGGGTAAAAGCATGCAGCATATCCTCCCTGGGTACCGCAGGGTATTCCGTCCGAAAAACCACACCAAATTGTGGTGTCGTTTTTCGGCTTGAATGCCCACTGCAGAAAATTGCACGTAGAAAAAAAAAAGTTTGATTCTTACGTAGCCATAGCGACACGTCCCTATGACGAACTGCAGATTGGCCTACTGGGATGACGTTTCAGCCCATGTGACCACTGCAGCCTGTGATTGGCTGCAGCGGTCACATGGGACTAAACGTCATCCCAGGAGGCCAGCCAGGAGGAAGAAACACAGAATTCTGGGTAAGTATAAGATTTTTTGCGGTTTTTGCGACGGAATCGCTATTTTCTGCGGCTTTAACCTCCTCATTGCACCCGCAAGAAGTTAGCAGCAATTATGCAAATACAATTGACATGCTGTGGTTTTTCTGTTCATCATTTAAACAGCGTGTTCAAATCTCATCCATGCTGCTACTGTAATATCCGCAGTATTAAAATACGTGTGAACTTACCCTTAAGGGCTTATTAGGACGAACGTCTATATAGTCCATGTGACGGACGGACTATTGGAAGCAGAACGCCTACAAACATCTGCCCATTGATTTCAATGGGAAACACTGCGTTCTTTTCCAACAGGGCGTTTTTTTACACCTCATTTTCAAAAAACGGCGTGTAAAAAGGCGCCCCATAAAAAGAAGTGCATGTCCATTCTTGAGCCGTTTTTGGAGCCGTTTTTCATTGACTCAAACAAAGAATGGACATGCTTGGGTTAAGCATGCCCAATCCTCTGTTGCTCTGGGATATAAGAGCTACGAGAAATGTTTGGCAGCGGCTTATACCCCGTCCATATTAAAATAAACATGCCAATTTGAATGTGCATGTTTATGGACAAGTTTGGGGAGATAGCTGACATTAGAACAGGTTTTTAGCAGACAAATATCTTAGTTGTATAACAGTATGGCCCCATGCACAGAACCGCAGAATTTGTCCGTAATTGCGGAACATAAGTACGGTCTGCAATTACGGACCAATTCACTTCTATTGACCACGGACACCTTCCCGTATATTTGCGGGATGGTGTCCGGGCCGTAGAAAGCCTTCGCATACTTTGTATGGGAGCACGGGCCGAAAATTCAGGTGGCTGTCCGTGGCCACCAGCGGCCGAAAGTGCCCGTAATCGCGGACGTGATTACAGGCACGGCCGTGTGCATGAGGCCTTAGAGTAAGGGAAGAGCAGAAAGTGGTCACACTTGATGTTCATTGTAGTCACTTAAAGCTGTACTAGAGTGGCAAGTTAGAACAGAGTGCCATGTGCTACAGTTTACTTATGCCCAAACACCCTTGTTTTGAGGCCGGCCCAGAATCTGTACAATATCCGGGACTACAAGCAAAAGGAAGTATATTGCTTTGCCTCTACTTTCCTCTACGGACAAGCAAAGCATACAATATTCTGTGTGGACATATTTCTTTATAGGACATCAAACCACTGTACTCTAGGAACTGGGGAACAAAAACATTGCATGCCAAGGACTAGAAGCAATGGCTCATTGAACTTCTGGAACTAGGGACATCTACCACTGAAAACCTTAGACAATATAGGGCACCATACCAGGGGCTATTAGGAGTATCAAACCTCTGGGTCCCATCAGGGACAGAGACACCATGCGCAGTGTGGGACATTAAACCACTGGACACACAGGAGTGGACCTTATCAACAAGTAATGTCTGTTGACAGTTGCAAGGCAGAAGGAGGAGTATTGATGGTCAGATGATCAGATATTTAGAGTTTGTTTTTTGTTTGTTGCCTGTTCATGCAGATTATTTTCATTTGCTTGGTGGTCAGCAGTATGGGTGTTTCTAACGTCCTACATTAACATCTGTTCGATTTCTTATTTCTGTTTTGAAGTATTTAGTCCGTTCTTGGTCCTTGCTTTACGGAAGGTCAGCTCATTACTCAAATCTCATTATTTTTATTTGCTGCTTTCACAGGCTGTTTGGGGTGCTATCGTCGGCAGAGGATAAAATGGGGCACTTGACCGTTCTTTTACTTTGCATCCTGTGGGAGTGTTTCAATTTATTTTCCATGTGTACTTTATATTATACTCTATATACTGTATATCACCACGATGCTCAAAATATAAAGACATATAATAACTTTAAGCATTTGTATAAAGGTACCTAAAAAGCTATAAAACGAGGTTCACAAATAGATCCATACAAGGTCCGTATGTGGGTTTCGTAAGCGTTTCACATTTACATAATGTACCACACTTCTCCTTAGAGACAGAACAGACTGTCAATCCTAATAAACATCTCCCAAATTCTATGATATGGGCTTTAGGACCTCTAATGTTCGGTAAGCTATAGAAGAGATAAGTTGTGGTATGAGTCACATATTAATAGCAGAAAATGTGCAGGCTTTTAGCAGAGTGACATCAGCAGCATTTAATGTGTAAGACATAGAGCGATAGAGTGGCTCCTATTAACCACTTCAGTGCTGAATCTAATAAGCTGAACAGTTGAGTAATGTTATTAGTGACATTAGCACTTTTAATTAATGTTATTAACTTCATCATTAGCATTTCCTTATATAGTTTATTTTAGGTCTGTGAAGGACTTTTTCTATTGGAACGGGTGACAGACATAAAGTGCACATAATGCCACACAGAGTGAATGCCCAGCACTGTTAGGCAGTGCTTACACATAGCGGATTTTCGGCAGATTTTCTGTCTGGATTTGCGGACGGAAAATCCTCAGATGAATACAGCAGAAGAAAAGTGGATGAGATTTTAACCAATCTCACCCACTAGTTGCAAACATTTTCTGCGCAGAAATTGATCAGCAGTGCCGATTTTTATGTATGGCAATTTCTGCTGTGCACAGGTTTGTTGTTGATTTTCCTCATTGAATGGAAGAATAAATCCACAAGCAAATCTTATTGCTGCAGATTTTTCTATAGATCACAAGCAGATCTGGAGCAAAATCCGCACTTACGAATACGTTTATGTCATGGGGTTCGTTAGGTTAGTACACGATCAACAGAGCCAGTGACGACAGGGCAACTCCAACAGGGTTTATTGTATCCAATGCTGACAAAACAAGTCGTGTTTAATGTAAGAACAACACACAGTCACAAAATCAAGTAATCACAGGAACATCTTCAGAGCGCTGGCCTCAGCTTCAGCTCTCCTGAAGGTCTAAATCCAGAAGATCTCCATCCTCCTCAGGACAAGCCTTTATATACCCCTCGGGGGGAGGAACATATTTTCAGTTTCTAGTCACCATCATTATAATGACTTTAGTTTGTAGTTCTACTGTCTGTATGTGAGTTGTGGTCCTTTGTACTATTATGTGTATTGCCACAGCCGGGATGAGGACACAATGAGGGGAGTTAATTGAATCTGCTTTGTTTGCTGGTCTGCACCTGAGCTGAATATAACTGTGGTGTCTCCTGATGACCCCCTGTGGAGACTGGACAATGAGAACGCTTTATGTGTAATGTCGGGGTAGGGAGACGGACAGGTGAGCCCTAATCTACCCGCCACTCAGTTCCTGCCTACTTGCACAGTCCGTCCTAGGCGACGGCATACAACTGGGCGACGGTCCCTGCGCTCACTATGTGAACGACAAACAAAACAGACAAGGGAACACAGAAGCAAGGGAAGAGAGGAAGTTGCCCACGGAAACACTGTGAGCAACATAATAGTGAACGAGCTGAGTCAAACCTGGAGAGTACGCGGTAACAAAAGCAGAACAGGAGAATAGTCAGTCAAGCAGGGTCAATAAGAAGCAGAGGTAAATGGTATTAGCAGGAACAGCAGAGCCAGGAAACACAAGAATTACAGGCAAAGGACAGACAGCAAATGAAGGTATAAATAGAAAAAGGGCGGGAGCTAGAACCATCTGGACAGGCTGTGATAGGCTCTCCCACTCCTCAGCCTACCAGCCTGAGTGGTAGCAGATCGAGTCACCCTATCAGACCTAGGGACAGATGCAGACTGCTTAACCACGAGCGTCGACACAGAAGCTGTGTCTGCCAGATCCTTTACAATATGTCTTGTGGACTTCACCTCTTACTCGTCTGATTGTCCATAGGCTGGAGACACGACCTGTGGTACCTGATTACAGAGTCATTCCTCTCTGCTGAGGACTCACAATAAACCACACATAATGTACCATCACAACCTAAAATAAAAAAAGACTTTACTCAAACCTTAAAATAAACCCCCCCACCATACTCACCTCACCTGGGGCTCTTGTATCAACGCTTCCGTGGTACTCCACCGGTCTCTGTACACCATGCCTCCGGTGAGGCCATTTCGAGTTGGCACATGACCGCTGCATCACATGGCAGTATTTTGATTCAGTATTTTCTATCAGTATTTGTAAGCCAAAACTAGTAGTGGATCCTAGCTCTTTCTCGTTTTACATCCATTCCTGGCCTTGGCTTCCAAATACTGATGCAAAATACTGACCAAAATACTGCCGTGTAAAAGTGGCCTAACACAGTTTGCAACGGTCACACGTAGCGACATGTCATCGCCGGAGGCCAGGTATATAGAGGCTTACCATGGGAGCGCCAGGGAAGGCGAGTATACTGTTTTTTTTATTTTAAAGTTTAAGTAAAGTATTTTTTATTTTAAACTTGTCTGTACTTGCAGATTTTGCTGGTGAGGGGAAAATAGTTTTTTTTTTTTTTACATTCGGCTGTTTTCTTCAGTGAAAAATCCACACCAAGATTTGCATGATTTGGTGCGGAATTGCCACTGTGCTGCAGAAATATCCTTTAGCAAATCCACTATGTGTGGACATAGCCTTAAAATGCCTTATGGTTTACACTGGTTATTGAGATAAAAGGTCTTTAGGTGCTGTGTGTTGTGATAGGTACTGTACAGTGGTATAGGTTCCCAAGGTAAGATGAACCCAAAATACACACTCAGAGCTCATTGTATGTGTAGGTTGAGCTATTCAGTTGTTTGTTATAAGAGGATTGATGGAGCAGTCTGTATCATTTCCTTTGGTAAGATACGAGGTATTCAGACTGGAGTTAGCGACAAAAATAAATAAATTCTGGCTCGCAAGGCTAGATATTGAGCGAGTATAGATGAAAATGATTGAAACCACATGCTTTTAATTAAATAAAAAGATTTCTTTTAATGTGCTTTAGCCCACTGACTTATAACTAATTTCATTTTTCAGGGTCATTATATTATAGGATGCCATATCTTCACTTTTCTTGCAGTTTTCTTGATGAAAATTAAAGACAGTGCCTGGTAAAAGTGTTACTGGATCTTTCTTACCTCAATTTAAAAAACACTCTTTAGAATGTACGTGTACCCTCTGAGGCAGCAGAGGGCTAAAGGACTTGTGGGGATCACTTGTCTTCCCTGAACAGGCCATATATTATATTTAAGCTACACACAAGTCACCTGCGTTTGACTATAAGATAAATAGTATGTAAAGTTATACTCAAAGGGGAGCTTCAATTTTGTGTTATGTACAGTATCATCGATGCAAAAAAATGTCAAGGCGTCGATGGAGCGCTCTTGAACCTCACTACTGCATATTAATTGAAACTGACCACAAGGGGACATTCATACAAGTCTGTGGTGGCATGGCCGAGAGTTGCGCCATTACTGTACTTAGGCAAAACTGGGTAAATACACGCACATTTTGCTGCAGTGTAATGTTGAAGCTCTCTGCAAAGTAGGTGTCTAGTTCTAGTTGGGGACTATAAGTTCCAGCATGTTCTATATATCAAACATATAGAACAAGGATGGAGAAGAGATCAGCCAATGATCACTTCTCAAAGGATACAATCACATATGTAGTTTTTTAGATGCAGGTTTTTGTGCATTTTTTTTCCCGAGTGTAAGAAATATAAAAAAAAAAAGTGAAGATGTATCATTTTTATTTTGTACTTTTCCTTCTTTTTATGATCCACTCATAGCTTTAGTTGATAAACTGCATCAAAAACTGCATGTGTATATCCAGCCATGTGTATTTGCACATTTTCTTTTGCGTCATTTTTAGAACGCAGTTGGTGCATGAAACGCGTAAGCGTACTGGTCCCTTGTCTTTATGTGCTGGGTGGATTTTTAATGTTTATAAAATAAAGTCCTGAAATTTCTTCACAAAGTGCTGGATCATACCTTTTTTTTTGCTAGTGAGCATGACGCCTGGGTCAGGGCGAAGTCCGTGCACTGGATCACTGAAGACGCTGGAGACCGGTGAGCTGGAAAAATATTTTCATTTTATCAGTTTTATATTGCCTCTTGGGTAAGTTATACTTTTACAATATTCATAATCATTTGACCTTTCATCCTTTGCACCTAGCTATGCTGTGGTTACACTGATCAACTATGAATATTTAGATGTTCTACGTGGACACGGACACATGTTTTGCTTTAAAACCTATACAGCTCTATATACACAGACCGCACGGAATAAGCAAAATGGGAATCTTACTCTGGCCTTCAACAGCTAAGTGTTAAAATCCGCATAAATCAGCCCAAGCATCTCTATCTCAGTTTGGGAAATGTACATCACGGCCCAGGGATTTAGGCACCATTCTGAAAGGGGTAGTAGAAATATATCATTACTTCATTTTACACTCAGCATTAAATGAGTAATAGCTATATTGCATTAAAAAAGGCGCAATACATCGCCAGGATAAACAAGTAGAGGTCAGTTCTGGTGGCTGTCTCATCCCCTCTCCCAGAAAATAAACAGCGGTGCTGGATGTTTTAATCAGAACTCTGATGAGCCATGCAGCATTGAGAAGATTGCATTACATGGATGTTCTAGTCACTGCTTCGGCTGGGCTCTGCCTACAACGCATTGCTTTATATATCTCATTGCCCTGATCGCTTTATGTATATATATATATTTTTATATATATATATATATATATATATATATATATATGTATATGTATATATATATATATATATATATATAAAATATATACAGTATGTATATATATATATATATATATATATATACAGTATGTATATATTTATATATATTTAGGTAATATTCACTTGCTTACAAGTCGTTTACGATTATATGACTATTCTAACATCCAATACAGATTAGGCTCTAATAACACTTTGTTTACTCCCATTGTATATATGCCAAAAGTATCCATAGACTATGTAACCGACATATGAGAAAAGGGTGTCCTTAGGCAATGTTCACACATTGTCGATTCTGTCGGGATTTAGACGTGGATTCCTGACCATTCCATTTGCAATAGATATTTAAAAGATATTTCAAGCCCCATTCACATGCCCCGGAGTAAATCCCCACATGTTCATGATTGGTGCAGATTCCGCACTGAGAAACCGCCAATTAGATCTGTTGAATTACAATAGAGCCAATCTGCCTGTGGATCCACTGGTCAATCTGAGGAAGAAATCTGAGTTTCAGCTGCGGATTTCAGCTAGATATTATCTTCAAAATCCATGGCAGATTTGCCTAGGGAAAATCATGACCGTTTGAACATAGCCTTAAGGTAAGGCCACACGGTGCGTCGTTGACGCGGTTCTGTTGCAGTTTTGTTGCATTTGAAAGCCGCATGCGGTCAACTGCATGCGTTTTTTGTCTGTAATGCTGCAGTTCGGTTGCATTTTTAAAGGAAATAATTGATGGACGTCGTTTTCACCCGTGTTGAAGTTTGTTAGGTGCTTCCTGTATATAGTTCATTACAAGGCATTGCAGAACTGTTAGCAAAAACGCAAGCAGTTCAGCATCAACTTTGGCAGTGCGGTCATTAACCACATGCGGTTGGACATTATGAAGATGCAGTTAACTGCACAAAAAACACATTGTAATATAATAGCAGCAGTCTGTCCATAACACAAATTTCACCCCATTGACTTCTATTGAAAAATGACGCTGCGGTTTAAAAACGCAACATAAACGCACCATGACCGCACTGTAACCCTTACAGTTAAAATTTCGTCTATAGAATTAGAGGTTCGAGTGAGAAAGGAGATTGTTTGGGTACATTTGCTAGTCCAGAGACAACTTTAGATGTGGAATACATACATATGCCATCCATAGCGCTGATTGTATGGACAAGTGTATTATATGAAACAATCCATTCCCTTGGCTTCTGTAAAGATAATCTTTGAACTGCTGAACCCAACTGTGAGTAGAAGCTTAGGCAAGTTGGCTGCCCCCATACTCATGTACAGAAATCGGAAAATTAAAAGAGAATAAAAAGAAAAAAATATAATTCAGTGTGTAGTTTTAATAAGTAAAAAAATATGTATATGTGATACATTCCCTTGAAAGTCTATATAACATACAAAGTATGTGTGGATTAAAGTGCAATCATATAGACAAGCAGCAACTTATTAAAAATGAATATACAGTAGCATGCTGTGGCTGGGATACTGAAAATATATTTTATACGTCTGAAACCTCCCATGACCTAAGCTGGGCCACATGTCTTCTCATATCGCCTTGCACATCTTTTGAAGGTAATGCTCCACTTGCTCCAGTCCAGCTGCCGCTTTATCATATTTCATTATTGGAATAACTGCGTCTTTTGTCCTACAGTCACAGACCAGGCTGGGAAAGGATAAACCCTTTTTTCCATGGTGAATAGGCGTAGAAGCCTCCACACTGGCATTGTGATTGCTGAGGCACAAGGCAGAATATTGCAGCATGTTCAGTTTCTGCAGATGGTGAGGGGATAATTCAATGCTAGAAGGGTCTGAAATGAAATAACAGCAACAATGAATAGCAAGGCTTCAAAGGTCAGCAATATAGCTATAAAGAAGACATCCCTCGTGAGATTAGGCCTGTCATGTCCCCACTCTCAGAAGTGAGAAGCACTTGTTTTACATGTAGATCCCTTGCTTCAGATATTCAAATGTAACACGTCAGGTATCATTTGTACAAGTAAGACATGTGGCTCAGCGCTGGCAAAGATGTACTAAAAAGTGTTAGACTCTATCAGGAAGAAGCTTTCTTTTTTAAGATTTGTTTCTTGAAATAAGGTATGGGACTCCCACTACAGCTGCACTATTCTCATCTGCTGTAGAAAGGAAAACAGCACAGGGATTGCTATTCATACTAAGTACTTGCTCCATTAACAATGTGTAAATAAATGTAATTTTATATTTATATATATATATATATATATATATATATATATATATATATATAACATATGAAAAATATATCAGAGTATTTTCCCATTTAAAAATTTTATTTGACATCAATTAAAAAATTCCATATGCAAGAGATGGAAAGACCTGGACAAAGAGCGTTCACAGATCAGATATCATATATATTTAAGGGGTAACTAAACATTCAACAAACTTCTCACATGCCATAGTGACATGTCAGAAGTTTTGAATGGTGGGTGTTCGAGCACTGAGACCCTTGTAAGGGTGTACCTGTACTTACCTCTCTTCGGGGGCCAACGCAGGGACACGGACTTGTCTGCGGCTCGGGAGTTCGGCTCTGGAGCGGAGGAGCGTCTTGGGTGTCATGGCGACGGCCGCGCTGCCGACAGCCATGACGCATGCGCCCAGCGGTGAAGCAGGGCGAAATCTCGCGATGCCGGGACTTGGACGGAGGAGGACCGGAAGAGGAGGGAAGGAAAAGAGGCAGGCGGAAGTGAAGGGGAACAGCGAGAGAGCGAGAGTGGAGGAAGGAGGAGAGGGAGCAGGAGAGAGACGAGCAAGGGGTAGAGCAAGACCAGGTGGGACCGGTGCAGACGAACGGCCAGGCAGAAACCCACAGCGTGGCTACAGGAGACTGCAGCACAGAGGGCTGCCGGACCAGTGACTGCAAGGAGGGGAATCAGTGTGGCAGCATCAGCGTCTGAAGGAACGTGTCTCCCTGCAGTAGAGAGAAAAGCAGAGGGTGTGCCAAATCAGAGGACTGACCGAAGCAGGAGCGGATTGGAGCATCAGCATCCGCTACAGGTACCAGCCACACACCGTAGCTCCCCCTAACTAGGACCCTCAGACGTGCCCAGGGACAGTACCAGTACCCGCATTACAGTCTGACCCTCCAAGAGAAGTACGGCCCTCGTTTATCCTGTCACAGCGTACATGGAAGACTAGCCTTGAAATCCTCAGATGATTTAACCTGAATTAGGCCTAGAACAGGCTCGCTACCTCATTAACCGCGCCAGTGTCCCTGCGTGTCCTCCAGAGTGTAAACGACTGTAATCACCGCCTGTAATATTTGCATTGAACTGTTATTGATGAATCTTGTTGGATCAGGAGCAGACAGAAGGAACGGTCGGGTTGACGGGACTTTATTGGACTATCAGCTGGACTTTGTGTAAACATTAGCGTCAGCCCCGCCGGTTCAGTTGCGTCCTAGGGGGTCCAACGTTTGGACCGCCGACTGAGGAGAGAGAGGGTTTGTCGCGAAAGGTAGCGGATAGCTCCGCAAGGACCCGTGACGGTGCCAGTAGGTACGGGTAGTTCACTGATTCCCACAATGCGACCCATGGGCCGGGAGTGTGACTCTTACCCTAGGGTAGGCTGTCAGTAGTGGGTAGCTCCCACCGTGACTGACAGCGGCGTGACCGTAGCCAAGCCTGGCAACGTGGGGTCAGGCTCAACCTCTCCCCGGGGGACTTCCAGCGGGATCGAAGTCCTCAACCTCAGGATTCCTGTCTGCTCCGTAGAAGAGAATTCCCTGTTACCTGTTCATTGCAGTAAAGATGTTAAACGAAAGGAGTTTGTTTCTCTTGCATTGCGTACCGACAGTGGTGGTCCCTCCTACACCCTCACCAATCGCTAAATCGAAGTGGCAGAAGTGTTCGTGTGAGCGCGGAGCCGCTTTGTTTCTGTTCGGCTTTTTCCGGAAAGCAGATGTAGCGTTGTACGGGCTGATAGACCTTCTATTGAGACTTTCTACTGCGCTATATTGATTTTCAGAAAAAGCTGAACAGAAACTAAGCGGCTGAGCGCTCAAATTAGCACTTCTGCCATTTTGTTTTAGAGATTGGAGGGGGTTTCAGTGCTCAGACCCCCACCAATCAAAATTTCTGACGTATCACTATGACATGTCAGAAGTTTGTTGAACGTTTAGCTACCCTTTAAATGATCTATACAGGCCATGTCATCGGTTTATATGAGAGGAAAAATATTACCATGTAGCAGTATTTAAATAAATACTATAGTATACTCCAATGAGAAACTCACAAAAGTAGTAACCACGTCAATAGTAATGAGAAGACATCCAGGTGAACATATAGTAAGCTAAATAAATTAGTGACCAATGCCTCGCTATCTACACAGATCTCCTCCAAGGAAAGTCCTGATGGTATATAACTTGATAAAGATATGTATAAACAAGTAACAAAAAGTGTGGCTGCAGTGCTGCTCCAATGCGCGTTTCACGTGTGCTTTGTCAGGAGGTGCATGTATATACAGTACTGTGCAAAAGTTTTAGGCAGTTGTGGAAAAATGCTGCAAAGTAAGAATGTTTTCAAAAATAGAAGTATTAATAGTTGTTTTCTTTTTATCAATTAACAAGTTGCAAAGTGAATGAACAGAAGAGAAACCTAAATCAAATCAATATATGGTGTGTCCACGCTTTGCCATCAAAACAGCATCAATTCTTCTAGATGCACTTGCACACAGTCTTTGAAGGAAACTCAGCAGGGAGGTTGGTCCAAACATATTGGAGAACTAGCAGCAGATCTTCTGTGGATGTAGGCTTCCTCAAAGCTTTCTGTCTCTTCATGTAATCCCAGACAGACTCAATGATATTGAGATCAGGGCTCTGTGGCGGTCATATAATCACTTCTAGGGCTCCTTGTTCTTCTTTATGCTGAAGGTAGTTCTTAATCACATCAGCTGTATGTTTTAGGTTGTTGTCCTGCTTCAGAATTAATTGTATAGCCTCCCAGATGGTATTGCATGATGTACAAGTATCTGCCTAATTTTCGCAGCATTGAGGACACTATAAATCCTGACCAAATCCCCAACTCTATTTGCTGAAATGCAGCCCCAAACTTGCAAGGAACCTCCACCATACTTCACTGTTGCCTGCAGACACTCATTATTGCACCACTCTCCAGGCCTTCGGCAAACACATTGCCTTCTGTTAAATGTTTCAAATTTTGTCTCATGAGTCCAGAGTACCTGCTGCTATTTTTCTGCACCCGTTCCTATGTTTTCGTGCATAGTTGAGTCGCTTGGACATGTTTCCATATTGAAGGTATGGCTTTTTGACCGCAATTCTTCCATGAAGACCACTTCTGGACAGATTTTTCCGAATATTAGATGGGTGTACCTGGTTCCCAATGGTTTCTGCAAGTTCTGAGCTGGTGGTACTGCTAGATATCTTCCAATTTTGAAGGGAGGTAAGCATACTGTGTCTTTGATCTGCTGCCAAGTTTCCTTGGTCGACCACTGCGTCTATGGTTCTCAACGTTGCCTGTTTCTTTGTGCTTCTTCAAAAGAGCTTGAACAGCATCATCTGATTTGAAATTGAGAGACCTTGCTGATGCAGTTTTACTACCTTGTATCTTGTTGCTGTTCTCAGCCTTGCCAAAGTGAACATGTGACATGAAACTATTTTCCACAACCTCACCTTTGTAGCAGAGTTTGCCTGTTCTTCACCCAGTTTTAAGCCTCCTACACAGCTGTTTCTGTTACAGTTAATGACTGTGTTTCAACCTACATATGCAACTTAAGATCACTATAATCCTACAAAATCAATGACTGTGCAAGTGTACCTAGAAGAATTGATGCTGTTTTGAAGGCATAGGTCCGTCACACTAAATATTGATTAGATTTACATATCTTCTCTGTTCCTTCACTTTGTATTTTGTTAATTGATTAAAAAAACTATTAACACTTTTATTATTTAACGCATTCTTACTTTGCATTATTTCGCCACAAATGGCTAAAACTTGCAGGGCTGGCCTTAGGGGTGTGCGATTTGTGCAAGTGCAAAGGGCGCTTTGCCTCTGCTCTGTCCTCTGCTCTTGGTTACATACATGGAGGAAAGGAGCAGAGGCACAGCCTGCCCCTGCAAGAAACCTGTGAGCCTGTCAACAAGGAGATATAGTAAGTGCCTATGTGTGTATATGTGTCTGTGTTTGTATTTGTGTATGTTCCATTATGTGTGTATATGTACCTGTGTGTCCTTACATGTTCTGCATGTGTATATATGGCTCTGTGTAAGTTTGTATATGTCTCTGTGTTAGTGTGTTATCTGTGGTGTTACATAGGACTGCAGATAATATCTTCTACATTATCTGTACTCAGAGTCATTAGCGTGCGTTATCTGTGGTGTTACATAGGACTGCAGGTAACATCCACTACATTATTTGTGCTCAGTTATCACTGTGTGTTATATGTGGTGTTACATAGGACCGCAGGTAACATCTACTGCATTATCTGCACTATGTATATATGTGCCTGTGTGGGTATATATAGGTATGTATGTGAATGTGTCTTCGTGCTTGTATACATTTGTTTATACATGTGCCTGTATGTCTATATATGGGCCTTTATATATTTGTATTTGTATATGTTGCTGTATGTGTATTTATGTTCCTGTGTGTTTGTATCTATATGTGTTCATATGTCTATATATTTACCTTTATGTATGTATATATTCTGGAACGTGTGTATATATTTGCCTGTTTGTCTAAATATGTGCCTTTATGTATGTACAGTATTCATGTTCCAGTATGTGCGTGTCTATATACACTACCGTTCAAAAGTTTGGGGTCACCCAGACAATTTTGTGTTTTCCATGAAAACTCACACTTATATTTATCAAATGAGTTGCAAAATGACTAGAAAATATAGTCAAGACATTGACAAGGTTAGAAATAATGATTTTTATTTGAAATAATAATTTTCTCCTTCAAACTTTGCTTTCGTCAAAGAATGCTCCATTTGCAGCAATTACAGCATTGCAGACCTTTGGCATTCTAGCTGTTAATTTGCTGAGGTAATCGGGAGAAATTTCACCCCATGCTTCCAGAAGCCCCTCCCACAATTTGGATTGGCTTGATGGGCACTTCTTGCGTACCATACGATCAAGCTGCTCCCACAACAGCTCTATGGGGTTGAGATCTGGTGACTGCGCTGGCCACTCCATTACAGATAGAATACCAGCTGCCTGCTTCTTCCCTAAATAGTTCTTGCATAATTTGGAGGTGTGCTTTGGGTCATTGTCCTGTTGTAGGATGAAATTGGCTCCAATCAAGCGCTGTCCACAGGGTATGGCATGGAGTTGCAAAATGGAGTGATAGCCTTCCTTATTCAAAATCCCTTTTACCTTGTACAAATCTCCCACTTTACCAGCACCAAAGCAACCCCAGACCATCACATTACCTCCACCATGCTTGACAGATGGCGTCAGGCACTCTTCCAGCATCTTTTCAGTTGTTCTGCGTCTCACAAATGTTCTTCTGTGTTATCCAAACACCTCAAACTTCGATTCGTCTGTCCATAACACTTTTTTCCAATCTTCTTCTGTCCAATGTCTGTGTGCTTTTGCCCATATTAATCTTTTCCTTTTATTAGCCAGTCTCAGATATGGCTTTTTCTTTGCCACTCTGCCCTGATGGCCAGCATCCCGTAGTCGCCTCCTCACTGTAGACGTTGACACTGGCGTTTTGCGGGTACTATTTAATGAAGCTGCCAGTTGAGGACCTGTGAGGCGTCTATTTCTCAAACTAGAAACTCTAATGTACTTGTCTTGTTGCTCAGTTGTGCAGCGGGACCTCCCACTTTTCTTTCTACTCTGGTTAGAGCCTGTTTGTGCTGTCCTTTGAAGGGAGTAGTACACACCGCTGTAGGAAATCTTCAGTTACTTGGCAATTTCTCGCATGGAGTAGCCTTCATTCCTAAGAACAAGAATAGACTGTCAAGTTTCACATGAAAGCTCTCTTTTTCTAGCCATTTTGAGAGTTTAATCGAACCCACAAATGTAATGCTCCAGATTCTCAAATAGCTCAAAGGAGGGTCAGTTTTATAGCTCCTCTAAACAGCAAAACTGTTTACAGCGGTGCTAACATAATTGCACAAGGGTTTTCAAGTGTTTTCTAATCCATTAGCCTTCTAACACAGTTAGCAAACACAATGTACCATTAGAACACTGGAGTGATGGTTGCTGGAAATGGGCCTCTATACACCTATGTAGATATTGCATTAAAAAACAGACGTTTGCAGCTAGAATAGACATTTAGCACATTAACAATGTATAGAGTGTATTTCTGATTAATTTAATGTTATCGTCATTGAAAAAAACTGTGCTTTTCTTGCAAAAATAAGGAAATTTCTAAGTGACTTTTTGATTGTGGAGGGCAGCAAAAGAGAGTCTCGCACAGGGCGTCATACAACTTAAGGCTGGTCCTCTATAATGGACCTTAAATACTCTTCATTAATATATGACACAAATGTGGAACAATTTCCTAGTCCTTTGAAGCAGGTTTTCTTTTTTATTTTTTTATTTTTTTTTATTTGCAGCTATATGTATTAGGATGACTCGAAGACCAGTTAAAATGCACTCCGTTCTGCCTAATTTGACAATTTAACTAATGCCATTTAACTAATGCTAGGTGTCTCCACTCCTGCAGAGCCAGCTTGATGGCTAGTAACTCCCGATCCCCAATTGAGTAGTTGTGCTCTGCGGGAGAAAAAAGCTTAGAGTAGTAGCCACATACCACAGTCTTGCCTTTGGAATCTTTCTGGAACAGAACCAACAGAGTTGGCGTCCACCTCCAACGAAAACTGTAGGGACACATCAGTATGATGAAGAATTGAGGCTGACGTGAAGGCCTTCTTTAAGCTCTTGAACACGGCCTCTGCTTTTAGAGTCCACCCTTTGGCATTCATGCAATTTTTGGTGAGGGTAGAGATGGGGGCTGTCAGTGAGGAGAAATTGAAGAAGAATGAACAGCCGGTAGAAGTTGGCGAATCCCAGGAAGCGTTGTATGACCCTTAAGCCTTGAGGGAGTGGCCATTCCAAGACAGCCTTTACCTTCTCAGGATCCATTTTGACTCCCTGATCGGACATGATATAGCCCAGGAAGGGTAGAGAGTTTCTTTCGAACACGCACTTCTCCAGCTTGGCATATAGGTGATTCTCCCTTAATAGAAGCAAAGCTTGGCGGACATGTCTCTGATGAGTTACTGTATCTGGGGAAAAAAATCTAAATGTCATCGAGATACACCACAACACAGACATAGAGAAGATCACAGAAAATGTCATTGACGAATTCTTGAAAAACCGCGGGGGCGTTACACAGGCCGAAGGGCATAATCAGGTATTCGTAGTGCCCATCATGTGTATTAAATGCAGTCTTCCACTCGTCACCCTGACAAATCCGGATTAGATTGTAGGCCACCCGCAGGTCTAGTTTAAAAAAAAATTCGCCCTCCGTATGCAATCATACAGTTCAGAGATTAAAGGCAATGGGTATCTGTTTTTTACCATGATCTGGTTGAGACACCGGTAATCAATGCAGGGTCGGAAGAATCCGTCTTTCTTATTCACAAAGAAAAACTCGGCCCCAGTCGGGGATGAGGATTTGCGTATTAAGCCCCTCTCTAGATTCTCCTTAACATAGGCAGACATTGACTGGGTTTCAGGTAAGGAGAGATGGTATACTCTACCGTGAGGAGGGGACAAATCAGGAATTAAGTCAATAGGACAATCATACGCTCAATGTGGTGGCAACGTCTCTGCCTCCTTCTTGTCGAAGACATCCGAGAACTGAGAGTAGCAAGAGGGCAATCCTGCCAATGACTGATGCGGAGAAGACTGAAGCGGATGGATATGCCCCAGACACCGGTTGAGGCACTTGTAATCCCACTGGAGAACCTCTCCGGAGTTCCAATCCAGGACTGGGGCGTGTAGACGGAGCCAAGGCAAACCCAGCAGGGTTGACGGCCTTGGGTAGGATAAACAGGGAGATGAGTTCAGAATGAAGTGCTCCCACTTGGAGCCTCAGCAGCTTGGTCACAGACAATATTGGGTCGGGCAGCGTCAGTCAATCTACTGAGGCAACGATCAACGGCTTCTCCAGAAGGGTAGTGGGCAAGTGAAGAAGATCCACAAGGTCTTTGCGTATAAAATTGGCTGCAGAGCCAGAGTTTAGATAGGCAGAGACCAGATGCGGCCTCTCGCCAGCGACAATGGTCACAGGGATGAACAGCTTGGAGGAGAGTTCTCTATGAAATGCTGTGTCGCCCAGGGTTGTCTCTCCAACCAATCCTAGGCGTTGGAGTTTTTTTTAACTTCAGGGAACACAGACACACGACATGGCCAGTGAGGCTGCAATATAGACAGAGTCCAGAAGTGCGCCTGTGCTGTTTTTCCTGGACAGATAGTTTAAGCCGATCTACTTGCATCGGAACCACGGGTGGAGCAGCAGATGAACACAAAAGGGGTTGCTGGAAGTTGGTGGCCAACCTAGGAAGCCTTCTCTCCTGACGAACCTCTTGAGATCTCTCTCTGAGCCTCATGTCCACTCGGGGGCAAGTAAAATTAGGTTGTCCAAAGTAGGTGGTAGATCACGTGCAGCCAGTTCGTCTTTGATCTCGGATGACAGACCATGCCAGAAGGAAGCTACTAACGCCTCGTTGTTCCAGGACAGCTCTCCTGCCAGGATTCGGAACTGAATGGTGTACTTGCCCACGGAGGTGTCCTCCTGGCGAAGGTTCAGTATAGAAGTAGCTGCCGACGAGACTCATCCAGGCTCCTCGAACACAGTGCGGAATAACCGCACGAACCCCTGGAAGTCTCGGGTCCCTGTCGTTCCCAGATTGGGTTTGCCCACGCCTGGGCCTTGCCGGCAAGTAGAGAAATAATGAAGGCGATCCTGGCGCCGTCTGAAGGAAATGCTCCGGTGTGGAGGGTGAAGTGGATATGGCACTGGTTGAGAAATCCTCTGCATGCGCTTGCGTTTCCATAGAAACAAGGTGGCAGTGGCAGCGAGAACCGAGGATCAGGACCGGTGCTGCCAGGAGGTGTAGCAGGAGGGTCACTCGGAAAAGCTGGAACAGGAGCAGAGAAGGAAACAGCTAGAGCCCCTAGCTGTAGTGCCATGGAGTCTACTGCCACAAGAAGTTGATCCTGTCGTATTCGCCTGCATGGCTTGGGAAGGTGACAGGGCCTTGAATTGAATAGCGGAATGGCAGCTGGCCAAACAGGTACAATGCAATGTCTATAGTTCAGAAAGGGTACCTGATGCAATGTAGACTGTAGTGGTGGATTCAGGCTAAGATGAGGCTCCAACAGTAGACGGACACCCGGCGGGGTGCCACACAATAGGTGCAGCGGAGGACGCACACAACACGACTCCAACTCTTGAATGCACAGAGGCACAGTAGCACGGGATACAGGGTACAGGCAGCAGGAACGGGTAACACTGGGAACTGGAAAACACTAGGAGACCATTTTCAATAACAAACTAAAGGTAACACAACAACGCTCAGGCAAGGATCACGAGGGCAGAGCCCATTTTATAGTCAAGCAGCATTCTGTGCTAATTGCAGTTTTCTGTAACTGTGCGCGTACTGGCTCTTTAAGGCCGTGCAGGCGCGGGCGCGCGCGCCCTTCGGGACACAGTGTACGTACCAGGAAGTCTCTCAGGGGGGAGATGCCGCCGGGAACTCACTCGTCCATGGTCGCAGCTTTCAGAGGGTAAGTCAGTACGACGGTCCGCGGCCATAGATGTTACAAGGGGGAGTCACGTCATCTCCTTCCGTACACTGGCTGTGGATTTGGCATGGTATAATGAGACCCTGGTGGTGACCTTTTGGCAGGGTCTTGCTCCTCACATTAAGGATGAAATGATGGCTCGAGAACTTTCTGTTACCTTAGATGCCTTAATACTTCTGGCTACCCGGATTGATATGTGGATCCAAGAGTGCACTCTGGAAGTCCATCGGGAGAGGATACCTTGTCGACTGGCTCCGAAATTCCATAGGCCACTACTACCCTGTCCTATTACACCTTCGGAGGAGCCTATGCAGGTAGATAAACTCTGATTGTCCGACCAGGAATGGCAACGCAGACGATCGACTGTGGCCACAAGGGACATTTCGTGTGCCAATGCCCACAAAAGCCGGAAACTCCAGCACCTAGCACCAAAGTTTGATTGGAGAGACTAACCTCGGTGAATCACTTTCTACCACTAAATTCTCTTCCAAATTGTCTATTCCCGTGTCTATTGTCACCAGTGAAAGATCGCAATGTGTGCCTGCCTACTTGGATTCCGGAGTGGCCGCAAATTTCATCCAACAGGACATAGTTTATCGTCTCCATTTGACCACAGTCTCTCTGGAGAAACCCTTGGCAGTCGCCTCTGTAGATGGACAACCTCTGCCTGACCAGATTCTGAGCTAAGTGCTTTCTACGTCTTGTCCAAGGATATCAATCCCATCCTATTAGGATTACCATGACGTTGCCAATATACTCCAGTTCTTGATTGGAATTCCAGAAAGGTTCTCCAGTGGGGAACCCCCCGATGTCTGCACCGTTTCCTGCCTCAGGTTCGTCCAGTTCTGTCTCTACTGCCTCAGTCTCTTTCTGGATTACTCCCGCAATATGCCAGTTGTCTTCAGCAGGAAGGAAGCACAGGGCCTTCCTTGTTAGGCTGGAATCACACGAGCACATTACGTCCGTAATGGATGGAACGTATTTCGGCCACTAATCCCGGACCGAACACACTGCAGGGAGTCGGGCTCCTAGCATCATAGTTATGTACGATGCTAGGTGTCCCTGCTTCGCTGCAGGACAACTGTCCCGTACTGAAAACATGATTACAGTATGGGACAGTTCTCCTGCAGCGAGGCAGGGTCTCCTAGCATCGTACATAACTATGATGCTAGGAGCGCGGCTCCCTGCAGTGTGTTCGGTCCGGGGTTAGTAGCCAAAATACGTTCCGTCCATTACGGACGTAATGTGCTTGTGTGATTCCAGCTTTATCTTCCATATAACTGTGCTATAGAGTTGCTCCCATAGCAAACTCTCTTTGCCACAAATTAAAACGAACTTATTGTTTAAATTAATTATGTCATTGCTTCATGTATGTGTACATGGGCAGTGGCGTAACTAAAGGGGTCGCAGCGGTCGCAATTGGGACCGTGCCCCGAAGCCAGGGGGCCCGCGGTCCCCGCACCACAGCAATGAAAAGTTACTATAGTAAATGTGGCCCATGTAATAAACAAAACGGGCCCCCCATTACTATAGTAAATGACAATACTTACATTCTTCCTTCCTTAGCGTAGCGGCAGTCCTGACGTCACAGCACTGTGTGCAACGCACAACGTCACAACGCTATGCGCTGCGAACAGCATCCCGACTGTCACGTTGGGTTCGTGGACCCACTTGGCTGTACCGCTTTGGTGGTATGGCAGCTGGCCAACAGGGCGCAGGTTACAGTCTATAGTTCGTATAGGGTACCTGTGGCAGCTCGGACAGTAGCAAGGCAGGCTAGGCTGGGACTAGGCAGCAGTTAGACGTCAGTCGTGGTGAAGCAGGAAAGGTGTGGTATACAGAACAGCACGACTTTGGCTCAGCACAGCACTCGACCAGGATAGCACGGGATACAGGTAACAGGATACAGGAACAGGAAACACTGGGAACTGAGAAACACTCGGAGACCATTTGCATAGACAAACTTAGGGTATGACAACAACGCTCAGGTGTGGGAGGAAGGGTATGGTCCCTTCTTATAGTCCAGAGTGCTATGGGCTAATTAACATAAAAGTCCACGGGACCCGGCCGAGGTGAGCGCTGACGACTCCTGAGGAGGAGACAGGGGCCAGCGCTCGCAGATCCATGGCTGCGGACGTCAGGTAGTGAGTGAGCCTGATGGGCCCGCGGCCACGGGCATGACAGTATCCCCCCTCTTACGCCCCCTCTTCTTGGGGCCAGAGCGAGAGAGAAACTTCTTCAGAAGGGTAGGAGCATTGAGGTTCTCCTCTGGCTCCCAGGACCTCTCTTCAGGACCAAACCTCCTCCAATCCACCAAATAAAAAGTCTTTCCTCTTACTCTCTTGGTGTCCAAGATCTCCTTAACTTCGAAGGTGTCTGAAGGACCGCTGGAGGCAGCCGCAGGGCTAGGGATCTTGGTAAAGCGTTTCAGAACCACCAGTTTCAGGAGGGAGACATGGAGGGAGTTGGGAATCTTGAGGGTAGGAGGCAGCTGAAGCATGTAGGCGACAGGGTTGATCTGCTGCATGATCTCGAAAAGTCTGAGGAACCTGGGAGCAAATTTTTAAGATGGCACCCTCAGTTGGATAATCCTGGAGGACAGCCCGACCTTCGTGCCAGGGAGAAACTGAGGGGGTTCTCTTCTCCTTGTGTCTGCCTTCCGTTTCATGCCGTCATCAGGATGGATGATCGAGTCTGCTGCCAGATCTGCAAAAAGTCTCTAAAAGCAGTGTCAGCAGCTGGTACCTCGGACGTATCAGGCACTGGGAGAGGAATTTGTGGGTGTTGACCATAGAAATTAAAGAACGGTGTCTTCCTTGTGGACTCACTGGTGTGATTATTGTAAGAAAATTCAGCCCATGGGAGCAACTGTACCCAGTCATCATGCTGCTTGGAGATGAAATGGCGTAGTTAGTTCTCCAAGATCTGATTGATCCTCTCGACCTGACCATTGGACTGAGGATGGTAGGCTGAGGAAAAGTCTAACTTCACACCTAGGAGTCCGCAGAGGGTTCTCCAGAACTTCGAGGTGAACTGCACCCCCCAATCATACACAATATGCTGCGGCAAGCCGGTCAGGCGGAAGATGTGTTGGATGAAAAGCTTGGCCAGTTGAGAAGCAGAAGGAAGGCCTGTCAGAGGAACGAAGTGGGCCATCTTCGAAAATCGGTCCACCACCACACAGACAGTACTGCATCCCGCAGAGAGAGGCAGGTCAGTGATGAAGTCCATAGCTATATGCTGCCAGGTAGCATCGGGCACAGGCAATGGCTTGAGCAGGCCAGCAGGTCTGGAGTGAGCGACCTTGTTAGCTGCACACACTGAACAGGAAGACACAAAGTCCATAATGTCTTTGGGCAGCGTGGGCCACCAGAAATGACGGGATATCAGATCTCAGGTCTTACAGGTACCCGCGTGAACTGCCAGTCTAGAGGAGTGTCCCCAGCGGAGGATTCTCCCTCTGTCAGCCAGGCGCACCAAAGTCCTCCCTGGAGAAATGTCCCCAACTTTCAGGGGGTTGACAGAGACATTACAAGACGGATCAATAATGTTCTGTGGAATCTCCATGGTGTCTTCTGTCTCGAAAGACCTGGACAAGGCATCGGCCCTCACATTTTTGCCAGCCGGGCGATAATGGAGCTCAAACTGGCACCTGATAAAGAACAGCAACCACCTGGCCTGATGAGGGTTCAGCCGTTGGGCCGTCTGGAGGTAGGTCAGATTCTTGTGGTCCGTATAAATTAGGATAGGATGAGCTGCGCCCTCCAGTAGATGTCTCCACTCCTCCAAAGCCAATTTGATGGCCACTAACTCCCGATCCCCAATCGAGTAGTTGCGTTCTGCGGAAGAGAAGAGCTAAGAGAAATTTCCACATACCATTGACTTGCCCTTGGAACCTCTCTGGAACAGGAGTGCACCAGCACCGACAGAGGAGGCGTCCACCTCCAACGTGAACTGTACGGAAACATCTGGATGATAGAGGATAGAGGCTGAGGTGAAGGCACTCTTCAGGCTATTGAATGCGGACTCTGCCTCAGTAATCCACACCTTGGCGTTCATGCCCTTCTTGGTGAGGTTAGAGATAGAAGATGTCAGTGAGAAGTTTGGGATAAACGGTCTGTAAAAATTGGCGAATCCCAGAGAGCACTCTATGGCCCTCAACCTTAAGGGCGTGGCCATTCCAAGACGTAGTTTACCTTTTCAGGATCCATCTCGAGACCTTGATTCGAGACGATGTAGCCCAGGAATGGTAGAGCATCTTTCTCAAACACGCACTTCTCCAACTTATCGTACAGACGATTCTCCCTTAACCGCAGCAAAACTTGACAGACATGTCTCTGATGAGTCATAGGATCTGGGTAAAAAAATCAAGATATCATCAAGATAGATTACTACACAAACATAGAGGAGGTCACTGGAGATGTCATTAACGAACACTTGGAAGACCGCAGGGGCATTACACAGGCCGAAGCGCATTACTAGATATTCATAGTGTCCATCACGGGTGTTAAATGCAGTGTTCCATTCGTCACCCGGACGAATGCGGATTAGGTTGTAAGCCCCACGCAGGTCTAGTTTGGAAAATATCTTGTATACGATCAAACAGTTCTGAGATCAGTGGCAATGGATACTTGTTTTTCACCGTGATCTGGTTGAGACCCCGGTAGTCAATACAGGGACGAAGAGAACCATCCTTTTTCTTTACGAAGAAGAACCCGGCTGCTTCCGGGGAGGAAAACTTCCGTATGAAGCCGTTTTCCAAGTTCTCTTTAACATAGGCGGACATGGACTGAGTTTCTGGTAAGGAGAGAGGATATACCCTACCACGGGGAAGGGATGCACCAGGAATCAGCTCGATAGGGCAGTCAGACGCCCGGTGTGGAGGCAGCGTCTCCGCCTCCTTCTTGCTGAGGACCACCGAAAATGCAGCATAATGACCAGGCAATCCTGCCAATGACTGAGGCAGATGAGGCTGAGCCGAACGAATCTGTCCCAGGCAACGGTAGTGACACCTCTCCAGAGTTCCAGTCCAGGACTGGGGCATGTAATCGGAACTAAGGCAGGCCCATCAGCACGGGGTTAACTACCTTGGACAAGACAAAGAACGATAACAGCTCGGAGTGGAGAGCTCCCATTTGGAGCCTCAGCAGCTTGGTCACAGCAATAACTGTATCTGACAGAGGTAGTCCATTTACTGATGCAACCATCAACGGCATCTCCAGAGGGGTGGTGAGTAATTGAAGAAGATCCACCAGGTCTTTACAGATGAATTAGCAGCGGATCCAGAGTCCGGATACGCAGACATCTGATGCATTCTCTCGCCGGACACTATGGTCACTGGTATGGACAATTTAGACGGAAGTCCTTTTTTATCCAAGGTTGTCTCTCCTAGCAACCCTAAACTTTGGGATTTTTGGGGACACAGGCACACAAGATGGCCACCGAGGCCGTAATATAGACAGAGTCCCGAAGTGCGTCTGCGTTCTTTCTCCTGGGTGGATAGCTTACACTGGTCCATCCTCACAGACTCCTTAGGAGTATCGACATCTGAGGACATGTGGTAGGCTTAGATACAGGCTTATACTGTATAAGATTACTGTCTGCTGGACCCTGTATCTAAGCCTACCTTAGGCTTAGATACAGGGTCCAACAAACAGTATCACACATGCATTTGGGCCCTGTATCTAAGCCTACCATATGTGTTAGGCTGTGTTCACATCAGCGTTGCCCTTCCGTTGAGGGATTCCGTCAGACGTTTCTGTCGGGTAACCCCTCAACAGAACGGCAAACTGAAACCTCAGCTTGCGTTTCCCTCACCATTGATCTCCTTGGTGACGGAAACATTGCTAAAGGATTCTGTTTGTCAACGTTGTGAGAGGGTTCCGTTGTTCTTGACGCAACATAGCAGCAGCGGGCTAGCATTACTAGGGTGGGAAGGGCCACTGTTTTTGGCCTTTCCGAGCCTAATAATACCAGCCCTCGGCCGCGCCAGTGCCCGACCATCACTACAGATGGTCGGCTACTGGATCGTACCCGGCTCTTCATTCTACCCCAGGTGGAGGTGGGTACCAGGCTAATAATTGGGGTTAGTGTAAGCCTCCTCATGTTTAACATTAAGGCTGGGTTCACACGACCTATTTTCAGACGTAAACTAGGCGTATTATGCCTCGTTTTACGTCTGAAAATACGGCTCCAATACGTTGGCAAACATCTGCCCATTCATTTGAATGGGTTTGACGACGTACTGTGCCGACGACCTGTCATTTACGCGTCATCGTTTGACAGCTGTCAAACGACGACGCGTAAATTGACTGCCCGGCAAAGAAGTGCAGGACACTTCTTTGCAACGTAATTTGAGCTGTTCTTCATTGAAGTCAATGAAGAGCAGCTCAAGATTACGGGCGTCAAAGACGCCTCGCATAATGCGAGGAGGAGCTTTTACGTCTGAAACGACGCCGCTGTTTTCTCCTGAAAACATTCTGTCTTTTCAGACGTAAAAGGAAGCTAGCGTATGCACATACCCTAAGTCTTGCCTTAGTAATGGACGTTGTCAATCAGCCAGTGGCCATTGCTATGGTGGTAGTTATAAAGTTTAGAACAAGACATAGGAAAAATATTTTACTGAGATAAAAATCCCACACACAACCCTCGTTATCCATTTTATTGGGAATAAAAAAACGCTGTTATCGAAGAAGTCCTCGAATCCGAAGTAGTCTAACAACCGAACTTGTAAAAAAACACAAAAAATAATTAGTAACACATAAAAAATCAAAACAATTCTTATTCTTACCTTTCCTGGGTCCAGCGCTGGAGCCGCAATGTTAGGGAGCTGAGTCCTATATCTAATCCAATCAAGTGTGATACTGTCTGCTGGACCACTGTATCTAATCCTATAATGTGTGATACTGTCTGCTGAGCCACTGCATCTAATCCCATCATGTGTGATACTGTCTAGTGGGCCTTATATCTAATCCTATCATGTCTGATACTGTCTTCTGGGCCTTATATCTAATCCTATCATGGATGATACTGTCTGCTGAGCCACCGTATCTAATCCTATCATGTGTGATACTGTCTGCTGAGCCACTGTATCTAATCCTATCATGTGTGATTCTGTCTGCTGAGCCACTGTATCTAATGCTATCCATAGCTATAGGGTCGTAGTGCTATAGATATGCTGTCTCATATATATACACACACAAATACATACACGCACATACATTTTCTTGGGGAGTATATGTATTTGTGCTATTTCCGCTGATGTTTCAAAACCTTAGTGACGCCCCTGGCTGATAGTGCTGCATCGTTGTCACTTAGTAGACCCAGCTATGCAGCCGAAAGCTGCAGGCCATCGGCCATGAGAAGTTTGGGGAGGGGGGCCCAAGAAGAATCTTTGCATAGGGGCCCATGAGCCTTTAGCTACGCCCCTGTACATGGGTATGCCATTGACAATAAAAACACACACACACACACACACACACACACACACACACACACACACACACACACACACACACACAGCAAGCACCTCTAACATCATGGTATGAAAAACAATTTGATTTGATTTATGAAGACTGAAAGATATGACTGTGGACATTAGAAGTACAGTAAATCAGCTACAGGAAAGTCCACTTTTTCCAAAACAAGAAACATAATTTTTATGGACCAAGATAAAAGACCATCTGTGCCATGATGAGATCAGAACCTGCTTAAGGTTAGCTCAAGTGCGGCACTTAAAGGGTACTTGTCATGTTGTAAGTGCAGTCTGATTTGCAGGCAGCATGTTATAGAGCGGAGTTGGCTGAGCAGCTTGATATATATTTTTGTGGGAAAAGATTCAGAATAACTTGTAATTTTTTTTTCTAAACCTTTGCTTATTTTGGACTTAGGAGCTGGGTGGTCCTATTCAGCTGACCACTATCTCTTTATGCACAATCATTCAGGGAAGGATGTCAATGACTGAGTAGCTCCATCTACACGCATACCTCCCAACTTTTGAATTCGGAAAAGAGAGACATTTTAAGCCACACCCCATAACCACGCACAATATCCCGCATAAGCACATCAAATCACGGCCAGATCCTTCTTCAAATAACAAGAGCATATTCTCACTGCGGATCTCTAGACTTACAAAAAAACTATGGATATCACAGATATTATGGATCAGGTTATATCGTCTTTATGTTACATTTGCTAACTTGGGTATAACATTTGCTCATCACGGAAGCAGCAGTAGCTGCAGGTCAAACTAAAAGGCTGAGAACAATGAAAGTCAAGAGGGAGATCCTGTGGTGGATGACTTTTCAATTAACAGGTAGCAGAGTTACATGATGGGGATTTTTTTTCCAGTTGTGTAACTCCGCTACTGGTCATGGGAAAAATCATCCACCAGAGGCAAAAATGTTTCCCCATGGCGGAGTACCACAAAGAAACACCTGGGAATCAGACATGATGAGGAAACATTTTTTACCTGTGGTGGATGACTTTTCAGCTGACAGGTAGCAGAGTTACATGAAGGGGAATTATTTTTCATTGATGTCTTTTTTCTAATGCAGCACAGGGAAGAAGATAGAAGTTGCTGGAGGTGAGGAGAAGGTTTTTATTCTTCATATTACATAGTTACATAGTTAGTACGGTTGAAAAAAGACATATGTCCATCAAGTTCAAACAAGGGATGGGAAAAAAGGAAGGTAACCATTTCTGCACATAGGAGTTAATATTTTTTGGTTTTAGGAAATTATCTAAGCCTTTCTTAAAGCCATCCACTGTCCCTGCTGTGACCAGCTCCTGCGGTAGACTATTCCATAGATTCACAGTTCTCACAGTAAAGAAGGCTTGTCGCCTCTGCAGATTGAACCTTTTTTTTCTCCAGATGGAGGGAGTGCCCCCTTGTTTTTTGAGGGGGTTTTACATGGAACAGGATTTCACCATATTTTTTGTATGTGCCATTAATATATTTATATAAATTAATCATTTCCCCCTTAGTCATCTTTTTTGAAGGCTAAATAGGTTTAATTATTTTAATCTTTCTTCATAACTTAGATTCTCCATGCCCCTTATTAGCTTCGTTGCTCTTCTTTGTATTTTTTCCAACTCCAGGGCATCCTTTCTATGAACTGGAGCCCAGAACTGAACTGCATATTCTAGATGAGGCCTCACTAATGATCTGTAAAGTGGTAATATTACATCCCTGTCCCGCGAGTCCATGCCTCTTTTAATACACGACAATATCTTGCTGGCCTTTGAAGCAGCTGATTGACATTTCATGCTGTTATTTAGTTTATGATCTACAAGTAAACCCAGATCCTTCTGAACAATTGACTCTCCCAGTGTAGCTCCCCCTAGGACATATGATGCATGCAGGTTGTTGGTACCCAGATGCATAACTTTACATTTATCTACATTAAACTTAATTTGCCAACTGGATGCCCAAACACTTAGTTTGTTTAAATCCGCTTTCAATTCACGAACATCTTCCATAGACTGAACTATATTACATAGCTTGGTGTCATCTGCAAAAATAGAAATAGTGCTATTAATCCCATCCTCTATAACATTAATAAATAAGTTGAATAATAGTGCTCCCAGCACGGAACCCAGGGGTACACCACTTATAACCGGGGACCATTCAGAGTAGGAATCATTGACCACAACACTCTGGATACGGTGCTTGAGCCATTTCTCAATCCAATTACAAACTATACTATCTAAACCTATAGTCCTTACTTTACCCATTAGATGTCTATGAGGGACAGTGTCAAATGCCTTTGCAAAGTCCAAACACACTATATTCACAGCGGCCCCTCTGTCTAGGCTTCTGCTTACCTCTTCATAAAAACAAATCAGGTTGGTTTGACAACTTCTGTCCTTAGTAAAACCGTGCTGGCTGTCAATTGTAATACTATTTATTGTCACATAATTCTGTATATAGTCCCTCAATAGCCCCTCAAACATTTTCCCCACAATGCATGTTAAGCTTACTGACCTATAATTAACCGGGGAAGACCTAGAGCCCTTTTTGGAAATAGGCGCCACATTTGCCCTGCACCAGTCCCTTGGCACTATACCAGTCACTAAAGAATCTCTGACTATTATGAAGGGGGGGGGGGGGACTTAAATAACTGAACTAAGGTCTTTAAGAACTCTAGGGTGCAACCCATCTGGTCCCGGGGCCTTGTGCACATTTATTTTATTTAATTTAGCTTGGACCACATTCATCCAATTCAGTATATCAACTGATATATTAACAGCACTGGCACCGGCTATATCAGCTGCTCATTCTTCTGTTGTATATACAGAGCTAAAGAACCCATTTAGTAACTCTGCCTTCTCTTGATCCCCTGTTACCAACTCCCCATTACCACTATCTAAGGGTCCTACATGTTCAGACCTTAGCTTTTTTGCATTTATATACTTGAAGAATTTTTTGGGATTTGTTTTACTACCCTTGGCCACCTGCCTTTCATTTTGTATTTTTGCTAATTTTATTAAATTTTTACAGATTTTATTACGCTCTTTATAATTTAAAACGGCTACAGGTGTACCCTCATCTTTGTATTTTTCAAATGCCCTTTTTTTTGTCATGTATTGCTATTTTTACAGAAGGTGTAAGCCATGTGGGGTTTAATTTTAGTCGTTTATACTTGTTACCTATAGGAAAAAAATTTTCACTATAATTACCTAAGTAGATTTGAAAACCTCCCATTTATTATTTGTACCATTATTTGACATTAGTTCTTCCCAGTCTATATCCTGAATTGCAGCCCTTGGCCCTCTTAAAATGAAGTGTTTTTGCCCTCCCAGCCTGTGTTTGTTTTTTACAGTAATTAATCCCCATCACTCTTGAGTTCCTTTTCTCCATAACAGAATTTGTCCAGGATTCATTCATATTTACAAAAATGACCGATCGGGAGAGATTGCACATACAATGGCAAATATTTTGATAATATTTATACAATATAAATCTAACAGGTATTAGATTTATTACTCTGACAGGTAAAATATAACTATATCTGTGATCACTGTTACCGAGGTTTTCACGAACATTGACATTCCCAACAAGCTCTGCATTATTAGAAATGACCAGATCCAACAGAGCTTCACCTCTAGTCGGGTCTTCCACAAACAGGCCCATAAAATTTTCCTGCAACAGGTTGAGGAAATGTCTCCCCTTTGCAGTTGAAGCCGAACCATGACGCCAATTAATATCCCGATAATTAAAATCTCCCATTATCACAGTATCAGCCTGTGCAGCCCGCTTCATCTGTTTATATAGCTGACCTTCCATCTCCTCAGTTATATTGGGGGGGTCTATAGATTACACCAAAAGTATTTTTTTCTGTGTTTACCTCCCTTTCTAGTTCCACCCACAAGGTTTCAACCTCTTCACAATTTTCACCCTCTAATGTCTCTTTCACACTCGGCTTCATATCACTTCTGACATACACCACCGCCTTTCCTATTTGTTCTGTCTTTCCGAAACAGTGTAAAACCCTGTAGATTTACAGCCCAGTCATGTGAAGAGTCTAGCCATGTTTCAGCAACACCAACTATATCTATATTTTCTTCCAGTATCAAGGCCTCCATCTCCCCCATTTTGCTTGCTAGACTTCTGCCATTTGAGAACATACACTTTAACTTGCCTTCCAGTTTTTCACTTTCATTATTAGAAATGTGATTATTTGGGCATTTTTAGTTTCATTTTCATTGCTGTTTTGTAACAAAAGTATCTCCTTATCCACTTGTCTAGTCCTCTCCCCATAGTTTGTTTCTCACCCCCGGCAATATAGTCTGACCGCTCTCTAACCTGACTATCCCTTTATTTTCTACATTGACCTCCCTCTTCAGCCCTAGTTTAAATACTCTGCCACCCCAGCTAGAATTCTGTCCCCCAGCACAGCAGACTCCCTTCCATTTAGGTGCAAATCATCTGCAGAATACAGTTTGTACCCCAAAGTCAGCCCAGTACTCCAGGAACCCAAAGTCTTCTCCTCTACACCAATACTTAAGCCATGCATTTAACTCCCTGAGCTCGCGCTGTCTTTCCTTTGATGTGCATGGCACAGCCAGTATTCCTGAGAATACAACGTTGGAGGTCCTTCCCTTCAGCTTGTCGCCTAGTTCTTTAAAATTATTCTTAAAGCTCCTCCACCTACCATTTATTCTGTCGTTGGTACCCACATGGACCACGACAGCTGGATCATCACCAGCCCCTCCCAGTAATTTATCCACCCGTTCCACCACATGCCGAACCCTGGCACCAGGGAGACAGCAAACCCTTTGGTTGAGGCGGTCTTGGCAACAAATAATTCTATCTGTCTTCCTGATTATAGAATCTCCTACAACTACCAATTGTTTTGCCTTACCTGCATTTCCATCCCGCCCACTACTAGCTGGGCTGTTCTCCCGGTTGTTAGGGAGATCAGTATCCACTAGGGCTGCCATTTCTGAGACCGACACCCTCGCATAATCACCCAACTTGGCAATTTTGCTTGGAATATCAGAAACAGGATTGGCCTTCCTTTTCTTTGACCCCTTTCTACTGCCCCTAACTACATTAACCCAGCTACTTGCCTGATCCTGCTGACCCATGTCTTCAGCCTCCAGTTCTACCCCACTAACTGCTTGCTCAGTCAGCAGCATGCTCCGCTCAAGATTGTTAATCGCCCTCAGTGTTGCATTTTGCTCCTCCAGATCTCTAATGCGAGCTTTCAGGCGAACAACATGCTCACATCTGCCACAGAGGTATTCACCCTGGAACTCCGTCTCCAGTCGTGCATACATATGGCAAACTGTGCACTGAAGCAAACCTCCAATCTTGCTGTCCATTATCCCAGTTACAAAAAAACTGTGAACAATTGTTAAAGTAAAAGAAAAAGAAGGGTACTTACAGGGGCTTTAACTCCTCTTTTTAACTTTTTGTAACTCCACTTGATATACAAACCACTTGTTTAGCAAGCCAAAAAGAGTCCTGAGGGCTAATTTATACCTCCTGGGAGCAGTTAACCTCTCCCTCTAGTCAGCACAGCAGGACAGAAGCTAAGAAGGAAAAAAAGGGTTTTAAATTGTGTCAGTTTTGCAAACTTCTTTTAGCAAGCACTCAATTCATATATCACACACAAAATATCCCACACTGTATGTCACACGAGAACACAGCAAGTCAATCTGGTTTTATAACTCCACTTGATATACAAACCACTTGTTTAGCAAGACAAAACAGAGCAGGCTACTGCCATTACTAAGGCGCTTATAAAGTATTAAAGAAAACACAGAGACATAAGAAAATATTTTTTTATTGAAATAAGAACTTCCCCACACAACCCTCTTTCACCATTTTATTTAAAAAAACAAAAACGTAGGTCATCGCAGTAGTCCTACAAATCTACGATGTAGTCCAAACAGTCCAGTGGAACCTGCAAAACAAAAAAAATAAAGTTAGCAATATTTACAAGGTGGGTGTAATGGTGGGGGGGGTAGGGAAACGGACAAGTGAGCCCTAATCTACCCGCCACTCTGTCCCTGCCTACTTGCAACGACCCGCCCTAGGCGACGGGGTACAACTGGGCGGCGGTCCCTGCGCTCAGTAAGTGCATGACAAACACGACAAACAAACAAGGGAATACAAGCAAGGGAAATGGGCAGTTGCTCGCGGAAACACCGTGAGCAACAGAGTAGTGAACGAGCCGAGTCAAGCCAGGAGAGTGCGAGGTACAAAGCGAAAAGCAGAAGAGTAGTCGGTAAGCCGGGGTCTGTATGGAGCAGGATCAAAAAGTAGCAGGAGCTGTAGCTGGGCCAGGAACCCTCAAGGAAAGAATTCACAAGCACAGATGGACAGGAAGAGCAGGCTTAAATAGACCGAGGGCGGGAGCTAGCTGAGTCTGGCCAGGTTGCGATAGGCTCTCCCACTCCTAAGCCTGCCAGCCTGAGTGGAGGAAGCTGGTGTCTGTCTCAGGGATGTACACTCAGGTGTTGACTGATTAATTCTGGGAGTTAACCCCGAAGCAGTGCCTGGCAGATCCTTTACAGTACCCCCCCTTTTATGAGGGGCCACCGGACCCTTTCTAAGTGGACCTGGCTTACTGGGGAAACGCAGGTGGAACCTCCTGACCAATACCCCAGCGTGAACATCCCGGGCGGGTACCCAAGTCCTCTCCTCGGGCCCGTATCCTCTCCAATGGACCAGGTACTGGAGGGAGCCTTGGACCATCTTGCTGTCCACGATCCTGGCCACCTCATATTCCACCCCCTCAGGGGTGAGGACGGGAACAGGAGGTTTCCTCGAGGGGGCCAAGGACGGGGAGCAGCGTTTCAGGAGGGAGGCATGAAACACGTTGTGTATACGAAAAGACGGGGGTAACTCCAGCCGGAAAGAGACAGGACTGAGGACCTCAATGACCTTATACGGCCCAATAAACCGGGGAGCAAACTTTTTGGACGGAACCTTGAGACGCAAGTTCCTGGATGACAACCACACCAGATCCCCGACCACAAACAGGGGGTTAGCAGAACGTCTTCTATCGGCCTGAGCCTTCTGTATGCTCTGGGACGCCTCTAGGTTCTTCTGAACCTGGGCCCAGACTGTGCACAGATCCCGATGAACGACCTCCACCTCGGGATTGTTGGAACAACCAGGTGAAACGGAGGAGAACCGTGGATTAAACCCAAAATTACAGAAAAAGGGAGAGACCCCTGACGAGTTACTGACCCGGTTATTAAGGGAAAATTCGGCGAGGGGAATGAAAGAAACCCAATCAAATTGACAGTCAGAGACAAAACATCTTAAGTATTGTTCTAGAGACTGATTAGTCCTCTCCGTTTGGCCATTGGTTTCGGGATGGAAAGCAGAGGAGAAGGACAGATCAATCCCCAACTTATTACAGAAGGCTCTCCAAAACAATGAAACAAATTGTACCCCTCTGTCAGAAACAATATTGACGGGGACCCCATGGAGACGCAGGATGTGTTTGATAAACAAGGTAGCCAACGTCTTGGCGTTGGGTAGTTTCTTGAGGGGCACAAAGTGGCACATTTTACTGAAGCGGTCTACCACCACCCACACCACCGACTTGCCTTGGGATGGAGGCAAATCGGTGATAAAATCCATGGAGATATGTGTCCAAGGTCTCTGGGGAATGGGCAACGAACGCAGTAAGCCCGCTGGTCGGGACCTGGGAGTCTTGGACCTGGCACAAACCTCACAGGCGGCGACGTAGGCCTTAACGTCTTTAGGCAAACCAGGCCACCAATAATTTCTGGTAATGAGGTGTTTGGTACCCAGGATGCCTGGATGGCCAGATAGTGCGGAGTCGTGATTTTCCCTAAGTACCCTTAGCCGGAATTGCAGGGGAACAAACAGCTTGTTCTCAGGAAGGTTCCCAGGAGCTGAACCTTGATCAGCAGCAATTTCAGAGACTAAATCGGACTCGATAGAGGAAATGACTATACCTGGAGGCAAAATACAAACAGGATCTTCCTCCGAAGGAGGGCTGGCCATGAAGCTACGCGACAGTGCATCCGCCTTAATATTTTTAGACCCGGCCCTATAGGTAACCAAAAAATTGAATCTGGTAAAAAACAACGCCCATCGAGCTTGTCTCGGGTTTAGCCTCCGGGCAGATTCTAGGAAAACCAGATTCTTGTGGTCGGTAAGGACCGTTACCTGGTGCCTAGCCCCCTCCAGGAAGTGGCGCCACTCTTCAAATGCCCATTTAATGGCTAAAAGTTCGCGGTTGCCAATATCATAGTTACACTCCGTGGGCGAAAACTTCCTAGAAAAGTAAGCACAGGGGCGGAGATGGGTGAGGGAGCTGGTACCCTGGGACAAGACGGCCCCCACTCCCACCTCGGACGCGTCAACCTCCACAATAAATGGCTCCCTTTGGTTGGGCTGAACCAGCACGGGGGCCGAGATAAAGCACTTCTTGAGGGTCTCAAAAGCCTGGACGGCCTCAGGGGGCCAATGGAGGACATCAGCACCCTTGCGAGTGAGGTCCGTAAGAGGCTTAGCGACGACCGAGAAGTTAGCAATAAATCTCCTGTAATAGTTAGCGAACCCCAAAAAACACTGTAGCGCTTTCAGGGAGGCAGGTTGGACCCATTCAGCCACAGCCTGAACCTTGGCAGGGTCCATGCGGAAATCATGAGGAGTGAGGATTTGACCTAAAAATGGTATCTCCTGTACCCCAAATACACATTTTTCGATTTTGGCAAACAGTTTGTTTTCTCGAAGGACCTGGAGCACTTTCCTGACATGCTCTATGTGGGAGGACCAGTCCCTGGAAAACACCAATATGTCATCAAGGTACACTACAAGAAATATCCCCAGGTAATTTCTCAAAATCTCATTTATGAAGTTCTGGAAGACCGCAGGGGCATTGCACAACCCAAAGGGCATGACGAGGTATTCGAAATGGCCTTCGGGCGTGTTAAACGCAGTCTTCCACTCATCCCCCTCTTTGATGCGAATAAGGTTATACGCCCCCCGTAGGTCCAATTTAGAGAACCATTGGGCCCCCTGAACCTGATTAAAGAGATCAGGAATCAAAGGAAGGGGATACTGGTTCCTTACCGTGACCTTATTCAGGCCACGGTAGTCAATGCATGGCCTAAGACCCCCATCCTTCTTCCCTACGAAGAAGAAGCCAGCACCTACCGGAGAAGAAGAGGGACGAATGTAACCCTTGGCCAGGGATTCCTGGATATACTCCCTCATGGCTTCACGTTCGGGACAAGAAAGGTTAAATATCCTACCCTTAGGAAGCTTAGCTCCTGGTACCAATTCGATAGCGCAATCGTATTCTCTATGAGGCGGTAATACTTCGGAGGCCTCTTTAGAGAAAACATCAGCGAAGTCCTGAACAAACTCGGGTAGCGTATTCACCTCCTTAGGGGGAGAAATAGAATTAACAGAAAAACATGACGTACAACATTCATTACCCCATTTGGTTAGCTCCCCAGTATTCCAGTCAAACGTAGGATTATGCAACTGCAACCAGGGAAGACCTAGAACCAAATCGTACGATAATCCCTGCATCAATAGTACAGAGCATTGCTCCAAATACATGGAGCCAACAAGGAGTTCAAAAACAGGGGTATGCTGTGTAAAATAACCATTAGCAAGAGGAGTGGAGTCGATACCCACTACCGGAACAGGTTTAGGCAAATCAATCAGAGGCATAGCGAGAGACATAGCAAATTCCACAGACATGATATTAGTAGAGGACCCTGAATCCACGAAGGCACTGCCGGTAGCAGACCTACCACCAAAAGAGACCTGAAAGGGAAGCAATATCTTAGTACGTTTCATATTTACGGGAAATACCTGTGCGCCCAAGTGACCTCCCCGATGATCACTTAGACGCGGGAGCTCTCTGACAGCATTCTTACGCTTGGGACAGTTGTTTACTTGATGCTTGACATCCCCACAGTAGAAGCAGAGACCATTCTTCCTGCGGAATTCTCTACGTTGTTGAGGGGACACGGAGGCCCCGAGTTGCATAGGTATTTCTGAGTCTTTAGGGGAGAAACGAAGCAACGGGACTTCGGGAGGCATCATGGGGGAGTCGGAGGAAAAAACACATAAACGTTCACGTTGTCGTTCCCTGAGACGTCGGTCAAGTCGTACCACTAAAGCCATAACCTGGTCTAAGGAGTCAGAAGAGGGATAACTAACTAGCAGGTCTTTCAGGGCATTCGACAGACCCAACCTAAACTGGCACCTTAAGGCAGGGTCATTCCACCGAGAAGCTACGCACCACTTCCTAAAGTCAGAGCAATACTCCTCAACAGGTCTCTTACCCTGACGTAAGGTCACCAGCTGACTCTCGGCAAAGGCAGTTCTGTCAGTCTCGTCATAAATAAGTCCGAGGGCAGAAAAGAAACAATCAACGGAGGAAAGTTCAGGGGCGCCAGGAGCCAAGGAGAAGGCCCACTCTTGGGGCCCTTCCTGGAGCCGGGACATAATTATACCCACCCGCTGGCTCTCAGAACCTGAGGAGTGAGGCTTTAAGCGAAAGTAAAGCCTACAACTCTCCCGAAAGGAGAGAAAAGCCCTCCGGTCACCTGAGAACCGGTCGGGCAACTTGAGGTGGGGTTCAAGGGGTGCGGTGAGGGGAACTACCAAGGTAGCATCAGGCTGGTTGACCCTCTGAGCCAGGGCCTGGACCTGTAGGGAGAGACCCTGCATTTGCTGAGCCAGGGTTTCACGGGGTTCCATAATGGTGTCAGGGACCAGGGTAGACTAGGTATACGGCTTGTGAATTTGTAATGGTGGGGGGGGTAGGGAAACGGACAAGTGAGCCCTAATCTACCCGCCACTCTGTCCCTGCCTACTTGCAACGACCCGCCCTAGGCGACGGGGTACAACTGGGCGGCGGTCCCTGCGCTCAGTAAGTGCATGACAAACACGACAAACAAACAAGGGAATACAAGCAAGGGAAATGGGCAGTTGCTCGCGGGAACACCGTGAGCAACAGAGTAGTGAACGAGCCGAGTCAAGCCAGGAGAGTGCGAGGTACAAAGCGAAAAGCAGAAGAGTAGTCGGTAAGCCGGGGTCTGTATGGAGCAGGATCAAAAAGTAGCAGGAGCTGTAGCTGGGCCAGGAACCCTCAAGGAAAGAATTCACAAGCACAGATGGACAGGAAGAGCAGGCTTAAATAGACCGAGGGCGGGAGCTAGCTGAGTCTGGCCAGGTTGCGATAGGCTCTCCCACTCCTAAGCCTGCCAGCCTGAGTGGAGGAAGCTGGTGTCTGTCTCAGGGATGTACACTCAGGTGTTGACTGATTAATTCTGGGAGTTAACCCCGAAGCAGTGCCTGGCAGATCCTTTACAGTGGGGCTGTGTATAGATAGCGCCAGACACAGTCCCCGAGTAGATAGCTCCACAGAGAGCCCGCAAGTAGATAGCTCCACACACAGCCCCCCTGTAGATAGTTCCACACACAGTCCCCCTGTAGATGGCTCCACACACAGCCCACCTGTAGATCGCTCCAAACACGGCCCCTCTGTAGATAGCGTCACACACAGCCCCCTGTAGATAGCGCCGCACTTAGCCCCCTGTAGATAGCGCCACGTACACCCCCCTGTAGATAGCGCCACACATAGCCCCCCTGTAGACAGCACCACAAACAGCCCCCCTGTAGACAGCGCCACACACAGCCTCCTGTAGATAGCGCCACACACAGCCTACCTGTAGATAGCTCCACACACAGCCCCCCTTTTAGATAGCTACATACACAGTTCCCCCTTGTAGATAGCTCCACACACAGCTCCCCCTTGTAGATAGCTCCACGCACGGCCCCCCTGTAGATAGCTCCACACACAGCTCCTCCTTGTAGATAGCTCCACACACAGCTCCCCCTTGAAGACAGCTCCACACACGGCCCCCCTGTAGATAGCACCACACACAGCTCCACCTTGTAGATAACTCCACACATGACCCCCTGTAGATAGCTCCACACACAGCCCCGCTGTAGATAGCGCCATACACTGCCCCCTTGTAGATAGCTCCACACACAGCCCCCTGCAGATAGCTCCACACACAGCTCCCCAATGTAGATAGCGCCACACACAGCCCCCTGTAGATAGCGCCACACACAGCCCCCCTTGTAAATAGTGCCACACAACCAACTCCCCCCCTTTTACATATTGCCACACAACCCTCCTACCCCTTTGTACATAGTGCCACACAACACCCCTCCCCCTTTGTACATAGTGCCACATATCCCCCTCCCCCTTGTACATAGTGCCACATAATCTCCTCCCCCTTGTACATAGTGCCACATAACCCCCCTTCCCCTTGTACATAGTGCCAGATAACCCCCCTCCCCTTGTACATAGTGCCACATAACCCCCCTCCCCCCTTGTACATAGTGACACATAACACCCCTCACACCCTTGTACATAGTGTCACAAAACCCCCCCTTGTACATAATGCCACATAACCCCCCTTGTACATAGTGCCTCATAACCCCCTCCCTCTTGTATATAGTGCCACATAACCCCCCCTTGTACTTAGTGCCACATAACCCCCCTCCCCCTTGTACATAGTGCCACATAACCCCCTCACTCCCTTGTACATAGTGCCACATAACCTCACATTGTACATAGTGCCACATAACCCCCCCTACTTGTATATAGTGCCACATAACCCCCCTCGCCCCCTTTTACATAGTGCCACATAACCCCCTCACTCCCTTGTACATAGTGCCACATAACCTCACATTGTACATAGTGCCACATAACCCCCCCTACTTGTATATAGTGCCACATAACCCCCCTCGCCCCCTTTTACATAGTGCCACATAACCACCCTCCCCTTGTACATAGTGCCACAAAACCACCGTCACCCCCGTTTTCATAGTGCCACACAACCCCCCTGAGGCCTCCCCCTTGTACTTTGCGCCAATATGCTACCAGAGCGGTTAGCTGTAGAGGTAGCCTACTGCTACCACTCTCCACTCTGCCTGACGTCACTCACTGTTAGCGGTGTTCTGACTGGAGTCGATGCCGGCCTGATAGTAGACCAGTCCAGTCACCTGACTTGTCACCTGACCGGTGGGGGTCAGATGACAGGTCAAGTGACTGGACTGGTCCACTCTCGGGCCGGCATCGACTCCAGTCAGAACACCGCTGCAGGACGCCCTGCCTCCTGACGCTGATTGCTGCTGCTTGTCTGGCATGCAGGGCACCTGTCAGCAGCGATCAGCGTCAGCTGCTCTGCGCCCTCCCCCCTATTCTCTACCTCCGAGTTGCACCCGGGGAACTGCGGCGCCCAGCGGGACATTTTTCAGACCACCCGGGACGGCGGGACAGCGGTGAGAAACCGGGACTGTTCTGCCGGATCCGGGATGGTTGTGAGCTATGTACACGTGCGTATTTTGCTGGTACAGATGTGTCCTTCCTTACATTTTCTGTTGTCTCAACATATCCTGAGATGTGTGGTGCAAGATAACCAGCTGATTTCTCAATACCACAATGATTTGCCTAGTTTACAGTCCACAACTACATTGAATTGCTGTCCACAAGCGATTGTATAATTTATTTTTTAGGAATGTGTGCTGATGTGATCTGAGGTATAGAACCTATTATAGCAGTCTGCTTGCCAACGTCCTCTTGTGCATGCCGTCTCATGAGGACTGTGAACATAAATATGTCTCCCTCAGTGACACATGTATATAACAGTATTGCATTATGGTTGCACAGACTTATCCTGGAATACATAAAAGGAGTTTACGGTGTTGCCAAGGAGATAAACTAACAGGATGACAATACTATGTTCAACTTCCAAGAAAATCTCAGTTATACATGCACTTACTTTGGCATAAGGTAAAAGTCATAAAACTTAAAGGGAACCTGTCACCTGTCCAAAAAAACTGCAGTTGGCATCTCAGTTAGATTGCAGGCGTTACATTCTGACGCTTTTTTTTGTATAGCTCCACCATTGCTGAGATATCAGTATCGTTAGGTGCCCGATATGCAAATAAGGCCTTTGACACATCACTTGATAATTTGCATCAGAACTAACAGCCCCGATATCTCAGGAACGGTGGAGGCTAGAAGAAAAAAAAATAAAAAGCATCACAATCTGCGAGGTGCCTGCAATCTAACTGAGATGTCAACTGCAGTTTTTTGGGCAGGTGACAGATGCTCTTTAAGGAAAGTAGACACTGAGCGACTCTATCATTTAAATGCAGCCTACTTTATAGCTACAAAATGTCAAGTTTAGACAATTTATTTCTTGTAGTTTATATAGCGCTAACATATTCTGCAGCACTGTACAGATATTGTCATCATACACCAATGGTACTCACAATCTAATTTTCACTATCTCAACCATACACACTAGGGTCAGTTTTATAAGAATTCAAAAAATCACTGAGAGAACACGCAAACTCCTTAAAATAATCCAGTTGTACAAATTGAAGAACATAAAGAAACAATCTAAAACTAAAGTATGCACCTGCATAATTATATAATAAATCTAATAAATTACAATATTTTTTTATATGTTTAATCACTATTATAAACAAAATGCACTCCAAAACATTGAAATTGCAACACCAAGAAGGAAAAGTTTTGGAATTGTGGAAATCACAAGATCGATTGACATGTTAATGTTAAAAAACGGAAACAAAATATTCCAAACATCTTGATTTATTCAGTATCAAGTATGAGCGCCACACGCATAAATACACACACTTACACGTCTTGGCATTCCATCAATGAGGTTATTAATGGTTGTCTGAAGAATGTTATGCCACGCTGAATGCACTTGGGCACGCAAATCATTAAGATTGGCTGCTGGCAACGCCCTTTGCAATTGCCTACCAATGAGGTCCTAGATGTCCTCGATGGGAGACAAGTCTGGAGATGCTACAGGCCATGGTGGCAGGTTTAGGCCAAGCAGGCTTCTCACAGTACAACGAGCAACATGCAGCCTGGCATAGTCCTGTAGAATAACGGCTTCTGGGACACTATGGAGAAATGGCCGTACCACTGGTTTCACAACCAAATCAATGTAAATACGAGCTGTTACTGTACCTGAAATGAAGACTAGAGGTGTTCGGCAACATTATGCCACCCCACACCATTTTCCCAGGAGTAGGACCTATGTGACGTTCCCTTGTGAAGGCATCTTCATGGCATTGCCCATATAGTTTCCAGACCAATCTCCAACTATAATTGCGTCCGAGACAAAAGCGGCACTCAACACTGAAGAGGATAGGCCTCCATTCCAGCTTCCATTGACGTCTTGCGGTGCACCATGAGAGCTTTTGAGAACGGTGGCGTGTGGACAATAGAACACCTATAGCAGGACATCTGGCTTTTAGCCCAATGTCGTGCAAACGCCTTCTGATGGTTTGTGTAGACACTGTTTGCCACCCTAGGCTTGGGATGTGACATCAAATTTTATTTGTAGTATAGAATGGATCACTACGTTTCATTCTTCCAATCAGACGATCCATCCATGCAGAGGTTCGTCTACGCATACCTCTTGCTGTCATTCTCATTTGTTGCTGTTCTCCCAACCTCCGGGACATGCAACGCTGAACACTGCTGACATCTCGGTCTAGGTGCCGATATACACATATCACTAAGTTTGTGATTGATATATGTGATCGGTATACACAGCCCCCCTTGTGTATACCGATCTGCCGGAGTGACAAACCAAGGTCTCTCAGTTCAAGGATTCTGTCCTTCTCAGTTTGCGACAAGTGGTGATAACTGGCACATCAACTAACAAAAGGCATCGCACAATCATCCCACAATCATCTCACACCACTTGATCCGATTTTTGAGTTTTCATGTGGCCAAAAAATGTTGCTTTTAATCTGGCTTTTATGCCCCTTCCACAAAAGTAGAAGCAGGGAAGAGGCAAAGGGAGGTATCAATATATGCAGATGACAGTCAGAAAACAGCCTTACCCATTACAGCAAAAGTATATCCAAACCCGTGTTGGCTCTGCCACAAAGACCCCAACACCCGTTTAGCTGTGAGTGCTTACCTCAGGGGGTATGTGCTCAGTCCAAAACATGTCCGGTCCTTATATAGTGCAGTGATATGTGTATCTAGGTGTACACCATCGCCATAATGAAAATAGCGTGTGGAGCCGGAAGTGGGGCATGCCTCGCTTCCGGTTGCATCAGCGGGCATGCGCCGATTTTCATTACGATGATGGTGTACACCTAGATACACATACCACTGCACTATATAAGGACCGGACATGTTTTGGACTGAGCACATACCCCCTGGGGAAGCACACAGTGAAACACGCGTTGCGTTCTTTGTGGCAGAGCCAGCACGGGTTTGGATACCCTTTTGCTGTAATGGGTAAGGCTGTTTTCTGACTGTCATCTGCATATATTGATACCTCCCTTTGCCTCTTCCCTGCTTCTACTAGTCTATAATGTGTATGGGAAACTAGAGGATACTAGGGTCTATTAGGGTAGAACCCATTGTGGTCTAGAATATATATTTTTTTGCGGTTAGTCAGTACAGTCTTTCTATACTTCATTACATTTCATTCAGTAACTTCCATGTTGAGCTCTACAATTCCACATTGTTTGTACTAGAATCTTGTATTTACATGTTTTTTAAGTGTATGTTATATTTATGTAATAAAATTGTTATATTCTTATATAATTCTGGCTATATGCTCTATTTACTTTCTGGTATGGTTCAAATGGCTATTGAACAGCCTACAGGGTAAAATATGGGGGGATGTTGGTTTCTAAAACATCACTCAGCCTATAACATTATTGCTTTTGGAGCTTGTCTATTTACATATGTAGAGGGAATAGTCCGAATGAATACTGACTTTTCACCAGTAACCCAAAAAGGAATTGATAGACTGTGTAGCATGATACTCACAGGGCATAGCACCAAGGCTATCACAGACATAGATATTATTTGGTAGAAGAAAGACCTGCCATAAACGTTAGAAACACAAATGCATGAAAGCCAAAGGTCAGGTCAGGGCAAGCAGCACAGGTTCACTGTTGGTGGACAAGTCAAAGGTCGGGTCAGGAGCAGAACAGGAGGACTTGTACCCAAGCTAGATCAGAGATAGAATACATCTGTATAGACTTGAATACAACCGAAATAATTTATGTTGTCACAGTTCTTTTGTCAAGTTAACCTTTTGGATACAGTACTGAACCAATGACGTGGCCTTATGCTGCACAATGGAGATTAAAAGGAAACTGTGTGGGAAGGAGTCTGGGGTCCCTGCACCACATTTGTAAATATCATGAATATATTGATTTTCCATAAATTACCTTGTCTTTATGACAGGATCTTGGATCTACAAATTAAGATGGTTGTAATGAAAAAGCTGGAGAGAAGTCCAGCAGCTGGGTGATTTGGGAGGAGCATACTTCAGAAGTAATGCAAATATTTTGTGGTATGTGGTCTTTAAAGGCTATGTAAACTTTTTAAGTCATTTTCTAAAAAAACAAACAAACTATGTATAATGTGATTTTGAACAACACTGGATTCCGCTGTTATCGATTATATCTACGTTCATGAACTTAGATGTGATCAATAACAGGTGGATCCTGCGTGTCAGAGACATGTAGTACCAGCGCTCACCAAAGCCGTCAGTCCTACAGACCTAACAGATTTGGCTTAGACGACAAAATACAGCTTCAAAGTACACTAGATACATAGAAGCGGTATCTCAAAAAGTAAATATTTTTTTTTTTAAATAAAAACATATTTAAAAGTTGTTCAAAATCACATTATACAAAGTTTTATATAAAAAAAAACTTGACTTGAAAAGTTTTCATAGTTTTTAAACTCTATGATTTAGGTGACAGCTTGTATTTATTTGGCATGGAAATACCTGTAAACCTGTTAAATCATAAACTGGATTATTGAGGAGTTGTTCTATCATTTCTGTAGGAAGGCCCAGGCACCATCTTTCATTCATAATGCTTTGATATCTGTCTGTACACATGAAGGTCGTAATAATAGTCTGGATTGAATCCCCATTGTATGTATGATAGTGAACTTTGTGTTTTTATTCTTCACATTTTTAAAGTACAATTTGATGCATGTTTAAGAAGGGATTAGTTTATATCCACGGGATCTGAAAATGATTCCTCCTAATACTTGTCAGTAGCAAAGCTGGACAATGCTGTAATGTCTGCACGTAACTCTGAAGAGTTTATTTTGCCATGGGAAGTAATCCCAGCATCGCATGGGAGCAGCTCTAGGAAGACAACACAATTTGTTCCGCATTAAGAAGATGCTCGGAATGTTTTCTGCAATTACTGGGACATAATACCTTCCAAATTAAAATCTAATCAGCCACTTGGTTTTTCCTGGTTAGGGGTCAAGAAAAAAATTGCCTACGCAAAATGTTGAACAAAGCAGGTCCATTAGCACTGCTCTGCAGACATCTAGCTGGTAAAAAAACCCACACATGTGCTCAAATATAATACGATGTTCTATTATTATGAAAATCTCCCTGTCACAATAGTTTAGGCACCAATATTAGTAATATTAGCAAATGTACATTATTACCGATCTTATATGCCCTTTTTGTTTGTAAACATGACACAAGTTTATTATGTGTTTCTGGCTATGTTCACATCTGCGTTCTTCTTTACCGCTGTTTTCTTCCACCATAAGAAGCAGAACTAAAATGACGGCAGTGACAGATATGTTGCATGATGGACACCAACGACGCCCGTCGGATCTAATTGTTTATAATGGGGTATGTCGGGTATCTGTCATGGTGCATTTTGCACTATTGTCACGGATTTTAATCGGAATCTGTGACGGAGTCTTCTATCAGATGTAAAGAATCTTACAACCTTAGAGACGTTTTCTCGACAGTTTTGAAACGTCTATAAAATGGGGTGTGGCTTAGAGATTTAAAATGCACCAAAAGAAAAAGCATGTGCATCATTTATTGGTGTATACCTATACCAGCCATTGAGTGGTGTAAGAAAGAGAAATGTGTCTAATGTGCCTAGTGAGCTACGCCAAATGTATCATGCCATAACTTGTCCCACTTAAGTCAGCTCCTAAATGTATGCACTCTAAGACACTATTGCATGTCATAATGCAAACTTACGGAGGCTTCAGTGCGCATTAAAGGCTATCATCTAGGCCTAGCCTGAAGTAGAGACCTTCAATCCTCTCAGGTAGCTATTAAAAGGTATCACTTAGTTCTACATTAGCTGCAGTCTGAATTTACATATCAGGAGCCTGTAGGCACAGAATGTCGACTCCTTAGACTCCAGGCCATCACGTACCTTAAGTCGGAACAACACTTTCATGATAACTTTTGATATGTCAGAGACATATCAAAAGTTTGGATCGGTGGGGTCCGGGTGCTGAGACCCTCACCATCGCTGAAACGAAAGTGCAGAAGAGCAAAGCTGAGCGCCCTGCACCTTCAGCTGTGATCAGCACTCATCATCAGTCTGAAGATGGCTTATATAGACTTTCTATGTAAGCCATCTTCACCCTGACAGGGAGCGCCGATAAGAGCCGAAGGTGCAGGGTGCTCAGCTGAGCGCTTCTGCACTTTTGTTGCAGGAACAATGGGGGTCTCAGCACCCAGACTGTATAACATCACTAGTTTGATGAAAGTGTAGTTATTCTTCAAAAGATGCTTGGCTTTAAAGGGTAACTAAACGTACAACAAACTTCTGACATGTCAGGAGTTTTGAATGGTAGGGGTCCGAGCACTGAGACCCCCACCAATCGCTAAAACAAAGCAGCAGAAGCGCTCGTGTGAGAGCTGAGCTGCTTCGTTTCTGTTCGGCTTTTTCTGGAAATCGATGTAGCGGTGTACAGACTCAATAGAAAGTCTATGAGCCCGTACACCGCTACATCGGCTTTTCCAGAAAAAGCCGAACAGAAACGAAGCGGCTCAGCGCTCACACGAGCGATTCTGAGCTTCGTTTTAGGGATTGGTGGGGGTTTTAGTGCCGATGTCACTATGACATGTCAGAAGTTTGTTGAACGTTTAGTTATCCTTTAAAATGTTTGTTTGCCCTAACATAATAAAGTCCATGCGTTTAATGGAATTGTTCTTTTTAACGAATGATACATTAGCTCCGATATTTGCACTACTTTTTTCCAACATTACTTTTTACGATATTCAATCCATAATATTCCATATACTGTAGGTTACTTGCTACGTTACTTTCTTATGGTCCTGCTGTTTTTTCTACGCCGACTCCTCTATAATCTAATATTCTTAGGTCTAAACTCTCATTATACAAGAAAAATGTGTTTGTAATTAATGTGAGATGGAAATTAGCGTGTAAAATCCTACTTCAAATGTAAATATATTTCTACTTCACATAGACGTTCTAATGGGATGTATTTACTGATGTGATTATGCTGACAGTGCACCACATCTCATCTCTCCTGTGCTGTCTGTCCCGTGAACACCTGCTGCAACCTCTGCATGTTTTAATTCCCAGGAAATATATGCATGTTAGTGCTGCAAATTACTTTCTAATCTGTTATCAATTTATCTGTCAGGAAATAATGTTATGGAGGACACCAACACAATACCTTGCTCTTCTGAAGCAGGCCCTCCGGTGATCTTGAGCTCCTTCCCCAGTTTTAAAAAAAAAAACTTTTGGCACCAGATATGCAAATAATCTTTATTTTTACATTGGTCCTTTTGGGTATTAATCTTTGTGAATAGGCCTGTATGCTCTTGCCTAGGAGCCAGACATATTGGAGCAAAAGCCTGACATCTTACAAGACTCAAAGAAACCAGTTATTTGCACATAACCCATGACTGATCCTTTTAATCATATTCTAGGTCATTAAATAAATTTGCATGGAGAACACCCACTCATCGATGTCATCAATGCCCCTTATGCCAGCCATGATGCCATTATGACAACCACTATGCCCTCCATGCCAGCCATAATGAATCCTTTGCTAGCCACAGTGCCCCCGAGCTTATCTGCAGCGGACGGGCTACACTCTATGTAAGTGTTTATGCTGGTAAGGCTTTCATTTGGAACTTTAGCTTCAATTGCCAATTTCTGAGTCATTTATTAACTTCAATACATTGGCACCAACAAGGCAAGGTGTCCAGTGAAGAAATGATTCCTAAAAAGACCATGTTGACCGCAATCTTGTGTATTTGTTCACATACAATACAAACAAAGCAAAGAATGAGTTAACAAAATGCTTTGTCAAAAAAGCTTCTCTCCTATTCAGTCTATCTGGGTAATGACAGTTATGTAAAACACCAAAAAGCATCAAAGGCTTTTGTGAGATTGAATGTGTTTTAAATATGGGAGAGAAATGTATGAAGATGCGAGACAGACATTTCTGGGGATGCTTTTATGCTTGTTCAGTCCAATTTTTACACATCGTATCTAAAACCTTTTAAAGCTTGTGATGAATATACAACAACAATCCATAAACCTAACACAGCAGGGGGAACATGGGGTTAAAGTAATACAGCTCAATTAATAGAACACAAGACATGTTACAATTCGGTTACAAAAAAAACACTGAGTTGGGGACCAGGGCTATGGCTCTCTTATATCTCATCAATAGATAAAGTGTCAGTAACTCTTAATTGACGCAAAGCTCCTCCAAAGTGCTAAGAGGACGGAGGGAGCAACCTGCTCCTGAGTCACGGACAGACGTCAGGTCTGACAATGGATTTATATGCAAATTTTCAATGGGTATCATGGTTTCAACAGATAAAGTGTGTCCTTTGTATATTTTGTGTATCAATTCATTATGATTTTCACATTTCAAATTTTCAGCAAATTAATTATTAGAAATTTCCATATTATGCAACTAATACGTTTATTTGTTAAAACAGGAAAACACCTTTAAGATGTCAACATACTAGTTATACATACTAATTGTCCATACCTGCATCTTTGGGAGTTTCTGACATCAGAACCTATAAAATATACAGATATCATTTAAATACACATCAATGTAAATTGCCATTTTACAATCACAAGCCATCGTCACAATTTACAGAAATTCTTCTGGTGTCCTGATTCAGAATCTGCACAGTGTAACTTGGATATATAGCCTATAGATAAGGTAAATTAACATGAAACTTTTTAGAAAAATACAAAATATTCTTTATTGATTACATATATTGAACATACAGATTAAAAACGAATCATGCAATGCAAAACAAGGTGTCTATCAGGGCAAGGAGCATATGAATATCAAAGAGTATAGCTATGATATATAATCACAGAATAGATCAGGGGTGGGCAAACTTTTTGACTCGCGGGCCACAATGGGTTCTAAAATTTGACAGAGGGGCCGGGCCAGGAGCATTTGGAGGGAGTGTTTGGGCCGGATATACTAAAGCATTAAATGTAGTGTGTGCAAACCTCATAGCACAGTAAGAACACTACAACCCAATTTATTAACTGTCTTTCAAATGTGAAAAATAGCCCTTATCAGTTAATAAATTTGTCTCAAGGAATATGCAAGATATGGCATTTACATACTATTTCGCAGATACTGGGAGGAGGAAATGTAAATAGATTAAAATAACATACGCACTGTGATTTATCAAGAAAAAAGTTCTGTTGACTCTGTAAATTAGCTGCCAACCTCTGAGCAGTAGCCGCCCGTTCTTGTGTTGACTGCTTGCTAGCATAGTTTGCATGCTTCGTGGCAAAGTGACGGCTGATATTGTACTCTTTGAAAACCGAAGGGCTTAATGGTGACGTGAAACGAAGTGAAAATTAAAGTGAAATAAAGAGAAATACGCGCCACATTAACCCCTTAATGACCGGGCCATTTTGCGCGTTAATGACCAAGGATTATTTTTTGTTTTTCCACGGTCGCATTCCAAGAGTCGTAACTCTTTTTTTATTCCGTCGACATAGCCGTATAAGGGCTTGTTTTTTCCGGGACGAGTTGTATTTTGTAATTGTACCATTTTTAGATGCTTATAACATATTGATTAACTTTTATTAACTTTATTTTAGGAGAGAATTGAAAATAAGCAGCTATTCCAGCATTAATTTTCACGTTATAAATTTACGCCGTTTACTATGCAGCGTAAATAACATGTTAACTTTATTCTATGGGTCGGCACGATTACAGGGATACCAAATGTGTAAAGGTTTTATATGTTTTTTCTACGTTTGCACAATAAAAACCCTTTTAGAAAAAAATTACTTGTTTTTGCATCGCCGCGTTCCAAGAGGCGTAATTTTTTTATTTTTCCGTCGATGTGGCCGTACGTGGGATTGATTTTTGCGGGACAATGTGTAGTTTTCATTAGTACTATTTTGGGGTACATAGGACTTATAGATGAACTTTTATTTTATTTTTTATGGGGGGAATGGGAGAAAAGAGAGAATTTTGCCGTTGTTTTTTGCGTTTTCTTTGGACGCCGTTCATCCGGCGGTTTAATTAATGTGTTCATTTTATTGGTCAAGTTGTTACGATCGCGGGGATACCATATATGTGTATGTGTGATTTGTTTTGACACTTTTACTGAATAAAACCACTTTTTGGGCAAAAAAGTAGTTTTATTTGACTTTGACTGTAATTTTTTTTATTTTTTTTTTCACAAACTTTATTTAACGGTTTTACTTTTTTTTTTTTTAGTCCCACCAGGGGACTTCACTATGCGATATGCCGATCGCATATATAATGCTTTGGTATACTTCGTATACCAAAGCATTATTGCCTGTCAGTGTAAAACTGACAGGCAACCTGTTAGGTCATGCCTCCGGCATCGCCTAACAGGCAGATGCTGAAGACAGACCTGGGGGTCTTTGTTAGACCCCCGGCTGTCATGGAAACCCGACGGCGACCCGTGATTTGTTTGCGGGGGCGCCGATCGGGAGACAGAGGGAGTTCCCCCCTCTGTCAAACACATTAAATGCCGCTGTCACTGTTGACAGCGGCATTTAATGGGTTAAACTGCCGGAATAGGCGCGTGCTTCGATTCTGGCAGTTGTAGCAGGAGCCAGGCTGTGTATAACAGCCGTGCTCCTGCCGCTGATCGCGTGGGTAAACTGTCAGTACCCGCGCGATCACAGGACGGATATATCCGTCCTCCTGCGCGAACTAGCAGCTGCTGAGGACAGATATATCCGTCCTTCGGCGTTAAGGGCTTAACAACGGTCAATGTGTTTTGAGTGCGCCATCTATTGGGAAAACGTGGGCATTGCAGGGAAAGTGGAAAAAAAAGGAGGTTTTTACTATTATTTGGACAAGTTCGGCGGGCCGGATTAAAAAGCCTAACGGGCCGTATGTGGCCCGCGGGCCGTAGTTTGCCCATGTCTGGAATAGATGTTGATAATGTCAGAATACATACAAAATTATTATGAGGAAAATCCCCATGCATGTATAAGAAAGAACAGGGATCAAAAACCAAAAATATTGTAAGAGACACCAATTGTCTAAATAGTGGAAAGAACCCCTGCTAAGTATACTATTAATTCAAAGAGTAGTTGTAAATAGCCTGACTTATCTGAATGAGTATATTGGAGATGTGAACCTACCCATGTTATTGCTCCTGCACCATAGAGACACCAGACCCAGTGTTACTTGGCTATAATGTTTTTTTCAGAATTATAATGCGTATACACCATAAGCCTTAGAATTGTCTCAGAGTAACTGAAACTGAACTGTATATTATATAGGGTTACAACTGGAAAACTGGGCAAATGTAAGGATCTGAGCGACCTTGACAAGGGACAAATTGTGATGGCTATTCATATGGGGTGTTCCCGGGATGTATTAGTACCTACCAAAAGTGGTCCAAGGAAGGACAACCGGTGAACCCGGTAAGAGGGTAATGGGGGCCAAAGGCTCTTTGATGCACGTGGGGGAGCAAAGGCTAGCCTGTCTGGTAAGATCCCACAGAAGAGCTACTGAAGCACAAATTGCTTAAAAAGTTAATGCTGGCTATAATAAAAAGCTGTCAGAATGCAGTGCATACCAGCTTGCTGCGTTTGGGGCTGCATAGTCGCAGACCGATCAGAGTGCCCATGTTGACCACGGTTTACCACCGAAAGTGCCTTCAAGTGTGCATTAGATCTGTACCACAGAGCAATGGAAGAAGGTGGCCTGGTCTGATGAATCACCTTTTATTTTACATCACATGAACCGCCAGGTACATGTGTGTCTCTTACCTCAGGAAGGCATGACACTAGGATGCACTGTGGGAAGAAGGCAAGCCGGCAGAGGCAGTGTGACACTCTGGACCATGTTTTGCTAGGAAACCTTGGGTCCTGGCATTCATGGAGATGTTACTTTGATACATACCACCTACCGAAACATTTTTGCAGACCAAATACACCCCTTCATGGCAACAGTATTCTCTAAATTCAGTGGCCCTGTTTCAGCAGGATAATGGACCCTGCCACACTGCAAAAATTGTTCAGGAATGGTTTGATGTACATGACAAAGAATTTAAGGTGTTGACTTGGCCTCCAAATTCGCCAGATCACTTTCCGATCGAGCATCTGTGAGATGGGCTGAGTTGGAACTATGGAGGCCCCACCTCGCAACGTACAGGACAAAGGATCTGCTGCCAATGCCTTTGTGCCAAATACCACAGAAAACCTTTTAAAGTCTTGTGGCGTCCATGCCTTAACAGGTCAGAACTGTTTTATAGGCATGAGGAGGGCCTACACAATATTAGGCAGGTGGTTTTAATGTTATAGCTGGGGCTGGAGGCCCTGATGTGACATCAACATGTAATGCGGTGCTTCATTGTTCTGTTTATCCTATTGATTATAGCCTTTTCTGTCCTATGTCTAAAACATTGTATCTTTTTTAAAATGCTAAACAATACACAGTAATTAAAGTCCATGCAGAACCAAGTGCCCAAGGCTTCCAGTAACTCTACGTAAATCTAGTAGTGCTTGCAACAGTTAGGGTAAAATTAGGGGGTTAGCCCAAAGCCTGAAAACATTCCCAGACCATTATCCCTCCTCCACTAAATTTTACAGTAGGCACTATGCACTCCAGTAGGTAGCGTTCTCCTAGCATTCGCCAAACCCAGATTCATTCATCAGACTGCCAGATAGTGAAATCTGATTCATCACTCTCCAGAGAACATGTTTCCATTGCTCCAGAGTCCAGTGGCGGTGTGCTTTACACAACTCCAGCAGGAACTTGGCATTGTGTATGGTGATCTTAGGCCTGTGTGCAGCTGCCCAACCGTAGAATTCTATTTCATGAGGCTTGCACGCACAGTTCTTGTCCTGATGTCACTTCCAAAGGCAGTTTGGAATTTCGTAGTGAGTGATGTAATAGAGGATAGCGATTATTTTGTGCCACATGCTTCAGCACTTAGTGGCCCCGTTCTGTGAGTTGTGTGTTCTACTGCTTCATGGCTTAGCTGTTGAAACTTCTAGAAGCTTCCACTCCACAATAATAGCACTTATAGTTGACAGGGGCAGATCTAGCAGATCAGATATTTCATGAACTGATTTGCGGCAAAGGTGGCATCCTATGACAGTGACTGTGTTTAACCCGCTAGTGACCGCCAATATTTGTCTTTACAGCGGTCACTAACGGGCTTTATTCTGATGCAGTAGCCTTTTTACAGCGCAGCATCAGAATAAAACAGTGCCGCCAGGAGCAGTAAAAGCTCCCTGCTCTTAGCTACTGGAGGAAGCTGAGGGCTTGGAGCAGACCTGCTCGAGCGGGTGGGATCAAAATAAGCATAGATCCCGCCCGTTTAATCCCTCAGATGTGGTGGTCACCCTCTCTCACCCCAGTGGTACACCCGCAATGTGATTGCTTTTATGGCTGTCAGGGCCTAACAAAGGCCCCCAGGTCTGCCTTTAGTGAATGTTTTATATTGACAGGCAATAATACACTGCAATGCAGAAGTATTGCAGCGTATTATAAAAGTAAAGTCACCTAGTGGGACTAAAAAAAGTTAAAAAAAAGTTTAATAACGTTTAAAATAAATAAAAATCCCAAGTAAAAAAAATGTAATGAAAAACCCACTTTTTCCCGTTACAAAATGCTTTATCATTAAAAAAAAAAAAAAAAAAAAAAAGAGTTAGGCTGGATTCACACGAGCGAGTTCAGTCCGGAATATACGGTCCGTATGTCGGCAGTATTTCCCGTACTAAGCACACTGCAGGGAGCCGGGCTCTTATCGTCATCGTTATCTATGACGCTAGGAGTCGCTGCCTCGCTGCGGGAAAACTGTCTGGTACTAAAAACATGTTTTCAGTACGGGACAGTAGTTCCGCATTGAGGCAGGGACTCCTAGCGTCATAGATAACGATGATGTTAGGAGCCCGGCTCCCTGCACTGTGTTTGTTCCGGGAAATGCACCCGACCTGCTGACAGTATATCACGGACTGAACACGCTCATGTGAATCCGGCCTTACACTAACATATTTGGTATCGCCGCGTCCACAATGACCCCAACTGTAAAACAATGCCATTATTTAACCCGCACAGTAAACGCCGTAAAAAAAACAACAGGGCCAGAATTGCTTTTTTCTGTTCATCATGCCTTCAAAAAAATTTGATAAAAAGTGATCACAAAGTCGTATGTGCTCCAAAATGGCACCAATAAAAACTACAAGTCGTCCCGCAATAAAAAGCCCTCATACAGCTATGTCAGCAGAATAATAAAAAAAAGTTTGGCTCTTAAAATATGGCGACACAAAAACAAATAATTTTGAAAAATAAAGTGTTTTTACTGTTTAAGGCCTGATTCAGACGAACGTGTCCATTTTGCGTCTGCAAAAAACAGACTATATTTCATGCGTTTCAGTTCCAATGTTTTATTAGTGTGCTTTCCGTGTGGCATCATTGTTCCTGTTCTTTTTTTTTTTTCATTTCTCATCATTTCTTTAGCAACTGGTGAGTGAAGAACACGGACAGCACATAGATGTTTTGCAGGAATCCTAATTGGGAAGAGGTGAGAAGTGAAGAGAGTAATTGTTGCAATCTATTTGTTAGTATTTTTAGTGAGTAGTTTATAATCCCGATTATGGAGGGATATGGGTCTATAGGATTGTACAAAGGTAGGGTCTTTGGCCGGTTTTGGGATCAGAATGGTTCAGGAATCATGAAAAAGGGGTACTTGGGTGTTGTCTGTGTGTTTTAAATTAAATAGAGACACGAGTGTAGGTACTATGTGTGGTTTGAGAATTTTATAGTATTCTCCTGTCCGTCAGTCTGGACCAGGGGTTTTGTTGTTTGGGAGACATGAGATTGTCGATTCAACTTTCCCTTCGGTGATGGGCTGGGGGAGAAAGGTTTGTTGACCTGAGTTCAATTTGGGAAGGGGTGTGGCATTTGATAGATTCCAGGTCTACTGTCAGTTCGGAGGTGAAGGTGAATATATTGTTTGATAATATTTTAAAAATGTCTGTTGGATAATGGTAGGGTCAGTGGTTGAGGAGGTCGTATCAGCAGTTTTTAGTTTTAGAATTTGATAGGTAGATTAGGGTGCTTTAATGAGGTTGGACAGTAGACGTCCATTTGATTTTCCCATCTGAAAAATTCATTTTTCACTGAATTGTTAGACCATTTTGCAGGAAGGTGTCAATTAATCGAGTCTAGGTAGTGTTGTTTCATTTCTGGAGTAGGGTTTGCTATGTGTTGGGCGTGAGCATCAGTCATATTTTTGTACAACAAGTCATATTGAGCTATCTGTGAGCGTTTCTTGTGAGAGACGTATACAATTATATATCCCCACAGGACGGCTTTGGAGGTTCTCCAGAAGAGTTTAGTGCCATCTATGTGTTGTAGGTTGTCTTCCGCATAATTCACCTCCCCTCTCACAGACCAGAAACTGTTTATAATCATCCAAGTCTACTAGATACGCAGGGTAGCGCCGGTTTCTGCTAGTAGTATGGGTGGACGTGAGGTTAATGGTCAGTGAGATGGGCACATGATCCGAGATGATTATGTTATGTATAGCATCCTCGACTATGTCAGGAAATAGGGAGGTTGATATGAGGAAGTTATCTATCCTAGAGTCGGAATCGTGGACTGTGGAATAAAATGTAGGGTTATTGAGTATCCATGAGTCACAAAGTTGTAGGTGTGTTAGCATAGATTCTAAAATCCTAGAGGTCTGGACATTGTGTGTAGAGTTATTTCATTGGTCTAGAGAGGTATCCATCGCTGCATTATAGTCCCCTCCCCATATTATTGTAGATAGTGGTTTAATTAAGAGGAAATTGTGTACGTGGGTGTAAAATTCAGCATTGGGCGGGTTTGGGGAGTAAATGTTAAGGAGAGTATATGTCTGGAAATTTATTGTGATATTCACAAAAATATATCTGGCCTTGGGATCACAGTATGTATCGTGTATCATATAATCCACATTCTTGTTTATTAGCACAGCCACCTTTCTGGTTTTGGAGTGAAATGAGGCCGATAGGCATTGACCTATCCATGGGGCTTTGAGGGTACATTGATCTCCTCGTTTCCAATGTGTCTCTTGTAGGAAGACAATATGGGGTTTAAATATATGCAAGTGGGAGAGTACTCTCTTCTGCTTAATCGGGTTATTTAACCCCACTACATTCCAAGACAGTAATTTTAGCATTAGACGTGTGGTGGTTGTGTGCGTATTTGTGTGATGAGTCAATATCCTATAAAAATATGAGGAAAAAATAAAAGAACAATAAGTGTGTACGACCAGAGATGCATGTCCCAGTCAGCCGACACCTCTGGACACAAAAAAAGGAAAGGTGGCTCACGTATGATCCTAAGGAAAAGATTAGGGGGGGAACACAAATGAGACAAGGACAATCCCTTCAGTAGTTTGTGATATTACAGTGCAGACCACATATAGTGGGGACGTTAGCTCAGGTTCACCAAATTGCAGGTAGAGTCAGTGAGTTTTGTGCGATAACAGCGCTGTATTCCCAGCAGAGAAATAGATGTGAGATATCTTCGAACCACAGTAGGTGTACTGTAGTATATAGTAAATTCAAGTAGACCACCTATAGATAGGTATAGATTGGTACTCTGGCCCAATTATCAGCAATCCACCGGTGACTTGTTCTGTCAGGCAAGTAGGCCAGGGATCAAACACAAGATACGCAGGTCACGCCCTGCGATAATGGCGGGCATTTGAAGCAGTCCCCTTGTGTCAAGGTGTCAGTGGCACCAGATAGGAGTATGGGGGCTTTGTTTCTCTCTTCGAAGGCTCCACTACTGCAGGGCTGTGAGCCAATGGGAAGCTAGTGAGTCGGTTGGGGGTGGGTAAAATGGCCGCCGTTTTATAGCGCCAAGGCGTTGAGGGTGATGTAGCTCTCGGATCCCGGGGAAAAGGGGGCTGCTGCTGTGCCCAGCTCACCTGCTCTTGCTAACACAGTTTGTGGTGTTGGATCCGCAGGTCAGCGGTGTGCAGGACTTGTATGGTGAGGAGTTGAGACCAGCGCCGAAGTAAGATGGGGCCGCTCAGCAAGGTACCGCCCCCGGAAGTCCGCTGTCCGTTTTTTTAACGGACAGCACACGGACGTATAATACGCTAGTTTGAATAAGGCCTAAAGTAGTAAAACATTAAAAAAAACTATATACATTTGGTATCGCCGCAATCGTAACAACCTGCTCAATAAAGTCATGTTATTTATTCCACTCGGTAAATTACATAAATTTAAAACACAAAACAGAATGGCGAAATTCCTGGTTTTTTTTCTATCTCCCCACAAAAAAGTTAATAAAAGTTAATGAATAAATTATATGAACCCTAAAATGGTGCTATTAAAAAATACAACTTGTTCCGCAAAAATCAAGTCCTTACACAGCTATATCGACGGAAAAATAAAAAAAGTTATAGCTCTTTGAATACGACGATGGCATGCGAGCTACACTGTTTCCGTAACTACCATTCAATTCTATGGGACTCAGATACGCTCAGATACGCTGTTTTCTTAACTCCTGACCATGTAACTTTTTTCTTGGTCGGAATTCAGCTGCAACACAGTGGCAGAACGGGGCCACGTCCTGAAATGTCTATCTGACATTTATGACCTATCCTGTGGATAGGTCATAAATGTCTCTCATGTGAAAACCCCTTTAAGGCCTAAAATAGGCTGGTCACTAAGGCTCTTCAGTACAACCCATGCTATTACCATGTTATTATATCTTTAATTCTAATTATGGCTTGTGTGAATATATGAATAATCACGACAGCCTGGCTCATTAACACATATCTGACACCTTCCAAAAGCCATCTCTCTTATTTTTCCGTCGACATACCCGTATAAAGGTCTTATTTTTTGTGGAACGAGTTAGGGTATGTGCACATGCTTAACCAAAAACGTGTGAAAATACGGAGCTGTTTTCAAGGAAAAGCAGCTCCTGATTTTCAGACGTTTTTTAAGACACTCGCGTTTTTTGCTGCGTTTTTTACCGCCGTTTTGGAGCTGTTTTTCTATAGAGTCAATGATAAACGGCTCCAATAGCGTCTCAATAAGTGACATGTACTTCTTTTTCGCGGGCGTGTTTTTACACAGCCGTTTTGAAAAACGGCCGCGTAAAAACCACCCTGTCAGAACAAAACGCTGTATTTCCCATTAAAATCAATGGGCAGATGCTTGTAGGCGTTCTGCTTCCGTTTTTTCTGGCGTTTTACGAGGCGTAAACGCCCCGGAATACGCATGAAAACACTATGTGTGCACATACCCTTATAGTTCTTAATCACACCATTTAACCCCTTACCAGAATTTGACATATACCCGCGGGCTGAGACAGCTCCATACTAAGCAGGTGTCGGCTGTATGTTACAGCAGACACTTCACCGCAATGAGCGGGATCCTGCTCAAATCAAATCCCGCTTATTTAAGCTCTTAGATGTGGCATTCAATAGCGACCACGGTTTCTAAGCATTAGAATAAGGGGGACGGCACCTCTGATGTCCCATCTGCCCCCCCCCCCATGACTCGATCGCGGGATGCTGATGGTTATTATGGCAGTCTGAGGGCCTAATGAAGGCCCCCAGGTCTGCCATCTTTGTGAGCCTTAATAGAAGACTGTGAAAATCATGGTATACTGCAATACATTAGATTGCTGGTTCAAGTCCCCTAGGGGGTTTAATAAAAAAAATAAAAACAGTTAAATAAAGGAAAGAAAATTTTCTCATTTTCCCCCTAAATCAATATAACAAAAAAACATAATTGGTATTGTTGCATCTGTGAAAGTCTAAACTATTACAGTTTAACATTATTTATCCAGCACAGTAAACGGCGTAAAAAATAAATAAAAAATGCCTGTATTGTTATTTTTTGGTCACCTCATCTCCCACAAAAAAGGACTAAAAAGTGATCAAAAAGATTTATGTACCCAAAAATACTAATAGAAACTACAGCTCACGTTATAAAAATCAAGCCCTCACACCGCTCAATCGATGGAAAAAAAAAAGTTTATTTTTAGTAATTGTTTTTCTTCTTGTAAACGTAGTAAAACATAACTACACCGTGTTCCAAATTATTATGCACATTGGATTTAAGTGTCATAAACATTTAATTATTAGTTTTTCAATTAAACTCATGGATGGTATTGTGTCTTAGGGCTCTTTGGATCATTGTGATCAATCTCAGACACCTGTGATAATTAGTTTGCCAGGTGTGCCCAATCAAAGGAAAACTACTTAAGAAGGACGTTCCACATTATTATGCAGGCCACAGGTTTCAAGCAATATGGGAAAGAAAAAGGATCTCTCTGCTGCCGAAAAGCGTGAAACAAGGTATGAAAACATTGGATATTTCAAGAAAACTTAAGCGTGATCATCGTATTGTGAAAAGATTTGTGGCTGATTCAGAGCACAGACGGGTTCGTTCAGATAAAGGCATAATGAGGAAGGTTTCTGCCAGACAAATTAATAGGATTAGGAGAGCAGCTGCTAAAATGCCATTTCAAAGCAGCAAACAGGTATTTGAAGCCGCTGGTGGCTCTGGAGTCCCGCGAACCTCAAGGTGTAGGATCCTCCAGAGGTTTGCAAGTGCGCATAAAGCTATTATTCGGCCACCCCTAAACAATGCTCACAAGCAGAAACGGTTGCAGTGGGCTCAGAAATACATGAAGACTAATTTTCAAACCGTGTTGTTTACTGATGAGTGGCGTGCAACCCTGGATGGTCCAGATGGATGGAGTAGTGGATGGTTGGTGAATGGCCACCATGTCCCAACAAGGCTGCGACGTCAGCAAGGAGTTGGCGGAGTCATGTTTTGGGCTGGAATCATGGGGAGAGAACTGGTAGGCCCCTTTAGGGTTCCTGACGGTGTGAAAATGACCTCTGCAAATTACGTAGAGTTTATGACTGACCACTTTCTTCCGTGGTACAAAAAGAAGAACCGTGCCTTCCGTAGCAAAATTATCTTCATGCATGACAATGCACCATCCCATGCTGCAAAGAATACCTCTGTGTCATTGGCTGCTATGGGCATAAAAGGAGAGAAACTCATGGTGTGGCCCCCATGTTCCCATGACCTCAACCCTATTGAGAACCTTTGGAGCATCCTCGAGCAAAATATCTATGAGGGTGGGAGGCAGTTCACATCAAAACAGAAGCTCTGGGAGGCTATTCTGACATCCTGCAAAGATATTTAAGCAGAAACTGTCCAAATACTCACAAATTCAATGAATGCAAGAATTGTGAAGGTAATATCAAAGAAGGGGTCCTATGTTAACATGTAACTTGGCCTGATAAGTTTTTTTTGATTGAAAGAGCTTTTGATTTCTGTAAATATGACCTCCTGATGCTGCAAATTCAACAAATTACCATTTTAGTTTTCTTTACAACCTTTAAAATGTTTTGATGTCTGTTGTGCATAATAATTTGAAACAGTGCATTTTGAGTTTTTTACTTCTAAAAAAAAATCTGTTATCATTAGGAGATTTGTTCAATAAAATTCGCATTATACTCCAACGGTTGATGGCTTGAAGATTATACTGACTGTCATTTGCATCAACTATTTAGGAAAATTAGCGAAAAATAACATTTGCATAATAATTTGGAACGCGATGTATATAAAGTTGGTATTGCCGTAATCATATTGACCCACAGAACTAAGTTAACATGTCATTTTTATTGTATAGTTAACACGTTAAAACAAAACCGAAAAAACAATGGAGGAATCATAAAATTTTTCCCATTCCACCCCACAAGGAATTATTTTTTTTTTGGGTAGCTAAAGTGACTAAAAACAGCAATTTTGATGTTTGTTTTTTTTTACAGTGCTGATCCTGCTGGTTAAATAATGATGTATTGTAATAGTTCAAGCTTTTACAGACGCAGCAAAATCAATTATTTTTACTTATTTTATCTAAAACATTACTTTAAGGGAAAAATGGTAAAAGTTTTTTTTTTTTAGTTTTAAAATTAGTAATTTTTTTGTATATTATTAAAAACTTTCTTTAGATTTTCTAAACTTATTTTTTTGTCCGCCAAGGGGACCACAACCGATCGTATGATCACTGTTACATATGTATTGCAATGTATTGTAATTTTTACAGTCTCCTTTCAAGCCCTGGTAGGGCTTTATTGGAGCAGGAAGACCTGACCTGAGCACACTGAAATTACTTTGCGGGGGTGGGGGGAGGGGAAACAATGGAATTACAGGTATTGAAATTTGGCATCTAAGTAGTTAAATGGCCGGGATCCGAGTTATCTTTGATCCTGGCCATTACAGTGAAGTGTCGGCTGTAACATACAGCCGACACTCAACGAGTATTGAATGGGCCCAGCTTGTGAGCCCACTGCATACTCCTCCTCTACTGACTATGACATACAGGTACGTCAAATGTCGATAAAGAGTTAACATATGGACATCAAAATAGTCATATGAATACAAGAGATTTGATAGTGCCCCCCTCTAAATAGTGCCATATAGCCCCCTCCTGTAGACAGTGCTATGCAGCCCCCCTGTAGACAGTGCTATATAGCCCCTCCTGTGGACAGTGCTATACAGTGCCCCCTGTAGACAGGGCTATACAGCCTCCCCATACAGTGCTATACAGCCCACCCCCTGTAGACAGTGCTATACTTTCAAGTATCACAAAGAGGGACAATCGATGTGGCGCACAGCAGCAATTTTTTTTCTTTTACGCCACGCCCCTAATCCCACCCAATCCTCGCCCATACACACCCGGTTCAGCCCGCACAGCATCATCCTCCCATAGTGCCCCCCACACAGTATAATGCCCCATAGCTGCCACAATACAGTATAATGCCCTCATACAGTATAATGCCCACACAGATGTCCCATACAGTATAATGTCCACACAGATGTCCCATACAGTAAAATGCCGACACAGATGCCCCATCCAATATAATGCCCACACAGGTGCCCCATACAGTATAATGCCCACACTGATGCTCCATACAGTATAATGCCCACATAGATGCCCCCATACAGTATAATGCCCACACAGATGTCCCATACAGTATAGTGCCCACACAGATGCCCACATACAGTATAATGCTCACACAAATACCCCCATGCAGTACAATGCCCAAACAAATTCCCCCATACAGGATAATGCCCCATAGCTGCCACATGCAGCATAATACCCCCGTAGCTGCCCCACAGTATAATGTTCCCCATAGCTGCCCCACACAGTATAATGACCCCCATAGCGGTCCCCACACAGTATAATGCTCTCCATAGCTGCCCCCACACAGTATGCCTCCCATAGCTGCCCCACACAGTATAATGCCTCCCATAGCTGCCCCCATGCAGTATAATGCCTCCCATAGCTGCCACCACAGTATTTTGCCCCACACAGCATAATGCCCCCTCATAGCTGCCCTCACAATATAATACCCCCATAGCTGCCACCAGAGTATAATGCCACGCATAGCTGTCCCCACAGTATAATGCCCCCACAGCTGCCCCCACAGTTAAAAGCCCCCCCATAGCTTTCCCCACACAGTATAATGCCCCACATAGCTGCCCCCACAATATAATGCCCCCATAGCTGCCCCCACAGTATAATGCCCCCATACAGTATAATGTCCCCCATAGCTGTCTTCACAGTATAATGCCCCCACAGTATAATGCCTCCCATACAGTTTAATGCTCCTCACTAGAGATGAGCGAACCGGGACAACCGAACACGGTTTCGGTCCGAACATCCGGAAAAGTTCGGTTCGCAGCGAATCCGAACTTCACCGGGTTCGCCCGAACCCGTTTTGACCGAACCCGGTCAAAAATATTATACAAATCGGCAGCCACTTATCTCTATCAATCACTGATAGAGAAAAGAGGCTGCTGATTAAAAATAAATTAAAAAGCATTTCATACGTACCCGGTCATTGTCTTGGTGACGAGTCCCTCTTCTTCCTCCAGTCCGACCTTCTTTTCTGACGCGGCAGCCTGTGATTGGCTGCAGAGGCATCTAATAATAATAATGTGAAGGTGTTATTGAGGACAGGAGTGGAGGAGAGGTACAACTGAGCTACTTAATGGTAAGAGCAGAGTTCACAGCAGCACAAAATCTGCACGCTCCTCTCCTGAAATACTCTGTGCTGCTGTGAACTCTGCTCTTACCATTACGTAGCTCAGTCTGTTACCTCTCCTCCACTCCTGTCCTCAATAACACCTTCACATGATTGGCAAGTCACCACCCCGCACAAGATCCGCACGCTCATCTCCTGAAATACTCTGTGCTGCTGTGAACTATGTGTGTTTGTGTATATATGGGTGTGTTTGTGTATATGTGTTTGTGTATATGTTTGTGTTTGTGTGTATATGGGTCTGTGTGTGTACATGTGTTTGTGTATATGTGTGTGTTTGTGTATATGTGTGTGTTTGTGTATATGTGTGTGTTTGTGTATATGTGTGTGTTTGGGTATATGTGTTTGTGTATATGTGTTAGTTCGTGTATATGTGTGTGTATATGTGTGTGTGTGTGTGTGTTTGTCTCTGTGTGTGTGTGTTTGTGTATATCTTGTTGTGTTTGTGTATAACTGTGTATGTGTGTGTGTTTGTGTGTGTGTGTGTGTGTGTATATGTGTGTGTGTGTGTGTGTATATCTTGTTGTGTTTGTGTATATATGTGTGTGTTTGTGTATGGTTGTTTGTTTGTGTGTGCGTGTATATATGTGTGTAGGTGAGAAGAAGTATTGTTATTGTTCAAATTGATAACTGTTTTTTTATGTTGTTGCAGATTTTGATGTACCGATTTGACTACATCTTCGATTCGTTGGACTACTGCGTAGATCTACGGTTTTTCAAATTTTAATAAAATGGTTAACGAGGGTTTTGTTGGGGATTTCTTATTTCAATAAAAAAGAATCGTCTTTGTGTTTTTTTTAAAACTTTATTAGTGCCTAGATAATGGCAGTTGGCTGATTGACAGCGTCCATTATTAAAGCGGTACTTAAAGTTAGCTGGTGCAGAGGCTAGCACTAACCACCCATTATTACCCCGGTACCCACCACCACCAGGGGTGCCGGGAAGAGCTTGGTACGATCCAGTACCCGACCATCTGTTGTGATGGTCGGGTACTGGGGCGGCCATAGGCTGGTATTATGAGGCAGGGAAGGGCCAAAAACAGTGGACCTCCCCACCCTTGTAATACTAGGCTGCTGCTGCTGTGTTGTATCGGGCTGGTTATAAAAATGGGGGGGACCCCCACGTCGTTTTTTTTTCTGAATTTAACAAATTTAACAATAGACGGGTCCCCCACATTTTTAATAACCAGCCATATACAAGGCCGCAGCAGTCTGGCATTACATGGGTGGGAAGGGCCACAGGTTTTGTCCATTCCCAGGCTAATAACACTGTGTTGTATGTGGCTGGTTATGATAAATTGGGTAGAACCCCATGTCTTTTTCAAAAAAAAAAAAAATTAAATAAATAAATAATTTAAAAAAATGACGTGGGGTCTCCCCCACTTTTATAACCAGCCAGATACAACACAGCAGCAGCAGCCTAGCATTACAAGGGTGGGAAGGTCCACTGTTTTTGGCCCTTCCCAGCCTCATAGTACCAGCCTGCGGCCGCCCCAGAGCCCGACCATCACAACAGATGGTCGGGTACTGGATCGTACCTGGCTCTTCCCGGCACCCCTGGTGGTGGTGGGTACCGGGGTAATAATGGTGGTTAATGTTAGCCCCTGCACCGGCTAACACTAAGCCTCGCCTTAGTAATGGATGTTGTCACTCAGACAGCAGCCATTACTAAAGTGGTAGTAATAAAATGTGAAAAGAAAAGACAAAGATATAGATAAAATATTTTATTGAAATAAAGCACCCCCAACACAAACCTCATTAACCATTTTATTGTAGAAAAAAAAACGTCATCTAAGTAGTCCTCGAAACCGACGTAGTCCAAACACCAAACCTGTAAAAAAAAAAATAAAAAAAATAAATGGAATAAAACATGTCGTAGGCTTAGATTCAGTTTAATGTGTGATACTGACTGTTATACCATGTATAGAAGCCTGCCGCAAAGTTGACTTAGATACAGGGCGCCAGCAGACAGTATCATACATGGCCATACAGACATACACTACCTTTCAAAAGTTTAGGGTCACTTAGAAATTTCCTTATTTTTGCAAGAAAAGCACAGTTTTTTTCAATGAAGATAACATTAAATTAATCAGAAATGTACTCTATACATTGTTAATGTGCTAAATGACTATTCTAGCTGCAAACGTCTGGTTTTTAATGCAATATCTACATAGGTGTATAGAGGCCCATTTCCAGCAAACATTACTCCAGTGTTCTAATGGTACATTGTGTTTGCTAACTGTGTTAGAAGGCTAATGGATGATTAGAAAACACTTGAAAACCCTTGTGCAATTATGTTAGCACCGCTGTAAACAGTTTTGCTGTTTAGAGGAGCTATAAAACTGACCTTCCTTTGAGCTAATTGAGAATCTGGAGCATTACATTTGTGGGTTCGATTAAACTCTCAAAATGGCTAGAAAAAGAGCGCTTTCACGTGAAACTCGACTGTCTATTCTTGTTCTTAGAAATGAAGGCTATTCCATGCGAGAAATTGCCAAGAAACTGAAGATTTCCTAAAACAGGTGTGTACTACTCCCTTCAGAGGACAGCACAAACAGGCTCTAACCAGAGTAGAAAGAGAAGTGGGAGGCCCCGCTGCACAACTGAGCATCAAGACAAGTGCATTAGAGTCTCTAGTTTGAGAAATAGACGCCTCACAGGTCCTCAACTGGCAGCTTCATTAAATAGTACCCGCAAAACGCCAGTGTCAGCGTCTACAGTGAATCGGGGCGACTCCGGGATGCTGGCCTTCAGGGCAGAGTGGCAAAGAAAAAGCCATATCTGAGACTGGCTAATAAAAGGAAAAGATTAATATGGGCAAAAGCACACAGACATTGGACAGAGGAAGATTGGAAAAAAGTGTTATGGACAGACGAATCGAAGTTTTAGGTGTTTGGATCACACAGAAGAACATTTGTGAGATGCAGAACAACTGAAAAGATGCTGGAAGAGTGCCTGACGCCATCTCTCAAGCATGGTGGAAGTAATGTGATGGTCTGGGGTTGCTTTGGTGCTGGTAAAGTGGGAGATTTGTACAAGGTAAACAAGATTTTGAATAAGGAAGGCTATCACTCCATTTTGCAACGCCATGCCATACCCTGTGGACAGCACTTGATTGGAGCCAATTTCATCCTACAACAGGACAATGGCCCAAAGCACACCTCCAAATTATGCAAGAACTATTTAGGGAAGAAGAAGGCAGCTGGTATTCTATCTGTAATGGAGTGGCCAGCGCAGTCACCAGATCTCAACCCCATAGAGCTGTTGTGGGAGCAGCTTGACCGTATGGTACGCAAGAAGTGCCCATCAAGCCAATCCAACTTGTGGGAGGGCCTTCTGGAAGCATGGGGTGAAATTTCTCCCGATTTCCTTAGCAAATTAAGAAGCTAGTATGCCAAAGGTCTGCAATGCTGTAATTGCTGCAAATGGAGCATTCTTTGACGAAAGCAAAGTTTGAAGGAGAAAATTATTATTTTAAATAAAAATCATTATTTCTAACCTTGTCAATGTCTTGACTATATTTTCTAGTCATTTTGCAACTCATTTGATAAATAAAAGTGTGAGTTTTCATGGAAAACACAAAATTGTCTGGGCGACCCCAAACTTTTGAACGGTAGTGTATATACAAACAAACAAACATACATGCAAACATACATACATACATACATATATACAAACATACATACATACATACATACAAGCATGCACATATATACATGCAAATATACATACATGCAAACATACACACATATATACATACATACATGCAAACTATCATACATACATACAGTGAAGGAAATAAGTATTTGATCCCTTGCTGATTTTGGAAGTTTGGCCACTGTCAAAGACATGAACAGTCTAGAATTTTTAGGCTAGGTTAATTTTACCAGTGAGAGATAGATTATATAAAAAAAAAAAACAGAAAATCACATAGTCAAAATTCTATATATTTATTTGCATTGTGCACAGAGAAATAAGTATTTGATCCCCTACCAACCATTAAGAGTTCAGCCTCCTCCAGACCAGTTACACGCTCCAAATCAACTTGGTGCCTGCATTAAAGACAGCTGTCTTAAATAGTCACCTGTATCAAAGACTCCTGTCCACAGACTCAATTAATCAGTCTGACTCTAACCTCTACAACATGGGCAAGACCAAAGAGCTTTCTAAGGATGTCAGGGACAAGATCATAGACCTGCACAAGGCTGGAATGGGCTACAAAACCATAAGTAAGACGCTGGGTGAGAAGGAGTCAACTGTTGGTGCAATAGTAAGAAAATGGAAGACATACAAAATGACTGTCAATTGACATCGATCTGGGGCTCCATGCAAAATCTCACCTCGTGGGGTATCCTTGATCCTGAGGAAGGTGAGAGCTCAGCCGAAAACTACACGGGGGAACTTGTTAATGATCTCAAGGCAGCTGGGACCACAGTCACCAAGAAAACCATTGGTAACACATTACGCCGTAATGGATTAAAATCCTGCAGTGCACGCAAGGTCCCCCTGCTCAAGAAGGCACATGTACAGGCCCGTCTGAAGTTTGCAAATGAACATCTGGATGATTCTGAGAGTGATTGGGAGAAGGTGCTGTGGTCAGATGAGACTAAAATTGAGCTCTTTGGCATTAACTCAACTCGCCGTGTTTGGAGGAAGAGAAATGCTGCCTATGACCCAAAGAACACCGTCCCCACTGTCAAGCATGGAGGTGGAAACATTATGTTTTGGGGGTGTTTCTCTGCTAAGGGCACAGGACTACTTCACCGCATCAATGGGAGAATGGATGGAGCCATGTACCGTCAAATCCTGAGTGACAACCTCCTTCCCTCCACCAGGACATTAAAAATGGCTCGTGGCTGGGTCTTCCAGCACGACAATGACCCGAAACATACAGCCAAGGCAACAAAGGAGTGGCTCAAAAAGAAGCACATTAAGGTCATGGAGTGGCCTAGCCAGTCTCCAGCCTTTAATCCCATCGAAAAATTATGGAGGGAGCTGAAGATCCGAGTTGCCAAGCGACAGCCTCGAAATCTTAATGATTTACAGATGATCTGCAAAGAGGAGTGGGCCAAAATTCCATCTAACATGTGTGCAAACCTCATCATCATCAACTACAAAAAACGTCTGACTGCTGTGCTTGCCAACAAGGGTTTTGCCACCAAGTATTAAGTCTTGTTTGCCAAAGGGATAAAATACTTATTTCTCTGTGCACAATGCAAATAAATATATATAATTTTGACTATGTGATTTTTTTAAATATAATCTATCTCTCACTGGTAAAATTAACATAGCCTAAAAATTCTAGACTGTTCATGTCTTTGACAGTGGGCAAACGTACAAAATTAGCAAGGGATCAAATACTTATTTCCTTCACTGTACATGCATGCATACACACACACATGAAAACATACATACATACATACAAACAAACATGCAAAGATACATACATACATATATACACGCATGCACAAATATACATGCAAACATAAATACATGCAAACATAATTACATACATGCACATATATATAAACATACATGCAAACATACATGCAAAAATAAAAACATGCAAACATACATACATGCACATATATAAATACAAACATGCCAACATACATACATGCCAACATACATACATGCAAACATACATACATGCAAACATACATACATACATGCAAATATATACATCCAAATATACATACAAACATGCACATATATACATACATACCAACATACATGCAAACATACATGCACATATATACATACATACATACATGCCAACATACATACATGACAAAAAAAAACAAAAAAACTTTCATACTTACTTTCCTCCTGTCCGGCCTCCAGCGATGACGTTTCATCCATGTCGCTGCTGCAGCCTGTGATTGGCTGCAGAAGCGGTCACGTGGGATGAAGCGTCATCCCTGGAGGCCGGCCTTCTGACGTCATCCTGACGTGCGTGACCGCCACTACAGCCTGTGATTGGCTGCAGCGGCGACATGGATGAAACTTCATCGCTGGAGGCCGGACAGGAGGAAAGTAAGTATGAACGTATTATTTTTTTTTTTTTATTACATTAAAATTTTATTTTCCGCGCGTCCGATCATGTACTGTCAAGGTTGCTGAAAGAGTTAGTGCAGCCCATTAACTCTATCAGCACCCTGGACAGTAGCATGCTCGGCGCACGGAAATTACAGTTTCGGTCCGAACTAGTTCGGTCCGAATCTAACTTTTTCGGGAAATTCGGCGAACTAGCCGATCCGAACTTTTGATAAGTTCGCTCATCTCTACTCCTCACATAGTAAAATACTTTTATAGCTGCCACCATATCAGGCCTCCTTCCCTACACTTCCCAGACACTATTGAATGCGGTGTCGCTACCGCTGTAGCAGCCATAGCAGCTGCTAGCGGAGCCTCCGGGCATGGGGGGGGGGGCGCGGCACGGGCCTCCTCATGCCACGGGCCCTGTAGCAGCCGCTATTGCTGCCACAGCGGTAGTTACGCCACTGTTTGCAGGGAGCTCTCCCTTTAGCGCAGTCAATCATGAGGAGTATAGGGTATGAGTCCCTGATGGCTCATTGGATGATAATCAAATGAGTCATAGCCACTATAAATAGCCCAACCAGGAAATGCTGGTGCTTTGTGGGGATACAGAGAGGAGAGGACGGAGAGTGAGAGTACAGCTGACACTTCAGAGTAACGCGATCCCGCTCATTTAACTCGTTAAATGCCGCGGTCAATAGCGACCGCGGCGTTTAAACCGTTAGAAAGAGGGGGCGACCCCCTCTAACAGCTCATCATGCCCCCCGCAATGCAACCGTAGGGTGGCGATGGTTGCTATGGCTGCCTGAGGGCCTAATGAAGGCCCCCAGGTCCGCCATCTTTGTGCTCCTATTAAGCACAAAAAAAAACCTTTTCCCATTTTCCCCCTAGAGCATAGTAAAAAAATAAAATAAATGAACAAACATAATTGGTATCGCCGCATCCGTAAAAGTCTGTACTATTACAATATATCATTATTTATATCGCACGGTGTACACCGTAAAAAAAAGAAAGGATCTATGGTATATATACACACACACAGTACATGGGGATATTTATATGTACAGTATTATTAATGTGTACTGTATATGGCGGTATTATATATGTATGCATAGATTTTAAGCTCTTGCGAGCAGGGTCCTCACTCCTCTTGTTTGAATTCTAAATTAGTTTTGTCAATATGTAATGTCTGATATTGTCTGTACAATGTACCCCCTGAAATGAAAAGTGCTGCAGAATATGTTGGCGCTATATAAATAAAAATTATTATGTATACATTTTACAAACTTCTTATTTATGTACAAAGTAAATGGTAGCATTATTTATACGTATAGGAGGCTATATGTTTAGTTAGAGGCTGGACCGCCTAGGGTTAATTTTTAACTGTTTTGTAAAACTGCTTGCTGTATTGAAGACAATAAAACTGGCTGCGGCCAATTTCATACCGAATCCTCTGTGTTAGAGTGGAAATTCTTGAGTGTGCCAACCATCTTACCCCAAGTTGTCACAATATATATACAGGGTGGGCCATTTATATGGATACACCTAAATAAAATGGGAATGGTTGGTGATATTAACTTCCTGTTTGTGGCACAGTAGTATACGGGAGGGGGGAAACTTTTCAAGCTGGGTGTTGATCATGGCGGCCATTTTGAAGTCGACCATTTTGTATCCAACTTTAGTTTTTTCAATGGGAAGAGGGTCATGTGACACATCAAACTTATCGAGAATTTCACAAGAAAAACAATGGTGTGCTTGGTTTTAACGTTACTTTATAAGTTTCTGACCACTCATAAAATGTGTTCAAAGTGCTGCCCATTGTTGGATTGTCAATGCAACCCTCTTCTCCCACTCTTCACACACTGATAGCAACACCGCAGAAGAAATGCTAGCACAGGCTTCCAGTATCCGTAGTTTCAGTTGCTGCACATCTCGTATCTTCACAGCATAGACAATTGCCTTCAGATGACCCCAAAGATAAAAGTCTAAGGGGGTCAGATCGGGAGACCTAGGGGGCCATTCAACTGGCCCACGATGACCAATCCACTTTCCAGGAAACTGTTCATCTAGGAATGCTCGGACCTGACACCCATAATGTGGTGGTGCACCATCTTGCTGGAAAAACTCAGGGAACGTGCCAGCTTCAGTGCATAAAGAGGTAAACACATCATCATGTAGCAATTTCAGATATCCCGTGGCCTTGAGGTTTCCTTTGATGAAGAATGGCCCCACTATCTTTGTACCCCATATACCACACCATACCATCAATTTTTGTGTTCCAACAGTCTTGGAGGGATCTATCCAATGTGGGTTAGTGTCAGACCAATAGCGGTGGTTTTGTTTGTTAACTTCACCATTCACATAAAAGTTTGCCTCATCACTGAACAAAATGTACTGTGTAAACTGAGGGTCCTGTTCCAATTTTTGTTTTGCCCATTCTGCAAATTCAGTGCGCCAATCTGGGTCATCCTCGTTGAGATGCTGCAGCAGCTGGAGTTTGTAAGGGTGCTATTTGTGAGTAGCTAATATCCGCCGAAGGGATGTTCGACTGATGCCACTCTCCAGTGACATGCGGCGAGTTCTACGCTGTGGGCTCTTGCTGAATGAAGCTAGGACAGCCACTGATGTTTCTTCATTAGTGACAGTTTTCATGCGTCCACATTTGGGCAAATCCAACACTGAACCAGTTTCACGAAACTTGGCAAGCAGTTTGCAAACTGTAGCATGGGAGATAGGTGGTCTCGTAGGGTGTCTTGCATTGAAATCTGCTGCAATGACCCGGGTACTGCGTTCACCAGACATCAACACAATTTCTATCCGCTCCTCACGTGTTAACCTCTGCGACATGTCAATGGCTGTAAACAAAGAGAAGCTTGTAAATAACTCATGAAAGAATAAAGTAACGTTAAAACCAAGCACACCATTGTTTTTCTTGTGAAATTCTCGATAAGTTTGATGTGTCACATGACCCTCTTCCCATTGAAAAATCTAAAGTTGGATACAAAATGGTCGACTTCAAAATGGCCGCCATGGTCAACACCCAGCTTGAAAAGTTTCCCCCCTCCTATATACTAATGTGCCACAAACAGGAAGTTAATATCACCAACCATTCCCATTTTATTTAGGTGTATCCATATAAATGGCCCACCCTGTATATATACATATACAGAATTATTTGGACAGTGACACAAGTTTTGGCATTTTAGCTGTTTACCAAAACATATTGAATATACAGTTATATAATCAATATGGGCTTAAAGTGCAGACTCTCAGCTTTAATTTGAGGGTATTCACATCCTAATTTGAGGAAGGGTTTAAGAATTACAGCTCTTTAATATGTAGCTGGCTCTTTTTCAAGGGGCCAAAGGTAATTGGACAATTATCTCAAAAGCTATTTATTGGGCTGAATGGGCTATTCCCTCATTAATCAATTATCAATTAGGCAGGTAAAAGGTCTGAGTTGTTTCCAGGTGTTGCATTTGCATTTGGAAGCTGTTGCTGTGAATCCACAACATGAGATGAAAGGAGATCTCAATGCAAATTAAACAGGCCATCGTTAGACTGAAAAAAAATGAAGAAATCCATCAGAGAGATAGCACAAATTTTAGGAGTGGCCAAATCAACAGTTTGGTACATTCTTGAAAAAAAAAAAAAGAGCGCACTGGTGACCTTGTGAACTCCAAAAGGCCTGGTCGTCCACGGAAGACAACAGTCGTGGATGATCGCAGAATGCTTTCCATGGTGAAGGAAAACCCCTTCACAACATGTACCCAAGTGATGAACACTCTCCTGGAAGTAGGTGTATCAGTATCTAAGTCTACCATAAAGAGAAAACTTCATGAGAGCAAATACAGGGGGTTCACCACAAGGTGCAAACCATTAACCAGCCTCAAAGATAGAAAGGCCAGATTAGACTTTGCAAACAACATCTAAAGAAGCCAGCCCAGTTCTGGAACAGCATGAAACTAAGGTCAACCTGTACCAGAATGATGGGAGGAAGAAAGTATGGAGAAGGCTTGGAACGGCTTATGATCCAAAGCACACCACATCCTCTGTAAAACCTGTTGGAGTTTGTGTGATGGCATGGGCATGCATGGCTGCCAAAGGTACTGTGTCACTAGTGTTTATTGATGATGTGACTGAAGACAGAAGCAGACGGATGAATTCTGAAGTGTTCAGAATTATACTTTCTGCTCAGAATCAACAAAATGCAGCAAGGTTGATTGGACGTCGCTTCACAGTACAGATGGACAATGACCCAAAACATACTGCGAAAACAAACCAGGAGTTTTTTAAGGAAAAGAAGTGGAATATTCTGCATGACCAAGTCAATCATCAGACCTCAACCCGATCGAGCATGAATTTCACTTGCTTAAGACAAAACTTAAGGCAGAAAGACCCACAAACAAGCAACAACTGAAGACCGCTGCAGTAAAGGGCTGGACAAAGCATCATAAAGGAGGAAACCCAGCGTTTGGTGATGTCCATGGGTTCCACACTTCAGGCAGTCATTGCCTGCAAAGGATTCTCTACAAAGTATTAAAAAAAACATTTTATTTATGGTAATGTTAATTTGTCCAATTACTTTTGAGCCCCTGAAATGAGGAGGCCACAGCATATTTTTGTTCAACCCCTTGAATTAAACTGAAAGTCTACACAATTGAATCTCAGTTATTTCATTTCAAATCCAATGTGGTGGCATACAGATCCCAAATCATGAAGATTGTGTCACTGTTCAAATATTTCTGGACCTAACTGTATGTATATATATATATATATATATATATATATATATATACATATATATATATATATATATACATTATATATATATATATATATATATATATATATATATATATATATATATATATATATATGTATATTTATTTTTATTCTTTAAAATAACACCAAACCGGTTTACTTTATTTTTGACCGTCTGTGTATAAACACTGATAGGCATCTGCCACCAAAAAGGGATAATTTTTGGACCATTTTTTAATTTTAAAAAGCATAAAAATCTGACAGTGCAGTGTGTTTTTAAACCACCTGTTTGTTACCACTGGCTACCATCCAATTATCCAAAGCCATATATGTTGCTTTTACATTGAAATTACTGTCTTGGTGTTAAAGAGCTTGAGAGGGGTTGGATACAGTCCTAGAAGACCTAATACACGACTTTTCACGGAAATCAGGGGAATTTTTTTTTTGGACCGAATAGAATCTGAAGGCTGGATCGATAGAATTGGACCCAAAATGAATGTCGGGGAATTCACTCATCTCTACAAGACAGTAAGTGGAAGGTAGGAACAAAGAATTGGGCCAAGCCAATGTCGACCATTCATATGCAGCTCTCCGTTCTGCCTCAGGGGTCTGTGCCAAGTGGGGAACTCTATCTATGATATATATAGGACCTAATAGGGTTTATGAATAGGTGTTATCTTTATGAGATAAAATCCTTCCAGTGCTGAGAAAAATTAAGATTAAGAGAAAAACATATCCTATAACAACAAACAAGATGGTGATAAAAGTAGGAGTTTCACTTTAGGCCTGAGGCTGGGTTCACATACTGGAATTAAGTGAATGGAACTTAGTTTCAATAACAGACACAGGACAAGAGTGGAGCTGTTTTTTAATTTAAAAAAAAATTGCAGACCCTTTTTTCTAATATCAGACAACTCCTTTAAACATTTGCTGAAGTTAAACATTAGTGAATTTTCCTCGGATCTATAATCCCATAAAACAGTTATGATACATATTTTTTCATGTCGAGAACTCAATAAACAGTAATAACATAAATATTATTTATAGCAGATTATTACAGTACAAGCACAAGGTGATTTAACTGTGGACTTATATTTGTGCTAACACTTCAATAATAATACTTTTTGAAATGGGATATATAGCTCTAGGTACATGAAGAAAGTTCAGATCATAAACATACGTATTACCATTCCATTGATATGTTTCTAGAATCTAGATAGTATATAGTGTATTTAAAGCCGGAAAAGTTGCTTTTTTTTAGGCGTCTTTAAAATCACTTACAAGGTGACTCCAAAATATGATCAAGAAAATTAGCAGGACCGGCTTCTCTGGCCAAGTATTTAAGTGTTCTAGACGCATGATGGAAGAAGATATAAATAGCCAGATAATTTGAGTTCAGCCAAGATGCATCCGTCAATTCTAACAATTGTTTGGGGTCTACGGTGTCTTTTAATATGGAATATTCAATAAGAAGGGACGTGTTACTTATACAGTACATGTTGGGATTGGAATCATGTAGACATGAAAAAATACTTAATTAAAAAATATTGATTTAACATCATCCAGTCTTCATTCTTATAGAATGCATTTCAGATTATTTGTTCAAAACGATTTATGGAGAGTGATGGGTAGACTATTAAAATGCTGTAGTTTTATTTAAAGTTACATGTCTAACAATATTTCCAGGCCATGACTTTTACTGAAATGTATAGGAACATCTTGTATTGCTAGCACCGTGTGCTTTCATGTGTTATTCCTGTCAGTGAAATAATATATTTCCCCTGTGTAAAGTAGCATGAACAACGCTCTCGGTGAGAGAAAAGGGGAAAGAACAAGGAAGCAATGTAAACGGTACTGAAATAAGGGCCGGCATTATGCAGCTTCTATGTTTTGTGGATACATAGATGCTGCAGCACAAAAACTAAATTAAATTTTTAATAAATGTTTATTAGAGAAATGTTCATAAACACTAAACACATACATTAAATAAAAACATAAAAAAGGCTATGAAGGTTTACATAGCTTTTTAGGTGCTTCATAATAATTCACAATTCCTTTTGTCACATCTTTATTGAAGCATTCAATGCAATAAACAAGCTTAAAATCATTTAAGAACATCAAGTGGTCTAAGAATCTTCATGACAAGGATGATCCAAGCATATAAGCATGACCCAAAACTCTAATTAAAGATAATTGAGATTGTTCTCCGGAAATTAACCTCATGTTCACATTTAAGAAACTGGATTCAAAAATAGGTAATATTACAATTAATATACTGAAAACTCATTCCTCCCAAACATATAGTATAAACTGTCAGACAGACCTATCATTAACACTGAGAATAATGCAGATATAAATACAGAAGAAGAAAAAAACTTTGACTTAGCAAAAAAACTCAACTGCAGCCATGCCTCACACATATAGCTGGTCTTCTTTTGGATCACTCTGGGGTATCTGAGATAATGGGATATATCTAATATTTAAAGGAAAACTGAGGTGAAAGTCATAGTCTCCCATGTGATTTCACACCTTTAGTCATGAAGTCCAATGCCACAGTTGACTCTTGTAGGTTTCTGTGACAATTAGAAATGCAGAGCCCTGTAAGGTTGCCTGGGGGCGAAAGTTTGTGATATGAAAGCTGCACAGGGCACAATCTGCAGCCCTCTGGTGTGCTGTTTCTTGTTCACTAAACCAGTATATTGAACTTTATAGCATCCTGCTCACAATTTGGAATGATCTATATAACTATAGTTGGAGAAATTGGCTACCTATATGCATTCTTCACCTATGGAAGAACTGTATAGAAACAAGCATAACAGCACCTCTAGATGTGGTTCACAAGATCTACTTCATGTGATTAAATTGGGATATAATGTAAATAAAAGGGGCATGTCCTGTGCTCTCTTCCACAAAAATGTAAAAGCTAAAACTATCCACTTTATTCACCAACAATATAATAATAAGATAACTAAAATATCATTAATCTATCCAACCACACTAGTAGTACACTGTTCCACCAGTAAAACTACAATGAATATCAATTAAGGCTGCATGTTATTTATGAAGTACTTCTATGTTATCATCAGAGAACATAACTCATTGCTAGAGGTGTGACGTCACACCATCTTCTTCCATTAGAGGATCCACAACAGAATGGTGGTCCTTCTTCAGGGTTATTTTTAACTCCATCTATTTGTCCATAGCGGCTATTTTTGTTCAGTTCTACCTGTGCGGTCGCATTATATTTTATATCTTCTGCGGGTAAATAATCTTCTTCAATAAACCTTACTTATTTTGTTTTGTTGAACCTTTATAATTTACCGCACCTAAAAATTCCTGGTTTGTTCCAGTTCTCTCTATATTTGTTTTGTGTAATTAAATCCTCTAATGGGCATATCAATAATATATTTAGGCTTAGTTCAGACAGGCCTTAGGCCCTGTTCACATCATGGATGGACGTTTAGCGTGTATACTGGAAACCTCCCGATGTATAAACCTAGTCTGTCCATAGGGTTCTATTTGCCCAATAGGGGTCAAAGAAGGGTCTTTTTGACTTCAGTCTGGCCAGTATATGTCAGTATAATGCAAAAAAATTATTGATTAGTTTAATAGACTACGCTATTCCATACAATGATATTCAGTAAAAAAAATCATATACATTTAACCAATACATTTTTACAATGGGAATCTATGGATTGAAGTCACTGTCCATATGTGGATATTATCACGGTAGCTTTCCCAGGCAGAGATTACACCTTGTTCTAAGCTGTGATCGAGGAAAGCAGTATTAGTGTATAAGCCAGGTCAGTGCCCGCTCTAGGGTCTTTACCTTGGCTTGTACTTTATTTATCGGCAGCTTCTTCTGTAGCATCACAGCCTCACACCATTCAGAGCCCAGAGAAGGAAGAAGCTGCAGCTTTTCCAGAACTGTATGCTCCGAGCGTCTTGATTGCTGTTTTTCGTAGCGCGGGAGTACAACCTCAGTGAGCTGTGTTTCCTGCTCCATCTGCCCCGAGAACTCTGCCCACCTATTACAGCTAAACACCTGGCAGAAGTGGAGCTGCAGTGTCTTGTCGCCAGGGCTTTCCCACAATGTAACTTCCCAGGAGCCTGGCCTGATTAAAAATAGATAACGACAGATAGCAGGGGACGCCATCGCATGACAGAACTAATAAGTACAGACTGGATTCTACAGCAGGTAGAGGTGGAGTGCCAACATTGGTATGTGACACCTAATGACAGGAAATAATTTTATCATGGCAAGAGTTATGTATCCAAACAGCAAACTAATTCAGTTACGCTGTCATGTCATTTATTGATAGCTGCCCAGCATCAGGGCCTTCAAAACAGCCAGAGTCCCCAGGTCAGAGCATCGATACAGAGAGCTTCCACTCTCCAAATTCTGATGCTCTGCCAGGGGGCTGCTTTCTACCTCCATAGAAGATCCTGTGACCTAACTGTCCGTATATGTCAACAATGTACCAACTTCATATTAATGCCTATGGATTTAGAATGGGATGTCATAAAAGCTCCTGTAGGTGTAATGTGTAGGTGTCCCAATACTTTTGTCCATATAGTATATGTATATATATATATATATATATATATATATATATATATATATATATATATATATATATATATATATATATATATATATATAGTATATGTATATATATATATATATATATATGTATATACAGAAGCGTAGCTAGGTTCTCCAGCACCCGGGGCAAAGATTCAGTTTGGTGATTTGTAATTTATTTTTCATCGTTTTTTTATGGAACTCGAGCTTAAAACCATTTGTACATTTTACAAGCTATATAGTTATATAAGGGAGTTACCATAACAATAATTTAAAAGAAAATACATAAAGAGGTCAGTGCCGGACTAAAACAGATTGTATAACTGAGGCTAATGAGACTATATGTGACATAATGAACAGCCTCCTGTTGTAGATAGTGCCACACAGCCCTCCTGTAGATAGTACCAAACAGCCCCCCTGTAGATAGTGCCACAGTGCCAACTATAGATAGTCACCCCCCTTGTACATAGTCCCCCACAGCCCCCTATAGATAGTGCCACACAGCCCCCTGTAGATTGTGCCATACACACCCCCTTGTATATAGTGCCAAACAGCCGCCTGTAAATAGTGCCACCCCCCTGTAAATAGTGCCACACACACCCTCCAGTAGATAGCACTACAACCCCTCCTTCCTGTAGATAGCGCCATTGGGTCTCCCTAGAGGAGCCTCTAATGTCACTGTCCATATACATAAACGTCAGGGGCTTCTCCAGAAGCGGAATCCCCCGGGAAGAGCGCCGGCAGCGCTTTGGCTGGGCATTCCTCAACACCTCCCAACTTTCAAGTATCACAAAGAGGGACAACCGATGCGGCACGCATAGCAACACAGAATAATACCCTCTAGCTGCCCTCACACAGTATAATGCCCTCTAGCTGCCGCCATACAGTTTAATGACCCCATGGCTGCCACCATACAGTATAATGCCCCCATAGATGCACCCATACAGTATAAAGCCCACATAAATGTCCCCATACAGTATAAAGCCCACACAGATGCCCCCATACAGTATAATGCCCATATAGATTCCCCCATGCAGTATAATGCCCAATCAAATTCCCCCATACAGCATAATGCCCCTATAGCTGTTCCCATATAGCATAATGCCTCTATAGCTGCCCCACACAGCATAATGCCCCTATAGCTTCCCCCATACACTATAATGCCCCCATAGCTGCCCCATACCGTATAATGCCCCATGGTTGCCCCCATACAGCTTAATGCCCCCAAAGTTGCCCAATACAGCTTAATGCCCCATAGCTGCCCCCATACAGTAGAATGCCCCCAGAGCTGCCCCATACAGTATAATGCCCCTATAGCTACCCCATACAGTATAATGCCACCTTAGATGCCCCCATACAGTAAAATGCCCCCATAACTGCCCCATACAGTATAATGCCCCTTAGATGCCCCTAGTGCCAGTGCCCATGTAGATAGTGCCACAGTGCCCATGTAGATAGTGCCCACAGCACCCATGTAGATAGAACCAGTGTCCCCTGTAGATAGTGCCCCATATAATACCACAGTGCCCATGTAGATAGTGACACATACCTTGAAGATAGCACCACCGTCCCTGTAGATAGCGCTACCCTTTCTTCCCCCTGTAGATGGCGCCATTAGGACTCACTCTAGAAGCGGAATCCCCAGCCAGAGCATAGGCCGGGGATTCAGCTCCTAGATGCTACTGTTCATATATGGACAGTGTCGTCACTGTCCATATATGGACAGTAACGTCAGGGGCTACACCTGGAGCAGAATCCCCTGCCATAGCGTCGGCAACAGGGATTTCACTTCAGAGGAGCCACTGACATCACTGTCCATATATGGACAGTAACGTCAGTGGCTCCTCTGAAACAGAATCCACATTGCCGACGCAATGCCAGGGGATTCCGCTACAGGAGTAGCCCCTGACATTACTGTCCTGGAGTGGAATCCCCTGCCATAGTGTCAGCAACAGTGATTCCGCTTCAGAGGAGCCACTGATGTCACTGTCCATATATGGACAGTAACGTCAGGGGATACTCCTGGAGCTGAATCCCCTGCCATAGTCTTGACAGCGGGGATTATGCTTCAGAGGAGCCACTGATGTCACTGTCCATATATGGAAAGTGACATCAAGGTCTTCCCCAGGCACAGCGCTGTGCCCGGGGAGTCCTCAGCAAGCGGAGGAGCTCCCTCTGCTCCTCCATTCTAAATGAATGGTGAAGCAGGGAGCTTACTGTTCCTCTCTTCAGCATTAAGTTCAACTGTATTTAGGTCCTGAGGACGAGGATACAGTTGACTGCGGGACAGGCCGTCCGGGACGGATGGGAGATGATTCCTTTCCTGGAGGAGGAGCCCCTGATGTCACTGTCTAGATATGGATGGTGACGTCAGGGGGGATTGTACCTGTGCCCGGCCTGACGCCCCCCCTACCGTCTCTCACAGTTGCTCCCGGGGCTCCCGTCTGCCCCCTCCTAGCTACGCTACTGATATATGTATGGGTAAGCAAGAGAATTAACTTAGTTTGGAAGTGGTGAAAGGTTGCCTTAGTCAGTAGATCACCGGCGGATCTCTAATGGGTTGACAGCGGCAACAATTTACCAGTCAATTACCATACAGACCACGGGTAGAAAATTCGACAACTTTATAGCCAAAGTGCTGTATCACAGTGAGAGTGCAGGAACCTCCTAGGCCCCTTTCACGTTGCATTTATGAACACACACATGAGGTTTAAGGTTATTTTTTATTTTACGTTATATATGTCTGCCAGTAACTTATATTGTAAGAAAAAGTATACAGTAGCATATACGGATGTAGCAATCTTTAACTTGACTCTTAACATGTTAAATACACAGTGACAAGAAACTTTAATTTGACTTTTTCAAAATGAATGTTAGTCGTGGAGGACCATTCACCTTTTTTAAATCTAAACAGGTTAAAATTTCTGTGCTGAACAATTTCTTAATATATATATATATCTTTACAGCATTCAGTGCTTTCTTTTTTGATACAGAGCTCCAAGTCCCTGCATAGCCATAAATAACATTCTGGCTGTATGCAACCACCACTAGAGGGAGCATGGGAGCTTACTGCATACTGTAATACATTGAACTCAATCAAAAGAAGTATGTTGTAAGCTCTATCTAGTGGTGACTGCAGGCAGCTGGTATGTTATCTTTTAAATCTATATCTATGTAGGCATATGGAGCTCTGTATCAGAAGGAGAAAGCTCCGACCACTATAAAGCTATACTAAGTAATTAATCAGCACAGAATTTTACACCTAAAAATTACAACTCTACTCATCTTTCTGTAGTTGTTGGCACCTTAACTTATGGATTCTAAAAAGATTGCCTCTTGCCACTCTACTTGGTTCTTAGCCTTTTTGTTTATCATGACAAATTTACTACTTGTGTTTCAGTAGGGAGCAATTAAATTTTAGCTTTAATGTTTCTCACCACATTATTTTCATATTTCAAGACAGGCCAATAATTTTACTAAATGTTCATGAAAAAAACCCGATATCTTATCCCAATGGTTTAAATATTTTGTTATAATTTAGCTTTAGACCTTGAAGTAGTCTGTATGGCTTAACCCCTTAAAGAACAGAAGCAGAAGTTAATTGCTTTCTACCGGGTGCTCAAGGTTTATTACAACCCTATTAATGCCTCTTTGTCAAGACAGAAAATAATTCTGGAGTTGATTTTATCTCTCTCTCTGCTCCATTCCTTTTACCTGAATATAATTTCAGGTGTGGTTAGGGAACCATTTTTCTGTCTTGAATTTTATATACCCACTTCCCACTGTCAGTTCTCCCTGTGGAGCAGTTCTGCAAGGACAGAGCAAGGGTGAGCCATCTACAGAAAGACTGAACAAATCTTACAGTGGAGCCGAAGTACTCACTAGTTATGTAAGGTATTGGAATTTAGATATTGCATAGGGATAAACTGGTAAGTGATAAATGTTCACTTTTCAATATGAATTATGGTGAACAACGGTATAGTACTAGTCCAAAGAAATTGTATTGATATCACTGTGCATCTGGGTATACCAAAGGAAAACTCAAACTAGACTAAAAGAGTTTGCCTAATTCCCACTGTGTCAGAAACATTATGTTATGCACAGTACTCCGGGAAGAAGCAGTGAATAAATTGTGCGTTGGGGTCTGAAGTGATTGTCTTGCACACATTGCTCCATCATATCTGGACAGTATGTTGTATTTTTCATATGTATCACTAGAGTGTTTTTCTTTACCCATTTTGGTTTAATACCAATACAGGCACATCCTTTCGGTGCCTTGCATTCTTTCATTCATCCGTAGTTAACATCTGGTCTGGGAATTGCTTTTACATAGTTCTGATTGATGCAGTATTTTATACAGGATATATTTAACAGTTCTTGTTTGAGCCACTACTCTCCGTGGTTGTTTTTTTTATTGCTTTTCTACATGTGCATGTTTTATTGACAATTGAGTGTGGGGGGGGGGGGTGCTTTCTGTATTTTTTTTTCTTTGCGATTCAATAAAGGATTCATTCTTTACATTCGTATTTATAGTTATTCCCTAAGGGCTGTATAGGCTGTATAAATTATTGACTGTGTGTTTGATGGACATTAATATTTTTATTACAATATTGTAGGTTTAATAAAAATTAAAAGAAACATTAAGTTATGCATAGTCTGTATAAACATTAATCTGCTTCCCTTATTAGAAAGTCACCATACTGAGTGATATGTCTAGGCCTGCCTTTTTTTTTTTTTACCAAACTGGTGAATTCTACAAACATGTGTAAAAGTATTTGTGGCTATCAGTTTGGAATGGTGTCTGAGTCAGAAATCCCATTTTTACATACCCATTTAGGAAATTCTGTGTTAAGAAAGGAAGGTCCCCTAGTCAGGATGTTCATCTAGTCAGGAATGAGGGTGGCTACAAAAAGTGTATTTTGCTCTGGAAAATCCAACACATCCGTGCGTTACAGCTTATTGATTTCAATGGGCTCGGTGTAATGCTGCATTTCCCCTGTGGTGATGCTGCAGGGTAATTGAACACTTGCTGATGGATTCCCGCATAGATAACATCTGATCACTGGGATGGCACCCAGTAATCACCTTATCAGCAATGGACCCTTCTAACAAAAAGGGATTGTCCGGAGCCGACAACCCTTTTACTAGCACATGCATGTGTTCTCAACTTAATACAATTAAATATGATCCCAATGTGGCATATGCAGTTTGATACATCATTACCACGGAGGATGGGTACTCACTAATTAATTAAAACTTTCTTTAGAGCTTCATAAATATGGGGCTCATCGTCCAATTTCTTAGCTGTTTGATTAATATGCTTTAAACTACCCGCCAGTTTTCAGGACCCTTTGATACATGTGTCTTTTATGCTCCCTGTCCCTGTTCCTTTTCATATAATGCTCACTTTCTTTTAACTGTTTAGATATCTTTTATGTGAGGCCACTGAGGCTGTTTTGCCTGACATAATAATGATTAATGCAAGCACTCATCATGTACAAGATTATGACACTTTTGACTAATTACCAAGACCTAGACCTCTGAGTAGCTGTCTCTAGTGAACCCTGCCAGTCACTGGTAACTAAAAAAAACATCTATAGAATGTAATTAATAGCAAGTAAAGTCTATGATGTCACAGTGTCATCTTTATATATGTGTTGTATTTACTTTGGAATTTTCCCTGGAAAAACCTTATGTAAATGGTTTCAGGGCAATATTTCCTCTGATATGAACAGATGATCAAGTTTGTTTCTATAGGAAAAGACCATTGATGAAGTAAGCTACCGAAATAGAAAATATTAAAAAAATACCATAAGATAAAGGTCGTGTATTTATTGTTAATCCAGGAGTTCACAATCCTGGATTGAAATGCAAAAAAAGCAACACATGCATGGAATTTATGGCCCTGTTTACACCAAGCATTATTTTTCCTGAGACTTTGGCTGAGATTCCATGGGAGAAATCTGGCGCTGACCTTTGGATTTATGCTGCAGTTTTGCAGTAAAAACTGCCACGTTTCTGAACGAAGACTAGCCCCAATTAGTGGGGCTTATATGTTTGTGGCTACCCGATGCCATTTTCGTGTTTAAACTGCGTCAAGAAGTGACATGTCTCCTCTTTGTTCAGCCACATGGTTCCACGTGCTGAAAATTCCCACCCAAAACAAGCAGAATTTGCGCGAATTCCAACATGGAAAACGTGTCAGAATCCACGTAAATTAAATTTGTGTGAACAAGGCTTATGTGTTCTCTCTGTACTTGTATAGATTTCCCCTGACACTTCAAGAAAACCCTAGTGTGTGTACGTGTGTTTGTTAGAGAGGCAGGGATAGATAAATTCTCCGTATAGCATTGAGCAATATGTTCGATACAGACAACAAGAAATGCAATGGGAACATTAGGGCCACACTTGAAAATATACAATGTTTATGCCATGCATGTGATTTGTGTGTTACAAATATTGAAGTTCACCGTTTTTGTGAACCTGGAAAGGGCCTAAAGAGAATTTATTAGAGGCAGACTGATCAGTTAGGCAATTTGCCACAGTTAGGTGTAACTTGGTACTCCTGGGCCCCATTGCAAAACTGTAAGGGTCTCCACCTACCAAGTAACATTTATAATACTGATGTTTTCTTATGAGGCAGAAGGGCCTTGGGTTTCCAGGGCCCAGGTGCGACGAGTACCTCAGCATCCCTTAGAGATATGCCCCTGGCCAGTGCCCAAGAGCCTCTTTATGCTTCATACAGGCTACGAGATCTATAAGTAGGGCATTTTACTTTCTGCTTTAGAGGCTCAGACAGTCGGTCAGCTGAACATCTCACAGTAAGTGACATCACTGTGCCCCTCTGTACATTTCAATTATATCCTCTTCCAATTCTAAGTAATGTCTGAAAGTCAGCCTACGTTTCCATAAAGTGAATAGTATAATCTTTCTTTTCTGTTCTACAGTACAGTATATTATCATATGTCACTATTGAGAATGTTTTAGTCCAACCTAGACAAAACACTGTAGTGAGATAGTAGATCGAAGTTGCGTTAGAGCGAGGTGAAAAACTGATCTAGCTCATTAGACCGTGTGTGTGATATTCATTTTCTTGACTAGAGATTTCTCAATGCCTCACAGCCAACAGCATAGATTTCCAATCCAATCTCATCCTGTTGCTATGTTTAATACCAGATCCCACTGAGCGGGGGCAATGATATCACTCCACTTAATTCCAGGACTGCCTTACTAGTTTAACCCTATGTGAGATGTATCTTTTAACTTGAACCAAGGAATGCCACAAAAGATCATAGACATATGGATAGATAGAACTGGGGTCTGATTAATTTAGGGGTCTGGTCTGGGATCTGAATTAATTTATGGGTCTAGTCTGGAGTCTGAAATAATTTAGGGTTCTGGTTTAAAGTCTGAATTTAAGGGTCTCATCTGGGGTCTAAATTAATTTAGAGGTCTTGTCTGGAGTCTGATTAATTTTGGGGTCCAGTGTCTGAACTAATTTAGGGGTCTGAATTTACTTTGGGGCACCTGGGGCAGCAGCGGGCATTTATAATACAGGTGTCTTATAATATTGGTGGTAACAGCAGGATGGCAGTTTTAAAGGATAGGGGTTGGTGTTATATAGCGGGTTGGGATGGGCTGCAGTAGCGAGGGGCCAAAGATGTCTGGGCAGAAAACTTGTCAGTTGTTGGGAAAAGTTGTGATGGCAGTTTGGGTCGAATATAGTAGAAAAGGAAAATGAATGACTCTAGTCAGAGAAGACATCACCTGTGAATCACTGGATTTAATTGTTATGTATTCGGTCTGTGACTGCATATAATCAGTACTATATTCTCTTGTATACTCTGAAGGGTGATGATACTCTGCAGAGGGCTTGTGTAGAACTGGTGGTCACTTTATAATCACTGAATTGCGGTATTATTGGTTATATCTTTTTTTGCCTCTGTTTAAAGTTTATTTTGATATATTACATGTACAATTAAGGCTAATTTGGTTGCTGCTAGCGCTATGGCAAAGACTGGTAGAAAAGCAGTTTTCAAAGGGGTGTGCTGTTGCACGTGTGCATGATGCCCAGAATGGAGCAGGTAAAGTTTCCATCTAACTGTAGGTTGGGCGTAGAAAATGAATTCCACTGGTGGGCCCTAGGCATCCCAGCCAGACACTGTATATACTCTAGATGAGATATATAGATAGATAAAAGATAGAAAAATAAAGATATGAGATAGACAGGTTCACATTAGACACACTAGACTAACAGTAGTATGATTCTTAAATTAAGGTGTTGAGCTTTCCAATACTCCAAGTTCTTCCCACCGACAGGCTCTATTCACATATGCGCTAGAATGTCCGTTATTCTGTTCCTTTGATGGAGCAGAATAACGAAAATAATGAAAGCCTCTGACGGATATGTGAAAAGAGCCTTAAAATAGCGGCACACTTTTTTTTTTCTAAACGAAAGCGCTAAATAATGCAAGGGATGAAAGATAATTCAGATTCACTAACACATATAGCCCCTGTGACAATATACTGTGGGTGGGAACTCGGCATTATACTGCAAGTGTTTGCTTATTTTATTTCAGCTACTTTGAAATCTGTTTCTCTGAATGTCAGTAATGAATTTTGGATGTAAGGGGTTTGTGCGCAGAAAATTAAAATAGTAGTGCTCCTGTGCTAAATGCCACATTCATGAGCTGCCACTTAACATATTAATTATTTTGCTACCTTGTTTATATATATATCTCCAACAGACCCTGTGAAAAATAAGGATTGTTGGTACTACAAAGCAAATACATCCCTCTCATCCCTATAGTTTTATATCTATATCAATATGAGTAAAATGCACATGTACATCTCTGAATTCTTAAAAGCCTCAACATATAATGTAAAAATTTTGCCCAAATGCTGATCCTTGGGATTGAAGCTGTGGGAAAGTGAGTCCTGTATGATCAAGGTTCTTCTTCCATGTGGATAATATACATTCATTCATAGATAACTATGGATGTATCATGTAACCAATGTACATAGACCTTCACACACATGTAACCAAGCCACTTTGTAGTCTATGTTCCCTAAATCAGATCTCTGAATAACACATAGTAGGAATTTAGAGCATTAAATGTGGTTGGTTATTGTAGACAAATGTATATAAAAGTATAGAACCCTTTAAACCCTGCAGAATTAAAGACCAAGTAGTACCAGCTATCTCTGGCCCTACAGCGGTGTCAAGCTGCACCCTCGTCCTAATGACTTATATTCTCTTGTGTCTTAATCCGAAGAGCGTCTCTGATGGAAAAAAAGCTCACGGTGCTCTGAAAACCTTACTGATCTCGCTGAAGTACTGTACAAAATGGGATTTCACTTAAACAAGATAAAGAAGTGAAGAATGGACTTTAGCAGGGGCATTCCCTGATTTGTGGGAGGTAGCAGAGCCTATTCATCTGAGCAGAAGGTCTTGAATTTAGCTCAGAAGTGGTTGCAATCGGTACTCTGGTCTAATTCACGTTTCTAGGTGCTCTTCAGTCTATGCGGTAAAAATCACACAAGTAATGGTGCAGGTCGTAAATAAAATGCCAATGTTCCCTCAGTCTCACAATTAATTTTATGAAGAAGTCAAGCTTTGTCAAGCAATATTTTAAGAGAATATAGAAATCCTGTAAAAATAAAGGCCAGGTTTACACAAATCTGTTGCAGCTATGGCCAGTTCAAGGTTGGTGGGGGTTCCAGAGCAAAATTTGTGGTGGGGTCCGCCTCCCCAATATCTGTCATATAATCTATGGCTAGCTTAAACTGGTCATACACATTAGGTCATTGCCGATACAGCCAATGTCAACAGCCTGTCGTCGAGGTCCGCTTTAGGGAAAAACAAGAATCCATCCCATCCATTCTCCCAGAGATACATTTAAACATTTTGGAGAACTCCTAGGTCTTACTGCTATGTGTGCCTTATGGGGGCAAGGAAACATATGGCGTATTGCACACCTGCACAGAAGTGGCTGTTTAGTGGGGGTTATTTTTTTACAGTTGATGTTGCTAATAATTACAGAACATTGGATTTCTTGTATATTTATTCCCCATAGAGAATCTTGTATTTTCATGATGCCCATGATATGTGTGTTCACGAGGAATAAATCACAGCATAGGAATTCCCTGATAATCTGCTCTGAAAATGCTCAGTGTGCGCTCACTCTCTGCTTGATATAATTACCCTTAAGCTGCTTGTAATGTTTTGTTTTTTTACTTTGCAGTGATATATTTTGTTTGTTGATTGGTGAAGACACGAATGCTACAGGCCCTGTACATTAACACTTTCATTGCTGAAATTTATTGTTTACTTCCGTTGCACCAATCTAAACAATAGTGCAGATGAAAAAAAAAAAATCGCCTTTTTAACCCTTTCAAGACCGAGCTAATTTTGACCTTCATGACCAGCCCCATTTTCTCAAATCTGACATGTGTCAATTTATGTGTTAATGACTCTGGAATGATTTTGCCTATCCAAGCGATTCAGAGATTGTTTTCTCATGACATATTGTACCTTATGTTAGTGGAAAAATTTGGTCAATAAATTCATTGCTTATTTGTGAAAAACACCAAAATTTAGAGAAAATTTGCAAAAATTATGATTTTCTCATTTTAAATGTATCTGCTTGTAAAACATATAATAATACCACACAAAATAGTTACTATTTTACATATTCCATATGTCTACTTTATATGTGCATTGTTTTTTGAACATTATTTTATTTTTCTAGGAAGTTACACGGCTTAGAACTTTAGCAGCAATTTCTCACATTTTCAAGAAAATTTCAAAAGGCTCCAGTTCAGTTCTGAAGTGGCTTTGAGGGCCTTATGTACTAGATAGACCCCATAAATCACCCCATATTAAAAACTGCACCCCTCAAAGTATTCAAAACAGCATTCAGAAAGTTTTTTAACCCTTTAGGCGCTTCACAGGAATGAAAGCAAAGTAGAGGTGAAATATACAAATTTAATTTTTTTTGCTGAAATTCATTTGTAATACATTTTTTTCTCTAACACAGAAGGTTTTACCCAAGAAATGCAACTCAATATTTATTGCCCAGATTCTGCAGTTTTTAGAAATATCCCACATGTGGCTCTAGTGTGATAATGTACTGCAACACTGGCCTCAGAAGCAAAGGAGCACCAAGTGGATTTTGGGGCCTCCTTTTTTTAGAATATATTTTAGTCCCCATGTCAGGTTTGAAGAGGTCTTGTGGTGCCAAAACAGTGGAAATCCCCCAAAAGTGAGACGGTTTTGGAAACTACACACCTCAAGGAATTTATCTAGGGGTATAGTTAGCATCTTGACCCCACAGGTCTTTTGCTATATTTATTGGAGTTTGTCTTTGAAAGTGAAAATCTACTTTTTTTCTGAAAAAATATAAAAAAAAATAATATTTGCAAGGAATAAAGATTAAAAAGCACCCCCAAAACTTGTAAAGCTACTTCTCCCGATTACGCCAATACCCCATATGTGGTACTAAACTGCTGTTTGGACCCACGGCAGAGCTCAGAAGGGAAGGAGCGCCATTTGGATTTTGAAGCGCAGATTTTGCTGGATTGTTTTTCAGTGCCATGTCGCGTTTGCAACGCCCTGGAGTAAGCAAAACAGTGGAATTCCCCCAAAACTGACCCCATTTTGAAGACTACACCCCTCAAGGAATTGTTCTAGGGGTATAGTTAGCATTTTGACCCCACAGTTTTTTTGCTGAATTTAGTGGAATTAGGCCGTGAAAATGAAAATCTACTTTTTTCTGAAAAAACATAGAAATGTTTAATTTTTACAATGAATAAAGTAGAAAAATCACCCCAAAATTTGTAAAGCATTTTGTCCTGATTACAGCAATATGCCATATGTGGTAATAAACTGCTGTTTGGACCCACGGCAGGACTCAGGAGGGAAGGAACAATATTTGGCTTTTGGAGCTCAAATTTAGCTGGAATGGTTTTCGGGTGTCATGTCGCATATGCAAAGCCCCTGAGGTACCAAAACAGTGGAAACCTGCCAAAAGTCCCTTTAGGGGACTGGAATGAGCGATCATTAGGTCGCTGCTACAATACACTGCAATACTAATGTATTGCAGTATAATGTCATTTTACAGGCTCCTGTAACAGCGCGATCGCTGTTCCTGTCCGTTAGTCCCGGGTGTCAGCTGTAATACACAGCGGACACCTGCAGAATATGGAGCGGGCGCAGTGCGTGAGCCCGCTCCATATATAACCCCTCGCACCACGACATGCTATTAAGTCGTGATGCGTGAAGGCGTTAATGCGCAGCGGATGGTGCAAAGTGAAAATTAAAATTTTCCACTGATATGCCATTTTAACGCACAATATATTGTGCCCAGTTTGTGCCACTGAAGACAAATACCTCATACAATGTTGAGCGCGTTCTCCCGGATATAAAATATCATATATGTGGACGTAAGCTAGTGCTTGGACACGCTGTGGGGCTCAGAAGGGAGGGAACGCCATTTGGCTCTTGGAGCGCAGATTTTGCTTGGTAACTGTTCTGTTTGGGGTTTTGCTGGTATTTCAGTTTATGATGTGGGGGTATGTGTAAACTGGGCAGAGTACATCAGGGCATAATAAGAGGGTATAAAAATGGGGTACATAAATAATAATTCACAGATATGTTGCCGGTGTCGCACTGATAAATGGCGCCCGATCTTATCCGCTTTTGGAACACTGCACATTTTGCATCGCCATATTCTGAGAGCCAGAACTTTTTTATTTTTTCTCCAACGGAGCTGTGTGAGGGCTTATTTGTTGCGGGACAATCTGTACTTTTCATTAGTACCATTTTAGGGTACATGTGATTTTTTTTTTTATCACTTTTTATTAGATTTTTTTGGAAGCAAAGTGACAAAGAAACATAAATTCTGACAATGTTTTTTGTATTTTTTTTTTACAGTTTTCACCGTGCGGTATAAATGACATTTTACTTTATTCTGCGGGTCGGTACGATTACGGCGATACCATATGTATATAGGTTTTTTATGTTTTGTGGCGATTGCGCAATAAAATCACTTTTCGATAAAATTATTTATTTTCTGTGTCACCGTATTCTGAGAGCCATAATTTTTTATTTTTCCGTCAAAAAAGCGGTGTATGGACTTGTTTTTTGCGGGACGGGTTGTAGTTTTTATTGGTACTATTTTGGGGTACATGTGACTTTTTGATCACTTTTTATTCTATATTTTTGGAGGGTTGATGACCAAAAAATAGTGATTCTGACATTGCTTTTTAATTATTTTTTTTGCGGGAAAAATAATATTATAGTTTTATAGTTTGGGTCGTTGTGAATGCGGTGATACCAAATATGTGTACTTTTTTTAACATTTCCATTTTTTTTTCCTATAATAAAAGACTTATTATAGGATAAAAAGCATTTTTTGTTTTTGTAACTTTTCTAACTTGTTTTTACACTTTTCTAAAACTTTTTTATTACTTTATTTTTTACTTTTTACTTGTTTTACTTGAAGACTGGCAGCACTGATCGCTGCTATAATACATTACACTACCTAGGTAGTGTAACGTATTATAAACTGTCAGTGTGACGCTGAGAGTCACACTGACAGGAAGCTTATGAGGACCGGCCTCCGGCTGGTTCTCATAGGCTGCCGTGCATGGCAGACCCGGGGGCTGTTATATGGCCTCCGGTTCTGCCTTATAACCGACTGCAGCACCAGCAATCGGTCCCCGGGAAAGTTTGTTGTAGCAACAAACTTTCCAGTTTCTTATAGCAATTTCACTGTCTAGTTTGATAGAAATCTAATTGTGCTCCCACAATATGAGTAAATTATATAGTTCACTGAAGTAACAATAAAGTAAAAAATACCTTTTAATTAGTAACTAGTTAAAAACAGGGGTAACACACCACTGTGACATAAGCCCCACCGTGATTGTTAAAAAACGTATTAAACAAAAAACACTGAGTCATTGTGATACATCTAACTCGGTGTTTATAACAATATTATGTCTGGAAACAGCATATATCCAGGGCACATCAGTAGTACAATCCCAAAATAAAGCACAGGCGTCCGAATAGATCGGGTCTCCTAGTGCTGGGTGTAACACGATATGACTATCCCCAATGCAAACATTCCATAAACAGTACAACGACCCTACGCGTTTCAGGTACTCATCCTCAGGGGTCCGTATAATGGTAACTCTGGCCTTCACACCAGCGATAGAATCCTTTAACAGCAGATATTCTGCTGTGCGTCACGGCAAAGATGCACGTATTGATGTCAACGGCATACTTCATTGCAGGCGCTACGTTACTATAAACGCTAAACTCCACCCCTCGTATTCTAGCGGCAAACATGAACTGACCAATCCCCACACCCTCACGATTGGTGACACCTGCCCATGTGACCCCCCGCCGTCAGCTGACAACCAGGGGTCATCATCGGCCGCATCAAGCCGCACGCGCAGGCGCAGTAGAAGTCAGGGACAATTCGCCCAGACTGCCAAAATAGGAGAAGGTAAGCGCTACACGATAATGGATTGTAAGTAAATCTCGCGGGACAGTTAAACACCGCAAGTAGGCTACCTCACAAAGCAACTAAAAATGTAATTAATCACATGTAGGGTGGAAGGAAATACGATCCCTCATGACATGGGGGACCGAGAGACGATCGCCGTTAAAAAACGGCAGACCAATAGGGCCATCTCAAACCTACATGTGTTAGGCAAAAATGAACTCACCCACCCCCTGGGCAACCCAAGGGAGATAGGTCGTCCATACGGAGTGTTAAATAAAACATGTATAATTAGTCTGCTCATTTAAACCTGCTGGATGTATGCATTCCAGTCTGTGGATCCATTGTGCTTCTTTGCGTAAAATCAGGTTATCCCAATCACCTCCTCTTTTGGGGGGTCTAACAAGTTCAATAGCTTGAAACCTTAAACATGCTGCCTGGCCTTGGTGTTTGGCATGCACATGCTTAGATATTGGGGTGTCCCTATCATGGACAATATCTCCAACATGCTCCCTAATACGGCGACGAAATTGTCGTGCTGTTTTTCCCACATAGTTAAGGGGGCATGGACATGTGATTAGGTAGACCACTCCCGCAGTCTTGCAATTGACATAATCCCGAATAGTGTATTGTTTCTGTGTGGTGACGCTAGTGAAGCTATTACCTTTAAAAATGAAATCACAGGCTTTACAACTACCACACCTAAAGGTGCCTGGTATTTGTCTGTCCAGCCACGTGCCCCTAGGTGAAATGGGGTCAAAATAGCTGTGCATGACTCTGTCCCTTATATTTTTCCCTCTCCGATAGGTGACAGACGGCCTCTGTGTGATTTGATCTACCAGATCTGTATCAGAACTGAGAATACGCCAATACCTATTCAGTATCTGCATAATATCATTTTGTTTGGAATCATAGGTACCTATGAGTCTTGTGACCTGTTCTTCTTTCCGTTTTTTAGGGACCAGAAGACATTGCCTATCAGCATCCCTTGCTCCCTCATAGGCCTTCCTGATAACCCTCTCGGGGAAACCTCTGTCCTTCAATCTTGTTTTGAGCTCCTTGGCCTGGAACTCAAAATCACCCATAGAACTACAATTCCTACGTACTCTCATAAATTGGCCTTTTGGTATGCCACTTTTGAGGGAATGGGGATGACAGCTATTCCATTGCAGGAAACTATTTGTTGCTGTTTCTTTCCTATGTACCTTAGTGTGGATTGTGCCATCTGATGTTTTTGTGATTTTCAAATCTAAAAAAGACAATTCTTTCTCACTGATCTCACATGTGAATTTAAGTCCTACATCATTCTTGTTGAGGGCTGCTACAAAATTATGGAACTCATCCGCTGTAGAGTTCCAGAGGATCAACACGTCATCAATATATCTAATCCATAATCCAACAGATGAAGTCCAATTGACAAATTTGTCCCCAAAGACAATTGTCTCCTCCCACCAGCCAAGAAATAAATTTGCATAGGTGGGAGCAGCAGGACTCCCCATTGCAGTACCACATTTCTGATGGAAAATTTTGTCTTCAAAAATAAATATATTTCTTTCAAGAACAAACTGTAATAACTGCATGACAAACTGGTTATGAGCTACAAACTGGGTACCTCTAGATCCCAAATAGTACTCGACCGCTTTATAGCCACATTTGTGCGGTATGGATGAATACAACGCCTCGACATCCAGACTCGCCAAAATTGTATCTTTCTCCAGGGAAATGCCATCAATCTGTTTCAGGACATCCATTGTGTCACGCACATATGATGTGAGACTCAAAACAAAGGGACGCAACACTTGGTCAACATACGTGCTCACATTTTGAGTTAAATTATTTATGCCTGAAACAATAGGTCTGCCACGTAAAGGAGGATAACCTTTGTGGATTTTGGGCAGGCTATAGAAACACGCCATAACAGGAAATTGTGGGTATAAAAACCCAAATTCCCCTGCACTAATCAAAGATCTGCTCTTTGCATCACTCAAAATGCTCAGCAACTCTTTCTTGAATAATGCCGTGGGGTTATCCTTTAAAATGGTATAGCAGTCATGGTTAAATAAAATGTCCTCACACATCTTCTTATAGCCATCCCTGCTCATGACCACAATGTTCCCACCTTTATCGGATGATTTGAGAACAATATTCTCTTTTTTCTCTAAAGTGGTCAGAGCTAATCGTTCAGACCAAGACAAATTATTATCCATTCCCCTGCTATCCTGACTAAGACTTTTGATCTCATCTCCCACCATATCCACAAATAAATCCACATTGGTAAAGTCTCCTATAGGTGGCAATTTCCTACTCTTCATTTTAAGGTTGGTGAAGGGACCTATACCTGGAGTGCGTCCAGATTCCTCTAATAGCCCCTCAAGGGCCGAAAGACCTTCCATATCAGACTCCTCTAGGCCTAATTCCATGCATTTTTTTCTATTATGGTGTTTAAAAAATTTTATCCATTTAAGTTTGCGAGCAAATAAATTGAGATCTTTTATCCACGAAAATGAGTCAAATTTAACTGTAGGGACAAAGGAAAGTCCCTTTTCTAATAGTGTAATCTCTGATGCACTCAAATTATATTCAGAAAGGTTAATGATTTGAAGCCTATCCATGTTATTCCCCTTCACTAATCCTTTTGACCCCTCAGCATATAGCGGGAAATGGGAGGATTGTTGGCTAAAAAATTATTGCCACTATTAGAAGAGGCTCTCCCACGGCCTCTATTTCTACTTCTTGCTCCTCCCCTAAATTTGTGTTTCCCACCACTACCGCCAAAGAATGGGCCCACTCTTTCAGAGTCTGTAGTTTCACTCTCTGATGTGGAAGGGTCAGATTCCCTCGGCCCCCTATTGGTCTGTTGATATTGCTGTTGTTGTGTAGTGACAAAATCATACGCTTTTTTCTCCCTAAATTCCTGTAGGTCTCTCTGGAATTGGAAGTGTTTTCGTTCCTTAAGATGATTAGTAAACCTTTCCAAAGTTTGTTGGAGGATTTTGTCCTTTTTTTCAAAACCTGGGGTATCTACCAAGGACTTGGCTGCCTCAATCTCTTTTTTAAGCTCAACACTAATAAAGTCAAACTGGACTTTTTCTTCCTCTACCAAGATCTGCATCAGCCTAAGTGAGCTCCCTGTAATCTCCTGTTCCCACCTTTCTTTAATATTAGCGGTTTTTAATCTTAATGCTGGGACAATGGGGACCCTGAGACCTCTGGGAACTATCTTATTCTTTAAATAGTTTTCCAGACTCTGGATCTCCCACCAACTTCTAGTATAATCTTTGTGCAGTCTATTAAGATTTTTAAAGGTGGATTTGAGAGATGCACCCTGAACTGTATACGTCAGTTCACACTCTGAAAAGACGCTTTTGGCCTCACTCATCCACCCATCTGTGTTTAATTCAGAAAGTGCAAAGGCTGCCATACCTAGATAAACTGAAATTATTAACTGTATGGATTAAATGTAATTTCACTGTCTAGTTTGATAGAAATCTAATTGTGCTCCCACAATATGAGTAAATTATATAGTTCACTGAAGTAACAATAAAGTAAAAAATACCTTTTAATTAGTAACTAGTTAAAAACAGGGGTAACACACCACTGTGACATAAGCCCCACCGTGATTGTTAAAAAACGTATTAAACAAAAAACACTGAGTCATTGTGATACATCTAACTCGGTGTTTATAACAATATTATGTCTGGAAACAGCATATATCCAGGGCACATCAGTAGTACAATCCCAAAATAAAGCACAGGCGTCCGAATAGATCGGGTCTCCTAGTGCTGGGTGTAACACGATATGACTATCCCCAATGCAAACATTCCATAAACAGTACAACGACCCTACGCGTTTCAGGTACTCATCCTCAGGGGTCCGTATAATGGTAACTCTGGCCTTCACACCAGCGATAGAATCCTTTAACAGCAGATATTCTGCTGTGCGTCACGGCAAAGATGCACGTATTGATGTCAACGGCATACTTCATTGCAGGCGCTACGTTACTATAAACGCTAAACTCCACCCCTCGTATTCTAGCGGCAAACATGAACTGACCAATCCCCACACCCTCACGATTGGTGACACCTGCCCATGTGACCCCCCGCCGTCAGCTGACAACCAGGGGTCATCATCGGCCGCATCAAGCCGCACGCGCAGGCGCAGTAGAAGTCAGGGACAATTCGCCCAGACTGCCAAAATAGGAGAAGGTAAGCGCTACACGATAATGGATTGTAAGTAAATCTCGCGGGACAGTTAAACACCGCAAGTAGGCTACCTCACAAAGCAACTAAAAATGTAATTAATCACATGTAGGGTGGAAGGAAATACGATCCCTCATGACATGGGGGACCGAGAGACGATCGCCGTTAAAAAACGGCAGACCAATAGGGCCATCTCAAACCTACATGTGTTAGGCAAAAATGAACTCACCCACCCCCTGGGCAACCCAAGGGAGATAGGTCGTCCATACGGAGTGTTAAATAAAACATGTATAATTAGTCTGCTCATTTAAACCTGCTGGATGTATGCATTCCAGTCTGTGGATCCATTGTGCTTCTTTGCGTAAAATCAGGTTATCCCAATCACCTCCTCTTTTGGGGGGTCTAACAAGTTCAATAGCTTGAAACCTTAAACATGCTGCCTGGCCTTGGTGTTTGGCATGCACATGCTTAGATATTGGGGTGTCCCTATCATGGACAATATCTCCAACATGCTCCCTAATACGGCGACGAAATTGTCGTGCTGTTTTTCCCACATAGTTAAGGGGGCATGGACATGTGATTAGGTAGACCACTCCCGCAGTCTTGCAATTGACATAATCCCGAATAGTGTATTGTTTCTGTGTGGTGACGCTAGTGAAGCTATTACCTTTAAAAATGAAATCACAGGCTTTACAACTACCACACCTAAAGGTGCCTGGTATTTGTCTGTCCAGCCACGTGCCCCTAGGTGAAATGGGGTCAAAACAGCTGTGCATGACTCTGTCCCTTATATTTTTCCCTCTCCGATAGGTGACAGACGGCCTCTGTGTGATTTGATCTACCAGATCTGTATCAGAACTGAGAATACGCCAATACCTATTCAGTATCTGCATAATATCATTTTGTTTGGAATCATAGGTACCTATGAGTCTTGTGACCTGTTCTTCTTTCCGTTTTTTAGGGACCAGAAGACATTGCCTATCAGCATCCCTTGCTCCCTCATAGGCCTTCCTGATAACCCTCTCGGGGAAACCTCTGTCCTTCAATCTTGTTTTGAGCTCCTTGGCCTGGAACTCAAAATCACCCATAGAACTACAATTCCTACGTACTCTCATAAATTGGCCTTTTGGTATGCCACTTTTGAGGGAATGGGGATGACAGCTATTCCATTGCAGGAAACTATTTGTTGCTGTTTCTTTCCTATGTACCTTAGTGTGGATTGTGCCATCTGATGTTTTTGTGATTTTCAAATCTAAAAAAGACAATTCTTTCTCACTGATCTCACATGTGAATTTAAGTCCTACATCATTCTTGTTGAGGGCTGCTACAAAATTATGGAACTCATCCGCTGTAGAGTTCCAGAGGATCAACACGTCATCAATATATCTAATCCATAATCCAACAGATGAAGTCCAATTGACAAATTTGTCCCCAAAGACAATTGTCTCCTCCCACCAGCCAAGAAATAAATTTGCATAGGTGGGAGCAGCAGGACTCCCCATTGCAGTACCACATTTCTGATGGAAAATTTTGTCTTCAAAAATAAATATATTTCTTTCAAGAACAAACTGTAATAACTGCATGACAAACTGGTTATGAGCTACAAACTGGGTACCTCTAGATCCCAAATAGTACTCGACCGCTTTATAGCCACATTTGTGCGGTATGGATGAATACAACGCCTCGACATCCAGACTCGCCAAAATTGTATCTTTCTCCAGGGAAATGCCATCAATCTGTTTCAGGACATCCATTGTGTCACGCACATATGATGTGAGACTCAAAACAAAGGGACGCAACACTTGGTCAACATACGTGCTCACATTTTGAGTTAAATTATTTATGCCTGAAACAATAGGTCTGCCACGTAAAGGAGGATAACCTTTGTGGATTTTGGGCAGGCTATAGAAACACGCCATAACAGGAAATTGTGGGTATAAAAACCCAAATTCCCCTGCACTAATCAAAGATCTGCTCTTTGCATCACTCAAAATGCTCAGCAACTCTTTCTTGAATAATGCCGTGGGGTTATCCTTTAAAATGGTATAGCAGTCATGGTTAAATAAAATGTCCTCACACATCTTCTTATAGCCATCCCTGCTCATGACCACAATGTTCCCACCTTTATCGGATGATTTGAGAACAATATTCTCTTTTTTCTCTAAAGTGGTCAGAGCTAATCGTTCAGACCAAGACAAATTATTATCCATTCCCCTGCTATCCTGACTAAGACTTTTGATCTCATCTCCCACCATATCCACAAATAAATCCACATTGGTAAAGTCTCCTATAGGTGGCAATTTCCTACTCTTCATTTTAAGGTTGGTGAAGGGACCTATACCTGGAGTGCGTCCAGATTCCTCTAATAGCCCCTCAAGGGCCGAAAGACCTTCCATATCAGACTCCTCTAGGCCTAATTCCATGCATTTTTTTCTATTATGGTGTTTAAAAAATTTTATCCATTTAAGTTTGCGAGCAAATAAATTGAGATCTTTTATCCACGAAAATGAGTCAAATTTAACTGTAGGGACAAAGGAAAGTCCCTTTTCTAATAGTGTAATCTCTGATGCACTCAAATTATATTCAGAAAGGTTAATGATTTGAAGCCTATCCATGTTATTCCCCTTCACTAATCCTTTTGACCCCTCAGCATATAGCGGGAAATGGGAGGATTGTTGGCTAAAAAATTATTGCCACTATTAGAAGAGGCTCTCCCACGGCCTCTATTTCTACTTCTTGCTCCTCCCCTAAATTTGTGTTTCCCACCACTACCGCCAAAGAATGGGCCCACTCTTTCAGAGTCTGTAGTTTCACTCTCTGATGTGGAAGGGTCAGATTCCCTCGGCCCCCTATTGGTCTGTTGATATTGCTGTTGTTGTGTAGTGACAAAATCATACGCTTTTTTCTCCCTAAATTCCTGTAGGTCTCTCTGGAATTGGAAGTGTTTTCGTTCCTTAAGATGATTAGTAAACCTTTCCAAAGTTTGTTGGAGGATTTTGTCCTTTTTTTCAAAACCTGGGGTATCTACCAAGGACTTGGCTGCCTCAATCTCTTTTTTAAGCTCAACACTAATAAAGTCAAACTGGACTTTTTCTTCCTCTACCAAGATCTGCATCAGCCTAAGTGAGCTCCCTGTAATCTCCTGTTCCCACCTTTCTTTAATATTAGCGGTTTTTAATCTTAATGCTGGGACAATGGGGACCCTGAGACCTCTGGGAACTATCTTATTCTTTAAATAGTTTTCCAGACTCTGGATCTCCCACCAACTTCTAGTATAATCTTTGTGCAGTCTATTAAGATTTTTAAAGGTGGATTTGAGAGATGCACCCTGAACTGTATACGTCAGTTCACACTCTGAAAAGACGCTTTTGGCCTCACTCATCCACCCATCTGTGTTTAATTCAGAAAGTGCAAAGGCTGCCATACCTAGATAAACTGAAATTATTAACTGTATGGATTAAATGTAATTTCACTGTCTAGTTTGATAGAAATCTAATTGTGCTCCCACAATATGAGTAAATTATATAGTTCACTGAAGTAACAATAAAGTAAAAAATACCTTTTAATTAGTAACTAGTTAAAAACAGGGGTAACACACCACTGTGACATAAGCCCCACCGTGATTGTTAAAAAACGTATTAAACAAAAAACACTGAGTCATTGTGATACATCTAACTCGGTGTTTATAACAATATTATGTCTGGAAACAGCATATATCCAGGGCACATCAGTAGTACAATCCCAAAATAAAGCACAGGCGTCCGAATAGATCGGGTCTCCTAGTGCTGGGTGTAACACGATATGACTATCCCCAATGCAAACATTCCATAAACAGTACAACGACCCTACGCGTTTCAGGTACTCATCCTCAGGGGTCCGTATAATGGTAACTCTGGCCTTCACACCAGCGATAGAATCCTTTAACAGCAGATATTCTGCTGTGCGTCACGGCAAAGATGCACGTATTGATGTCAACGGCATACTTCATTGCAGGCGCTACGTTACTATAAACGCTAAACTCCACCCCTCGTATTCTAGCGGCAAACATGAACTGACCAATCCCCACACCCTCACGATTGGTGACACCTGCCCATGTGACCCCCCGCCGTCAGCTGACAACCAGGGGTCATCATCGGCCGCATCAAGCCGCACGCGCAGGCGCAGTAGAAGTCAGGGACAATTCGCCCAGACTGCCAAAATAGGAGAAGGTAAGCGCTACACGATAATGGATTGTAAGTAAATCTCGCGGGACAGTTAAACACCGCAAGTAGGCTACCTCACAAAGCAACTAAAAATGTAATTAATCACATGTAGGGTGGAAGGAAATACGATCCCTCATGACATGGGGGACCGAGAGACGATCGCCGTTAAAAAACGGCAGACCAATAGGGCCATCTCAAACCTACATGTGTTAGGCAAAAATGAACTCACCCACCCCCTGGGCAACCCAAGGGAGATAGGTCGTCCATACGGAGTGTTAAATAAAACATGTATAATTAGTCTGCTCATTTAAACCTGCTGGATGTATGCATTCCAGTCTGTGGATCCATTGTGCTTCTTTGCGTAAAATCAGGTTATCCCAATCACCTCCTCTTTTGGGGGGTCTAACAAGTTCAATAGCTTGAAACCTTAAACATGCTGCCTGGCCTTGGTGTTTGGCATGCACATGCTTAGATATTGGGGTGTCCCTATCATGGACAATATCTCCAACATGCTCCCTAATACGGCGACGAAATTGTCGTGCTGTTTTTCCCACATAGTTAAGGGGGCATGGACATGTGATTAGGTAGACCACTCCCGCAGTCTTGCAATTGACATAATCCCGAATAGTGTATTGTTTCTGTGTGGTGACGCTAGTGAAGCTATTACCTTTAAAAATGAAATCACAGGCTTTACAACTACCACACCTAAAGGTGCCTGGTATTTGTCTGTCCAGCCACGTGCCCCTAGGTGAAATGGGGTCAAAACAGCTGTGCATGACTCTGTCCCTTATATTTTTCCCTCTCCGATAGGTGACAGACGGCCTCTGTGTGATTTGATCTACCAGATCTGTATCAGAACTGAGAATACGCCAATACCTATTCAGTATCTGCATAATATCATTTTGTTTGGAATCATAGGTACCTATGAGTCTTGTGACCTGTTCTTCTTTCCGTTTTTTAGGGACCAGAAGACATTGCCTATCAGCATCCCTTGCTCCCTCATAGGCCTTCCTGATAACCCTCTCGGGGAAACCTCTGTCCTTCAATCTTGTTTTGAGCTCCTTGGCCTGGAACTCAAAATCACCCATAGAACTACAATTCCTACGTACTCTCATAAATTGGCCTTTTGGTATGCCACTTTTGAGGGAATGGGGATGACAGCTATTCCATTGCAGGAAACTATTTGTTGCTGTTTCTTTCCTATGTACCTTAGTGTGGATTGTGCCATCTGATGTTTTTGTGATTTTCAAATCTAAAAAAGACAATTCTTTCTCACTGATCTCACATGTGAATTTAAGTCCTACATCATTCTTGTTGAGGGCTGCTACAAAATTATGGAACTCATCCGCTGTAGAGTTCCAGAGGATCAACACGTCATCAATATATCTAATCCATAATCCAACAGATGAAGTCCAATTGACAAATTTGTCCCCAAAGACAATTGTCTCCTCCCACCAGCCAAGAAATAAATTTGCATAGGTGGGAGCAGCAGTAGAAATAGAGGCCGTGGGAGAGCCTCTTCTAATAGTGGCAATAATTTTTTAGCCAACAATCCTCCCATTTCCCGCTATATGCTGAGGGGTCAAAAGGATTAGTGAAGGGGAATAACATGGATAGGCTTCAAATCATTAACCTTTCTGAATATAATTTGAGTGCATCAGAGATTACACTATTAGAAAAGGGACTTTCCTTTGTCCCTACAGTTAAATTTGACTCATTTTCGTGGATAAAAGATCTCAATTTATTTGCTCGCAAACTTAAATGGATAAAATTTTTTAAACACCATAATAGAAAAAAATGCATGGAATTAGGCCTAGAGGAGTCTGATATGGAAGGTCTTTCGGCCCTTGAGGGGCTATTAGAGGAATCTGGACGCACTCCAGGTATAGGTCCCTTCACCAACCTTAAAATGAAGAGTAGGAAATTGCCACCTATAGGAGACTTTACCAATGTGGATTTATTTGTGGATATGGTGGGAGATGAGATCAAAAGTCTTAGTCAGGATAGCAGGGGAATGGATAATAATTTGTCTTGGTCTGAACGATTAGCTCTGACCACTTTAGAGAAAAAAGAGAATATTGTTCTCAAATCATCCGATAAAGGTGGGAACATTGTGGTCATGAGCAGGGATGGCTATAAGAAGATGTGTGAGGACATTTTATTTAACCATGACTGCTATACCATTTTAAAGGATAACCCCACGGCATTATTCAAGAAAGAGTTGCTGAGCATTTTGAGTGATGCAAAGAGCAGATCTTTGATTAGTGCAGGGGAATTTGGGTTTTTATACCCACAATTTCCTGTTATGGCGTGTTTCTATAGCCTGCCCAAAATCCACAAAGGTTATCCTCCTTTACGTGGCAGACCTATTGTTTCAGGCATAAATAATTTAACTCAAAATGTGAGCACGTATGTTGACCAAGTGTTGCGTCCCTTTGTTTTGAGTCTCACATCATATGTGCGTGACACAATGGATGTCCTGAAACAGATTGATGGCATTTCCCTGGAGAAAGATACAATTTTGGCGAGTCTGGATGTCGAGGCGTTGTATTCATCCATACCGCACAAATGTGGCTATAAAGCGGTCGAGTACTATTTGGGATCTAGAGGTACCCAGTTTGTAGCTCATAACCAGTTTGTCATGCAGTTATTACAGTTTGTTCTTGAAAGAAATATATTTATTTTTGAAGACAAAATTTTCCATCAGAAATGTGGTACTGCAATGGGGAGTCCTGCTGCTCCCACCTATGCAAATTTATTTCTTGGCTGGTGGGAGGAGACAATTGTCTTTGGGGACAAATTTGTCAATTGGACTTCATCTGTTGGATTATGGATTAGATATATTGATGACGTGTTGATCCTCTGGAACTCTACAGCGGATGAGTTCCATAATTTTGTAGCAGCCCTCAACAAGAATGATGTAGGACTTAAATTCACATGTGAGATCAGTGAGAAAGAATTGTCTTTTTTAGATTTGAAAATCACAAAAACATCAGATGGCACAATCCACACTAAGGTACATAGGAAAGAAACAGCAACAAATAGTTTCCTGCAATGGAATAGCTGTCATCCCCATTCCCTCAAAAGTGGCATACCAAAAGGCCAATTTATGAGAGTACGTAGGAATTGTAGTTCTATGGGTGATTTTGAGTTCCAGGCCAAGGAGCTCAAAACAAGATTGAAGGACAGAGGTTTCCCCGAGAGGGTTATCAGGAAGGCCTATGAGGGAGCAAGGGATGCTGATAGGCAATGTCTTCTGGTCCCTAAAAAACGGAAAGAAGAACAGGTCACAAGACTCATAGGTACCTATGATTCCAAACAAAATGATATTATGCAGATACTGAATAGGTATTGGCGTATTCTCAGTTCTGATACAGATCTGGTAGATCAAATCACACAGAGGCCGTCTGTCACCTATCGGAGAGGGAAAAATATAAGGGACAGAGTCATGCACAGCTGTTTTGACCCCATTTCACCTAGGGGCACGTGGCTGGACAGACAAATACCAGGCACCTTTAGGTGTGGTAGTTGTAAAGCCTGTGATTTCATTTTTAAAGGTAATAGCTTCACTAGCGTCACCACACAGAAACAATACACTATTCGGGATTATGTCAATTGCAAGACTGCGGGAGTGGTCTACCTAATCACATGTCCATGCCCCCTTAACTATGTGGGAAAAACAGCACGACAATTTCGTCGCCGTATTAGGGAGCATGTTGGAGATATTGTCCATGATAGGGACACCCCAATATCTAAGCATGTGCATGCCAAACACCAAGGCCAGGCAGCATGTTTAAGGTTTCAAGCTATTGAACTTGTTAGACCCCCCAAAAGAGGAGGTGATTGGGATAACCTGATTTTACGCAAAGAAGCACAATGGATCCACAGACTGGAATGCATACATCCAGCAGGTTTAAATGAGCAGACTAATTATACATGTTTTATTTAACACTCCGTATGGACGACCTATCTCCCTTGGGTTGCCCAGGGGGTGGGTGAGTTCATTTTTGCCTAACACATGTAGGTTTGAGATGGCCCTATTGGTCTGCCGTTTTTTAACGGCGATCGTCTCTCGGTCCCCCATGTCATGAGGGATCGTATTTCCTTCCACCCTACATGTGATTAATTACATTTTTAGTTGCTTTGTGAGGTAGCCTACTTGCGGTGTTTAACTGTCCCGCGAGATTTACTTACAATCCATTATCGTGTAGCGCTTACCTTCTCCTATTTTGGCAGTCTGGGCGAATTGTCCCTGACTTCTACTGCGCCTGCGCGTGCGGCTTGATGCGGCCGATGATGACCCCTGGTTGTCAGCTGACGGCGGGGGGTCACATGGGCAGGTGTCACCAATCGTGAGGGTGTGGGGATTGGTCAGTTCATGTTTGCCGCTAGAATACGAGGGGTGGAGTTTAGCGTTTATAGTAACGTAGCGCCTGCAATGAAGTATGCCGTTGACATCAATACGTGCATCTTTGCCGTGACGCACAGCAGAATATCTGCTGTTAAAGGATTCTATCGCTGGTGTGAAGGCCAGAGTTACCATTATACGGACCCCTGAGGATGAGTACCTGAAACGCGTAGGGTCGTTGTACTGTTTATGGAATGTTTGCATTGGGGATAGTCATATCGTGTTACACCCAGCACTAGGAGACCCGATCTATTCGGACGCCTGTGCTTTATTTTGGGATTGTACTACTGATGTGCCCTGGATATATGCTGTTTCCAGACATAATATTGTTATAAACACCGAGTTAGATGTATCACAATGACTCAGTGTTTTTTGTTTAATACGTTTTTTAACAATCACGGTGGGGCTTATGTCACAGTGGTGTGTTACCCCTGTTTTTAACTAGTTACTAATTAAAAGGTATTTTTTACTTTATTGTTACTTCAGTGAACTATATAATTTACTCATATTGTGGGAGCACAATTAGATTTCTATCAAACTAGACAGTGAAATTACATTTAATCCATACAGTTAATAATTTCAGTTTATCTAGGTATGGCAGCCTTTGCACTTTCTGAATTAAACACAGATGGGTGGATGAGTGAGGCCAAAAGCGTCTTTTCAGAGTGTGAACTGACGTATACAGTTCAGGGTGCATCTCTCAAATCCACCTTTAAAAATCTTAATAGACTGCACAAAGATTATACTAGAAGTTGGTGGGAGATCCAGAGTCTGGAAAACTATTTAAAGAATAAGATAGTTCCCAGAGGTCTCAGGGTCCCCATTGTCCCAGCATTAAGATTAAAAACCGCTAATATTAAAGAAAGGTGGGAACAGGAGATTACAGGGAGCTCACTTAGGCTGATGCAGATCTTGGTAGAGGAAGAAAAAGTCCAGTTTGACTTTATTAGTGTTGAGCTTAAAAAAGAGATTGAGGCAGCCAAGTCCTTGGTAGATACCCCAGGTTTTGAAAAAAAGGACAAAATCCTCCAACAAACTTTGGAAAGGTTTACTAATCATCTTAAGGAACGAAAACACTTCCAATTCCAGAGAGACCTACAGGAATTTAGGGAGAAAAAAGCGTATGATTTTGTCACTACACAACAACAGCAATATCAACAGACCAATAGGGGGCCGAGGGAATCTGACCCTTCCACATCAGAGAGTGAAACTACAGACTCTGAAAGAGTGGGCCCATTCTTTGGCGGTAGTGGTGGGAAACACAAATTTAGGGGAGGAGCAAGAAGTAGAAATAGAGGCCGTGGGAGAGCCTCTTCTAATAGTGGCAATAATTTTTTAGCCAACAATCCTCCCATTTCCCGCTATATGCTGAGGGGTCAAAAGGATTAGTGAAGGGGAATAACATGGATAGGCTTCAAATCATTAACCTTTCTGAATATAATTTGAGTGCATCAGAGATTACACTATTAGAAAAGGGACTTTCCTTTGTCCCTACAGTTAAATTTGACTCATTTTCGTGGATGAAAGATCTCAATTTATTTGCTCGCAAACTTAAATGGATAAAATTTTTTAAACACCATAATAGAAAAAAATGCATGGAATTAGGCCTAGAGGAGTCTGATATGGAAGGTCTTTCGGCCCTTGAGGGGCTATTAGAGGAATCTGGACGCACTCCAGGTATAGGTCCCTTCACCAACCTTAAAATGAAGAGTAGGAAATTGCCACCTATAGGAGACTTTACCAATGTGGATTTATTTGTGGATATGGTGGGAGATGAGATCAAAAGTCTTAGTCAGGATAGCAGGGGAATGGATAATAATTTGTCTTGGTCTGAACGATTAGCTCTGACCACTTTAGAGAAAAAAGAGAATATTGTTCTCAAATCATCCGATAAAGGTGGGAACATTGTGGTCATGAGCAGGGATGGCTATAAGAAGATGTGTGAGGACATTTTATTTAACCATGACTGCTATACCATTTTAAAGGATAACCCCACGGCATTATTCAAGAAAGAGTTGCTGAGCATTTTGAGTGATGCAAAGAGCAGATCTTTGATTAGTGCAGGGGAATTTGGGTTTTTATACCCACAATTTCCTGTTATGGCGTGTTTCTATAGCCTGCCCAAAATCCACAAAGGTTATCCTCCTTTACGTGGCAGACCTATTGTTTCAGGCATAAATAATTTAACTCAAAATGTGAGCACGTATGTTGACCAAGTGTTGCGTCCCTTTGTTTTGAGTCTCACATCATATGTGCGTGACACAATGGATGTCCTGAAACAGATTGATGGCATTTCCCTGGAGAAAGATACAATTTTGGCGAGTCTGGATGTCGAGGCGTTGTATTCATCCATACCGCACAAATGTGGCTATAAAGCGGTCGAGTACTATTTGGGATCTAGAGGTACCCAGTTTGTAGCTCATAACCAGTTTGTCATGCAGTTATTACAGTTTGTTCTTGAAAGAAATATATTTATTTTTGAAGACAAAATTTTCCATCAGAAATGTGGTACTGCAATGGGGAGTCCTGCTGCTCCCACCTATGCAAATTTATTTCTTGGCTGGTGGGAGGAGACAATTGTCTTTGGGGACAAATTTGTCAATTGGACTTCATCTGTTGGATTATGGATTAGATATATTGATGACGTGTTGATCCTCTGGAACTCTACAGCGGATGAGTTCCATAATTTTGTAGCAGCCCTCAACAAGAATGATGTAGGACTTAAATTCACATGTGAGATCAGTGAGAAAGAATTGTCTTTTTTAGATTTGAAAATCACAAAAACATCAGATGGCACAATCCACACTAAGGTACATAGGAAAGAAACAGCAACAAATAGTTTCCTGCAATGGAATAGCTGTCATCCCCATTCCCTCAAAAGTGGCATACCAAAAGGCCAATTTATGAGAGTACGTAGGAATTGTAGTTCTATGGGTGATTTTGAGTTCCAGGCCAAGGAGCTCAAAACAAGATTGAAGGACAGAGGTTTCCCCGAGAGGGTTATCAGGAAGGCCTATGAGGGAGCAAGGGATGCTGATAGGCAATGTCTTCTGGTCCCTAAAAAACGGAAAGAAGAACAGGTCACAAGACTCATAGGTACCTATGATTCCAAACAAAATGATATTATGCAGATACTGAATAGGTATTGGCGTATTCTCAGTTCTGATACAGATCTGGTAGATCAAATCACACAGAGGCCGTCTGTCACCTATCGGAGAGGGAAAAATATAAGGGACAGAGTCATGCACAGCTGTTTTGACCCCATTTCACCTAGGGGCACGTGGCTGGACAGACAAATACCAGGCACCTTTAGGTGTGGTAGTTGTAAAGCCTGTGATTTCATTTTTAAAGGTAATAGCTTCACTAGCGTCACCACACAGAAACAATACACTATTCGGGATTATGTCAATTGCAAGACTGCGGGAGTGGTCTACCTAATCACATGTCCATGCCCCCTTAACTATGTGGGAAAAACAGCACGACAATTTCGTCGCCGTATTAGGGAGCATGTTGGAGATATTGTCCATGATAGGGACACCCCAATATCTAAGCATGTGCATGCCAAACACCAAGGCCAGGCAGCATGTTTAAGGTTTCAAGCTATTGAACTTGTTAGACCCCCCAAAAGAGGAGGTGATTGGGATAACCTGATTTTACGCAAAGAAGCACAATGGATCCACAGACTGGAATGCATACATCCAGCAGGTTTAAATGAGCAGACTAATTATACATGTTTTATTTAACACTCCGTATGGACGACCTATCTCCCTTGGGTTGCCCAGGGGGTGGGTGAGTTCATTTTTGCCTAACACATGTAGGTTTGAGATGGCCCTATTGGTCTGCCGTTTTTTAACGGCGATCGTCTCTCGGTCCCCCATGTCATGAGGGATCGTATTTCCTTCCACCCTACATGTGATTAATTACATTTTTAGTTGCTTTGTGAGGTAGCCTACTTGCGGTGTTTAACTGTCCCGCGAGATTTACTTACAATCCATTATCGTGTAGCGCTTACCTTCTCCTATTTTGGCAGTCTGGGCGAATTGTCCCTGACTTCTACTGCGCCTGCGCGTGCGGCTTGATGCGGCCGATGATGACCCCTGGTTGTCAGCTGACGGCGGGGGGTCACATGGGCAGGTGTCACCAATCGTGAGGGTGTGGGGATTGGTCAGTTCATGTTTGCCGCTAGAATACGAGGGGTGGAGTTTAGCGTTTATAGTAACGTAGCGCCTGCAATGAAGTATGCCGTTGACATCAATACGTGCATCTTTGCCGTGACGCACAGCAGAATATCTGCTGTTAAAGGATTCTATCGCTGGTGTGAAGGCCAGAGTTACCATTATACGGACCCCTGAGGATGAGTACCTGAAACGCGTAGGGTCGTTGTACTGTTTATGGAATGTTTGCATTGGGGATAGTCATATCGTGTTACACCCAGCACTAGGAGACCCGATCTATTCGGACGCCTGTGCTTTATTTTGGGATTGTACTACTGATGTGCCCTGGATATATGCTGTTTCCAGACATAATATTGTTATAAACACCGAGTTAGATGTATCACAATGACTCAGTGTTTTTTGTTTAATACGTTTTTTAACAATCACGGTGGGGCTTATGTCACAGTGGTGTGTTACCCCTGTTTTTAACTAGTTACTAATTAAAAGGTATTTTTTACTTTATTGTTACTTCAGTGAACTATATAATTTACTCATATTGTGGGAGCACAATTAGATTTCTATCAAACTAGACAGTGAAATTACATTTAATCCATACAGTTAATAATTTCAGTTTATCTAGGTATGGCAGCCTTTGCACTTTCTGAATTAAACACAGATGGGTGGATGAGTGAGGCCAAAAGCGTCTTTTCAGAGTGTGAACTGACGTATACAGTTCAGGGTGCATCTCTCAAATCCACCTTTAAAAATCTTAATAGACTGCACAAAGATTATACTAGAAGTTGGTGGGAGATCCAGAGTCTGGAAAACTATTTAAAGAATAAGATAGTTCCCAGAGGTCTCAGGGTCCCCATTGTCCCAGCATTAAGATTAAAAACCGCTAATATTAAAGAAAGGTGGGAACAGGAGATTACAGGGAGCTCACTTAGGCTGATGCAGATCTTGGTAGAGGAAGAAAAAGTCCAGTTTGACTTTATTAGTGTTGAGCTTAAAAAAGAGATTGAGGCAGCCAAGTCCTTGGTAGATACCCCAGGTTTTGAAAAAAAGGACAAAATCCTCCAACAAACTTTGGAAAGGTTTACTAATCATCTTAAGGAACGAAAACACTTCCAATTCCAGAGAGACCTACAGGAATTTAGGGAGAAAAAAGCGTATGATTTTGTCACTACACAACAACAGCAATATCAACAGACCAATAGGGGGCCGAGGGAATCTGACCCTTCCACATCAGAGAGTGAAACTACAGACTCTGAAAGAGTGGGCCCATTCTTTGGCGGTAGTGGTGGGAAACACAAATTTAGGGGAGGAGCAAGAAGTAGAAATAGAGGCCGTGGGAGAGCCTCTTCTAATAGTGGCAATAATTTTTTAGCCAACAATCCTCCCATTTCCCGCTATATGCTGAGGGGTCAAAAGGATTAGTGAAGGGGAATAACATGGATAGGCTTCAAATCATTAACCTTTCTGAATATAATTTGAGTGCATCAGAGATTACACTATTAGAAAAGGGACTTTCCTTTGTCCCTACAGTTAAATTTGACTCATTTTCGTGGATAAAAGATCTCAATTTATTTGCTCGCAAACTTAAATGGATAAAATTTTTTAAACACCATAATAGAAAAAAATGCATGGAATTAGGCCTAGAGGAGTCTGATATGGAAGGTCTTTCGGCCCTTGAGGGGCTATTAGAGGAATCTGGACGCACTCCAGGTATAGGTCCCTTCACCAACCTTAAAATGAAGAGTAGGAAATTGCCACCTATAGGAGACTTTACCAATGTGGATTTATTTGTGGATATGGTGGGAGATGAGATCAAAAGTCTTAGTCAGGATAGCAGGGGAATGGATAATAATTTGTCTTGGTCTGAACGATTAGCTCTGACCACTTTAGAGAAAAAAGAGAATATTGTTCTCAAATCATCCGATAAAGGTGGGAACATTGTGGTCATGAGCAGGGATGGCTATAAGAAGATGTGTGAGGACATTTTATTTAACCATGACTGCTATACCATTTTAAAGGATAACCCCACGGCATTATTCAAGAAAGAGTTGCTGAGCATTTTGAGTGATGCAACGAGCAGATCTTTGATTAGTGCAGGGGAATTTGGGTTTTTATACCCACAATTTCCTGTTATGGCGTGTTTCTATAGCCTGCCCAAAATCCACAAAGGTTATCCTCCTTTACGTGGCAGACCTATTGTTTCAGGCATAAATAATTTAACTCAAAATGTGAGCACGTATGTTGACCAAGTGTTGCGTCCCTTTGTTTTGAGTCTCACATCATATGTGCGTGACACAATGGATGTCCTGAAACAGATTGATGGCATTTCCCTGGAGAAAGATACAATTTTGGCGAGTCTGGATGTCGAGGCGTTGTATTCATCCATACCGCACAAATGTGGCTATAAAGCGGTCGAGTACTATTTGGGATCTAGAGGTACCCAGTTTGTAGCTCATAACCAGTTTGTCATGCAGTTATTACAGTTTGTTCTTGAAAGAAATATATTTATTTTTGAAGACAAAATTTTCCATCAGAAATGTGGTACTGCAATGGGGAGTCCTGCTGCTCCCACCTATGCAAATTTATTTCTTGGCTGGTGGGAGGAGACAATTGTCTTTGGGGACAAATTTGTCAATTGGACTTCATCTGTTGGATTATGGATTAGATATATTGATGACGTGTTGATCCTCTGGAACTCTACAGCGGATGAGTTCCATAATTTTGTAGCAGCCCTCAACAAGAATGATGTAGGACTTAAATTCACATGTGAGATCAGTGAGAAAGAATTGTCTTTTTTAGATTTGAAAATCACAAAAACATCAGATGGCACAATCCACACTAAGGTACATAGGAAAGAAACAGCAACAAATAGTTTCCTGCAATGGAATAGCTGTCATCCCCATTCCCTCAAAAGTGGCATACCAAAAGGCCAATTTATGAGAGTACGTAGGAATTGTAGTTCTATGGGTGATTTTGAGTTCCAGGCCAAGGAGCTCAAAACAAGATTGAAGGACAGAGGTTTCCCCGAGAGGGTTATCAGGAAGGCCTATGAGGGAGCAAGGGATGCTGATAGGCAATGTCTTCTGGTCCCTAAAAAACGGAAAGAAGAACAGGTCACAAGACTCATAGGTACCTATGATTCCAAACAAAATGATATTATGCAGATACTGAATAGGTATTGGCGTATTCTCAGTTCTGATACAGATCTGGTAGATCAAATCACACAGAGGCCGTCTGTCACCTATCGGAGAGGGAAAAATATAAGGGACAGAGTCATGCACAGCTGTTTTGACCCCATTTCACCTAGGGGCACGTGGCTGGACAGACAAATACCAGGCACCTTTAGGTGTGGTAGTTGTAAAGCCTGTGATTTCATTTTTAAAGGTAATAGCTTCACTAGCGTCACCACACAGAAACAATACACTATTCGGGATTATGTCAATTGCAAGACTGCGGGAGTGGTCTACCTAATCACATGTCCATGCCCCCTTAACTATGTGGGAAAAACAGCACGACAATTTCGTCGCCGTATTAGGGAGCATGTTGGAGATATTGTCCATGATAGGGACACCCCAATATCTAAGCATGTGCATGCCAAACACCAAGGCCAGGCAGCATGTTTAAGGTTTCAAGCTATTGAACTTGTTAGACCCCCCAAAAGAGGAGGTGATTGGGATAACCTGATTTTACGCAAAGAAGCACAATGGATCCACAGACTGGAATGCATACATCCAGCAGGTTTAAATGAGCAGACTAATTATACATGTTTTATTTAACACTCCGTATGGACGACCTATCTCCCTTGGGTTGCCCAGGGGGTGGGTGAGTTCATTTTTGCCTAACACATGTAGGTTTGAGATGGCCCTATTGGTCTGCCGTTTTTTAACGGCGATCGTCTCTCGGTCCCCCATGTCATGAGGGATCGTATTTCCTTCCACCCTACATGTGATTAATTACATTTTTAGTTGCTTTGTGAGGTAGCCTACTTGCGGTGTTTAACTGTCCCGCGAGATTTACTTACAATCCATTATCGTGTAGCGCTTACCTTCTCCTATTTTGGCAGTCTGGGCGAATTGTCCCTGACTTCTACTGCGCCTGCGCGTGCGGCTTGATGCGGCCGATGATGACCCCTGGTTGTCAGCTGACGGCGGGGGGTCACATGGGCAGGTGTCACCAATCGTGAGGGTGTGGGGATTGGTCAGTTCATGTTTGCCGCTAGAATACGAGGGGTGGAGTTTAGCGTTTATAGTAACGTAGCGCCTGCAATGAAGTATGCCGTTGACATCAATACGTGCATCTTTGCCGTGACGCACAGCAGAATATCTGCTGTTAAAGGATTCTATCGCTGGTGTGAAGGCCAGAGTTACCATTATACGGACCCCTGAGGATGAGTACCTGAAACGCGTAGGGTCGTTGTACTGTTTATGGAATGTTTGCATTGGGGATAGTCATATCGTGTTACACCCAGCACTAGGAGACCCGATCTATTCGGACGCCTGTGCTTTATTTTGGGATTGTACTACTGATGTGCCCTGGATATATGCTGTTTCCAGACATAATATTGTTATAAACACCGAGTTAGATGTATCACAATGACTCAGTGTTTTTTGTTTAATACGTTTTTTAACAATCACGGTGGGGCTTATGTCACAGTGGTGTGTTACCCCTGTTTTTAACTAGTTACTAATTAAAAGGTATTTTTTACTTTATTGTTACTTCAGTGAACTATATAATTTACTCATATTGTGGGAGCACAATTAGATTTCTATCAAACTAGACAGTGAAATTACATTTAATCCATACAGTTAATAATTTCAGTTTATCTAGGTATGGCAGCCTTTGCACTTTCTGAATTAAACACAGATGGGTGGATGAGTGAGGCCAAAAGCGTCTTTTCAGAGTGTGAACTGACGTATACAGTTCAGGGTGCATCTCTCAAATCCACCTTTAAAAATCTTAATAGACTGCACAAAGATTATACTAGAAGTTGGTGGGAGATCCAGAGTCTGGAAAACTATTTAAAGAATAAGATAGTTCCCAGAGGTCTCAGGGTCCCCATTGTCCCAGCATTAAGATTAAAAACCGCTAATATTAAAGAAAGGTGGGAACAGGAGATTACAGGGAGCTCACTTAGGCTGATGCAGATCTTGGTAGAGGAAGAAAAAGTCCAGTTTGACTTTATTAGTGTTGAGCTTAAAAAAGAGATTGAGGCAGCCAAGTCCTTGGTAGATACCCCAGGTTTTGAAAAAAAGGACAAAATCCTCCAACAAACTTTGGAAAGGTTTACTAATCATCTTAAGGAACGAAAACACTTCCAATTCCAGAGAGACCTACAGGAATTTAGGGAGAAAAAAGCGTATGATTTTGTCACTACACAACAACAGCAATATCAACAGACCAATAGGGGGCCGAGGGAATCTGACCCTTCCACATCAGAGAGTGAAACTACAGACTCTGAAAGAGTGGGCCCATTCTTTGGCGGTAGTGGTGGGAAACACAAATTTAGGGGAGGAGCAAGAAGTAGAAATAGAGGCCGTGGGAGAGCCTCTTCTAATAGTGGCAATAATTTTTTAGCCAACAATCCTCCCATTTCCCGCTATATGCTGAGGGGTCAAAAGGATTAGTGAAGGGGAATAACATGGATAGGCTTCAAATCATTAACCTTTCTGAATATAATTTGAGTGCATCAGAGATTACACTATTAGAAAAGGGACTTTCCTTTGTCCCTACAGTTAAATTTGACTCATTTTCGTGGATAAAAGATCTCAATTTATTTGCTCGCAAACTTAAATGGATAAAATTTTTTAAACACCATAATAGAAAAAAATGCATGGAATTAGGCCTAGAGGAGTCTGATATGGAAGGTCTTTCGGCCCTTGAGGGGCTATTAGAGGAATCTGGACGCACTCCAGGTATAGGTCCCTTCACCAACCTTAAAATGAAGAGTAGGAAATTGCCACCTATAGGAGACTTTACCAATGTGGATTTATTTGTGGATATGGTGGGAGATGAGATCAAAAGTCTTAGTCAGGATAGCAGGGGAATGGATAATAATTTGTCTTGGTCTGAACGATTAGCTCTGACCACTTTAGAGAAAAAAGAGAATATTGTTCTCAAATCATCCGATAAAGGTGGGAACATTGTGGTCATGAGCAGGGATGGCTATAAGAAGATGTGTGAGGACATTTTATTTAACCATGACTGCTATACCATTTTAAAGGATAACCCCACGGCATTATTCAAGAAAGAGTTGCTGAGCATTTTGAGTGATGCAAAGAGCAGATCTTTGATTAGTGCAGGGGAATTTGGGTTTTTATACCCACAATTTCCTGTTATGGCGTGTTTCTATAGCCTGCCCAAAATCCACAAAGGTTATCCTCCTTTACGTGGCAGACCTATTGTTTCAGGCATAAATAATTTAACTCAAAATGTGAGCACGTATGTTGACCAAGTGTTGCGTCCCTTTGTTTTGAGTCTCACATCATATGTGCGTGACACAATGGATGTCCTGAAACAGATTGATGGCATTTCCCTGGAGAAAGATACAATTTTGGCGAGTCTGGATGTCGAGGCGTTGTATTCATCCATACCGCACAAATGTGGCTATAAAGCGGTCGAGTACTATTTGGGATCTAGAGGTACCCAGTTTGTAGCTCATAACCAGTTTGTCATGCAGTTATTACAGTTTGTTCTTGAAAGAAATATATTTATTTTTGAAGACAAAATTTTCCATCAGAAATGTGGTACTGCAATGGGGAGTCCTGCTGCTCCCACCTATGCAAATTTATTTCTTGGCTGGTGGGAGGAGACAATTGTCTTTGGGGACAAATTTGTCAATTGGACTTCATCTGTTGGATTATGGATTAGATATATTGATGACGTGTTGATCCTCTGGAACTCTACAGCGGATGAGTTCCATAATTTTGTAGCAGCCCTCAACAAGAATGATGTAGGACTTAAATTCACATGTGAGATCAGTGAGAAAGAATTGTCTTTTTTAGATTTGAAAATCACAAAAACATCAGATGGCACAATCCACACTAAGGTACATAGGAAAGAAACAGCAACAAATAGTTTCCTGCAATGGAATAGCTGTCATCCCCATTCCCTCAAAAGTGGCATACCAAAAGGCCAATTTATGAGAGTACGTAGGAATTGTAGTTCTATGGGTGATTTTGAGTTCCAGGCCAAGGAGCTCAAAACAAGATTGAAGGACAGAGGTTTCCCCGAGAGGGTTATCAGGAAGGCCTATGAGGGAGCAAGGGATGCTGATAGGCAATGTCTTCTGGTCCCTAAAAAACGGAAAGAAGAACAGGTCACAAGACTCATAGGTACCTATGATTCCAAACAAAATGATATTATGCAGATACTGAATAGGTATTGGCGTATTCTCAGTTCTGATACAGATCTGGTAGATCAAATCACACAGAGGCCGTCTGTCACCTATCGGAGAGGGAAAAATATAAGGGACAGAGTCATGCACAGCTGTTTTGACCCCATTTCACCTAGGGGCACGTGGCTGGACAGACAAATACCAGGCACCTTTAGGTGTGGTAGTTGTAAAGCCTGTGATTTCATTTTTAAAGGTAATAGCTTCACTAGCGTCACCACACAGAAACAATACACTATTCGGGATTATGTCAATTGCAAGACTGCGGGAGTGGTCTACCTAATCACATGTCCATGCCCCCTTAACTATGTGGGAAAAACAGCACGACAATTTCGTCGCCGTATTAGGGAGCATGTTGGAGATATTGTCCATGATAGGGACACCCCAATATCTAAGCATGTGCATGCCAAACACCAAGGCCAGGCAGCATGTTTAAGGTTTCAAGCTATTGAACTTGTTAGACCCCCCAAAAGAGGAGGTGATTGGGATAACCTGATTTTACGCAAAGAAGCACAGTGGATCCACAGACTGGAATGCATACATCCAGCAGGTTTAAATGAGCAGACTAATTATACATGTTTTATTTAACACTCCGTATGGACGACCTATCTCCCTTGGGTTGCCCAGGGGGTGGGTGAGTTCATTTTTGCCTAACACATGTAGGTTTGAGATGGCCCTATTGGTCTGCCGTTTTTTAACGGCGATCGTCTCTCGGTCCCCCATGTCATGAGGGATCGTATTTCCTTCCACCCTACATGTGATTAATTACATTTTTAGTTGCTTTGTGAGGTAGCCTACTTGCGGTGTTTAACTGTCCCGCGAGATTTACTTACAATCCATTATCGTGTAGCGCTTACCTTCTCCTATTTTGGCAGTCTGGGCGAATTGTCCCTGACTTCTACTGCGCCTGCGCGTGCGGCTTGATGCGGCCGATGATGACCCCTGGTTGTCAGCTGACGGCGGGGGGTCACATGGGCAGGTGTCACCAATCGTGAGGGTGTGGGGATTGGTCAGTTCATGTTTGCCGCTAGAATACGAGGGGTGGAGTTTAGCGTTTATAGTAACGTAGCGCCTGCAATGAAGTATGCCGTTGACATCAATACGTGCATCTTTGCCGTGACGCACAGCAGAATATCTGCTGTTAAAGGATTCTATCGCTGGTGTGAAGGCCAGAGTTACCATTATACGGACCCCTGAGGATGAGTACCTGAAACGCGTAGGGTCGTTGTACTGTTTATGGAATGTTTGCATTGGGGATAGTCATATCGTGTTACACCCAGCACTAGGAGACCCGATCTATTCGGACGCCTGTGCTTTATTTTGGGATTGTACTACTGATGTGCCCTGGATATATGCTGTTTCCAGACATAATATTGTTATAAACACCGAGTTAGATGTATCACAATGACTCAGTGTTTTTTGTTTAATACGTTTTTTAACAATCACGGTGGGGCTTATGTCACAGTGGTGTGTTACCCCTGTTTTTAACTAGTTACTAATTAAAAGGTATTTTTTACTTTATTGTTACTTCAGTGAACTATATAATTTACTCATATTGTGGGAGCACAATTAGATTTCTATCAAACTAGACAGTGAAATTACATTTAATCCATACAGTTAATAATTTCAGTTTATCTAGGTATGGCAGCCTTTGCACTTTCTGAATTAAACACAGATGGGTGGATGAGTGAGGCCAAAAGCGTCTTTTCAGAGTGTGAACTGACGTATACAGTTCAGGGTGCATCTCTCAAATCCACCTTTAAAAATCTTAATAGACTGCACAAAGATTATACTAGAAGTTGGTGGGAGATCCAGAGTCTGGAAAACTATTTAAAGAATAAGATAGTTCCCAGAGGTCTCAGGGTCCCCATTGTCCCAGCATTAAGATTAAAAACCGCTAATATTAAAGAAAGGTGGGAACAGGAGATTACAGGGAGCTCACTTAGGCTGATGCAGATCTTGGTAGAGGAAGAAAAAGTCCAGTTTGACTTTATTAGTGTTGAGCTTAAAAAAGAGATTGAGGCAGCCAAGTCCTTGGTAGATACCCCAGGTTTTGAAAAAAAGGACAAAATCCTCCAACAAACTTTGGAAAGGTTTACTAATCATCTTAAGGAACGAAAACACTTCCAATTCCAGAGAGACCTACAGGAATTTAGGGAGAAAAAAGCGTATGATTTTGTCACTACACAACAACAGCAATATCAACAGACCAATAGGGGGCCGAGGGAATCTGACCCTTCCACATCAGAGAGTGAAACTACAGACTCTGAAAGAGTGGGCCCATTCTTTGGCGGTAGTGGTGGGAAACACAAATTTAGGGGAGGAGCAAGAAGTAGAAATAGAGGCCGTGGGAGAGCCTCTTCTAATAGTGGCAATAATTTTTTAGCCAACAATCCTCCCATTTCCCGCTATATGCTGAGGGGTCAAAAGGATTAGTGAAGGGGAATAACATGGATAGGCTTCAAATCATTAACCTTTCTGAATATAATTTGAGTGCATCAGAGATTACACTATTAGAAAAGGGACTTTCCTTTGTCCCTACAGTTAAATTTGACTCATTTTCGTGGATAAAAGATCTCAATTTATTTGCTCGCAAACTTAAATGGATAAAATTTTTTAAACACCATAATAGAAAAAAATGCATGGAATTAGGCCTAGAGGAGTCTGATATGGAAGGTCTTTCGGCCCTTGAGGGGCTATTAGAGGAATCTGGACGCACTCCAGGTATAGGTCCCTTCACCAACCTTAAAATGAAGAGTAGGAAATTGCCACCTATAGGAGACTTTACCAATGTGGATTTATTTGTGGATATGGTGGGAGATGAGATCAAAAGTCTTAGTCAGGATAGCAGGGGAATGGATAATAATTTGTCTTGGTCTGAACGATTAGCTCTGACCACTTTAGAGAAAAAAGAGAATATTGTTCTCAAATCATCCGATAAAGGTGGGAACATTGTGGTCATGAGCAGGGATGGCTATAAGAAGATGTGTGAGGACATTTTATTTAACCATGACTGCTATACCATTTTAAAGGATAACCCCACGGCATTATTCAAGAAAGAGTTGCTGAGCATTTTGAGTGATGCAAAGAGCAGATCTTTGATTAGTGCAGGGGAATTTGGGTTTTTATACCCACAATTTCCTGTTATGGCGTGTTTCTATAGCCTGCCCAAAATCCACAAAGGTTATCCTCCTTTACGTGGCAGACCTATTGTTTCAGGCATAAATAATTTAACTCAAAATGTGAGCACGTATGTTGACCAAGTGTTGCGTCCCTTTGTTTTGAGTCTCACATCATATGTGCGTGACACAATGGATGTCCTGAAACAGATTGATGGCATTTCCCTGGAGAAAGATACAATTTTGGCGAGTCTGGATGTCGAGGCGTTGTATTCATCCATACCGCACAAATGTGGCTATAAAGCGGTCGAGTACTATTTGGGATCTAGAGGTACCCAGTTTGTAGCTCATAACCAGTTTGTCATGCAGTTATTACAGTTTGTTCTTGAAAGAAATATATTTATTTTTGAAGACAAAATTTTCCATCAGAAATGTGGTACTGCAATGGGGAGTCCTGCTGCTCCCACCTATGCAAATTTATTTCTTGGCTGGTGGGAGGAGACAATTGTCTTTGGGGACAAATTTGTCAATTGGACTTCATCTGTTGGATTATGGATTAGATATATTGATGACGTGTTGATCCTCTGGAACTCTACAGCGGATGAGTTCCATAATTTTGTAGCAGCCCTCAACAAGAATGATGTAGGACTTAAATTCACATGTGAGATCAGTGAGAAAGAATTGTCTTTTTTAGATTTGAAAATCACAAAAACATCAGATGGCACAATCCACACTAAGGTACATAGGAAAGAAACAGCAACAAATAGTTTCCTGCAATGGAATAGCTGTCATCCCCATTCCCTCAAAAGTGGCATACCAAAAGGCCAATTTATGAGAGTACGTAGGAATTGTAGTTCTATGGGTGATTTTGAGTTCCAGGCCAAGGAGCTCAAAACAAGATTGAAGGACAGAGGTTTCCCCGAGAGGGTTATCAGGAAGGCCTATGAGGGAGCAAGGGATGCTGATAGGCAATGTCTTCTGGTCCCTAAAAAACGGAAAGAAGAACAGGTCACAAGACTCATAGGTACCTATGATTCCAAACAAAATGATATTATGCAGATACTGAATAGGTATTGGCGTATTCTCAGTTCTGATACAGATCTGGTAGATCAAATCACACAGAGGCCGTCTGTCACCTATCGGAGAGGGAAAAATATAAGGGACAGAGTCATGCACAGCTGTTTTGACCCCATTTCACCTAGGGGCACGTGGCTGGACAGACAAATACCAGGCACCTTTAGGTGTGGTAGTTGTAAAGCCTGTGATTTCATTTTTAAAGGTAATAGCTTCACTAGCGTCACCACACAGAAACAATACACTATTCGGGATTATGTCAATTGCAAGACTGCGGGAGTGGTCTACCTAATCACATGTCCATGCCCCCTTAACTATGTGGGAAAAACAGCACGACAATTTCGTCGCCGTATTAGGGAGCATGTTGGAGATATTGTCCATGATAGGGACACCCCAATATCTAAGCATGTGCATGCCAAACACCAAGGCCAGGCAGCATGTTTAAGGTTTCAAGCTATTGAACTTGTTAGACCCCCCAAAAGAGGAGGTGATTGGGATAACCTGATTTTACGCAAAGAAGCACAATGGATCCACAGACTGGAATGCATACATCCAGCAGGTTTAAATGAGCAGACTAATTATACATGTTTTATTTAACACTCCGTATGGACGACCTATCTCCCTTGGGTTGCCCAGGGGGTGGGTGAGTTCATTTTTGCCTAACACATGTAGGTTTGAGATGGCCCTATTGGTCTGCCGTTTTTTAACGGCGATCGTCTCTCGGTCCCCCATGTCATGAGGGATCGTATTTCCTTCCACCCTACATGTGATTAATTACATTTTTAGTTGCTTTGTGAGGTAGCCTACTTGCGGTGTTTAACTGTCCCGCGAGATTTACTTACAATCCATTATCGTGTAGCGCTTACCTTCTCCTATTTTGGCAGTCTGGGCGAATTGTCCCTGACTTCTACTGCGCCTGCGCGTGCGGCTTGATGCGGCCGATGATGACCCCTGGTTGTCAGCTGACGGCGGGGGGTCACATGGGCAGGTGTCACCAATCGTGAGGGTGTGGGGATTGGTCAGTTCATGTTTGCCGCTAGAATACGAGGGGTGGAGTTTAGCGTTTATAGTAACGTAGCGCCTGCAATGAAGTATGCCGTTGACATCAATACGTGCATCTTTGCCGTGACGCACAGCAGAATATCTGCTGTTAAAGGATTCTATCGCTGGTGTGAAGGCCAGAGTTACCATTATACGGACCCCTGAGGATGAGTACCTGAAACGCGTAGGGTCGTTGTACTGTTTATGGAATGTTTGCATTGGGGATAGTCATATCGTGTTACACCCAGCACTAGGAGACCCGATCTATTCGGACGCCTGTGCTTTATTTTGGGATTGTACTACTGATGTGCCCTGGATATATGCTGTTTCCAGACATAATATTGTTATAAACACCGAGTTAGATGTATCACAATGACTCAGTGTTTTTTGTTTAATACGTTTTTTAACAATCACGGTGGGGCTTATGTCACAGTGGTGTGTTACCCCTGTTTTTAACTAGTTACTAATTAAAAGGTATTTTTTACTTTATTGTTACTTCAGTGAACTATATAATTTACTCATATTGTGGGAGCACAATTAGATTTCTATCAAACTAGACAGTGAAATTACATTTAATCCATACAGTTAATAATTTCAGTTTATCTAGGTATGGCAGCCTTTGCACTTTCTGAATTAAACACAGATGGGTGGATGAGTGAGGCCAAAAGCGTCTTTTCAGAGTGTGAACTGACGTATACAGTTCAGGGTGCATCTCTCAAATCCACCTTTAAAAATCTTAATAGACTGCACAAAGATTATACTAGAAGTTGGTGGGAGATCCAGAGTCTGGAAAACTATTTAAAGAATAAGATAGTTCCCAGAGGTCTCAGGGTCCCCATTGTCCCAGCATTAAGATTAAAAACCGCTAATATTAAAGAAAGGTGGGAACAGGAGATTACAGGGAGCTCACTTAGGCTGATGCAGATCTTGGTAGAGGAAGAAAAAGTCCAGTTTGACTTTATTAGTGTTGAGCTTAAAAAAGAGATTGAGGCAGCCAAGTCCTTGGTAGATACCCCAGGTTTTGAAAAAAAGGACAAAATCCTCCAACAAACTTTGGAAAGGTTTACTAATCATCTTAAGGAACGAAAACACTTCCAATTCCAGAGAGACCTACAGGAATTTAGGGAGAAAAAAGCGTATGATTTTGTCACTACACAACAACAGCAATATCAACAGACCAATAGGGGGCCGAGGGAATCTGACCCTTCCACATCAGAGAGTGAAACTACAGACTCTGAAAGAGTGGGCCCATTCTTTGGCGGTAGTGGTGGGAAACACAAATTTAGGGGAGGAGCAAGAAGTAGAAATAGAGGCCGTGGGAGAGCCTCTTCTAATAGTGGCAATAATTTTTTAGCCAACAATCCTCCCATTTCCCGCTATATGCTGAGGGGTCAAAAGGATTAGTGAAGGGGAATAACATGGATAGGCTTCAAATCATTAACCTTTCTGAATATAATTTGAGTGCATCAGAGATTACACTATTAGAAAAGGGACTTTCCTTTGTCCCTACAGTTAAATTTGACTCATTTTCGTGGATAAAAGATCTCAATTTATTTGCTCGCAAACTTAAATGGATAAAATTTTTTAAACACCATAATAGAAAAAAATGCATGGAATTAGGCCTAGAGGAGTCTGATATGGAAGGTCTTTCGGCCCTTGAGGGGCTATTAGAGGAATCTGGACGCACTCCAGGTATAGGTCCCTTCACCAACCTTAAAATGAAGAGTAGGAAATTGCCACCTATAGGAGACTTTACCAATGTGGATTTATTTGTGGATATGGTGGGAGATGAGATCAAAAGTCTTAGTCAGGATAGCAGGGGAATGGATAATAATTTGTCTTGGTCTGAACGATTAGCTCTGACCACTTTAGAGAAAAAAGAGAATATTGTTCTCAAATCATCCGATAAAGGTGGGAACATTGTGGTCATGAGCAGGGATGGCTATAAGAAGATGTGTGAGGACATTTTATTTAACCATGACTGCTATACCATTTTAAAGGATAACCCCACGGCATTATTCAAGAAAGAGTTGCTGAGCATTTTGAGTGATGCAAAGAGCAGATCTTTGATTAGTGCAGGGGAATTTGGGTTTTTATACCCACAATTTCCTGTTATGGCGTGTTTCTATAGCCTGCCCAAAATCCACAAAGGTTATCCTCCTTTACGTGGCAGACCTATTGTTTCAGGCATAAATAATTTAACTCAAAATGTGAGCACGTATGTTGACCAAGTGTTGCGTCCCTTTGTTTTGAGTCTCACATCATATGTGCGTGACACAATGGATGTCCTGAAACAGATTGATGGCATTTCCCTGGAGAAAGATACAATTTTGGCGAGTCTGGATGTCGAGGCGTTGTATTCATCCATACCGCACAAATGTGGCTATAAAGCGGTCGAGTACTATTTGGGATCTAGAGGTACCCAGTTTGTAGCTCATAACCAGTTTGTCATGCAGTTATTACAGTTTGTTCTTGAAAGAAATATATTTATTTTTGAAGACAAAATTTTCCATCAGAAATGTGGTACTGCAATGGGGAGTCCTGCTGCTCCCACCTATGCAAATTTATTTCTTGGCTGGTGGGAGGAGACAATTGTCTTTGGGGACAAATTTGTCAATTGGACTTCATCTGTTGGATTATGGATTAGATATATTGATGACGTGTTGATCCTCTGGAACTCTACAGCGGATGAGTTCCATAATTTTGTAGCAGCCCTCAACAAGAATGATGTAGGACTTAAATTCACATGTGAGATCAGTGAGAAAGAATTGTCTTTTTTAGATTTGAAAATCACAAAAACATCAGATGGCACAATCCACACTAAGGTACATAGGAAAGAAACAGCAACAAATAGTTTCCTGCAATGGAATAGCTGTCATCCCCATTCCCTCAAAAGTGGCATACCAAAAGGCCAATTTATGAGAGTACGTAGGAATTGTAGTTCTATGGGTGATTTTGAGTTCCAGGCCAAGGAGCTCAAAACAAGATTGAAGGACAGAGGTTTCCCCGAGAGGGTTATCAGGAAGGCCTATGAGGGAGCAAGGGATGCTGATAGGCAATGTCTTCTGGTCCCTAAAAAACGGAAAGAAGAACAGGTCACAAGACTCATAGGTACCTATGATTCCAAACAAAATGATATTATGCAGATACTGAATAGGTATTGGCGTATTCTCAGTTCTGATACAGATCTGGTAGATCAAATCACACAGAGGCCGTCTGTCACCTATCGGAGAGGGAAAAATATAAGGGACAGAGTCATGCACAGCTGTTTTGACCCCATTTCACCTAGGGGCACGTGGCTGGACAGACAAATACCAGGCACCTTTAGGTGTGGTAGTTGTAAAGCCTGTGATTTCATTTTTAAAGGTAATAGCTTCACTAGCGTCACCACACAGAAACAATACACTATTCGGGATTATGTCAATTGCAAGACTGCGGGAGTGGTCTACCTAATCACATGTCCATGCCCCCTTAACTATGTGGGAAAAACAGCACGACAATTTCGTCGCCGTATTAGGGAGCATGTTGGAGATATTGTCCATGATAGGGACACCCCAATATCTAAGCATGTGCATGCCAAACACCAAGGCCAGGCAGCATGTTTAAGGTTTCAAGCTATTGAACTTGTTAGACCCCCCAAAAGAGGAGGTGATTGGGATAACCTGATTTTACGCAAAGAAGCACAATGGATCCACAGACTGGAATGCATACATCCAGCAGGTTTAAATGAGCAGACTAATTATACATGTTTTATTTAACACTCCGTATGGACGACCTATCTCCCTTGGGTTGCCCAGGGGGTGGGTGAGTTCATTTTTGCCTAACACATGTAGGTTTGAGATGGCCCTATTGGTCTGCCGTTTTTTAACGGCGATCGTCTCTCGGTCCCCCATGTCATGAGGGATCGTATTTCCTTCCACCCTACATGTGATTAATTACATTTTTAGTTGCTTTGTGAGGTAGCCTACTTGCGGTGTTTAACTGTCCCGCGAGATTTACTTACAATCCATTATCGTGTAGCGCTTACCTTCTCCTATTTTGGCAGTCTGGGCGAATTGTCCCTGACTTCTACTGCGCCTGCGCGTGCGGCTTGATGCGGCCGATGATGACCCCTGGTTGTCAGCTGACGGCGGGGGGTCACATGGGCAGGTGTCACCAATCGTGAGGGTGTGGGGATTGGTCAGTTCATGTTTGCCGCTAGAATACGAGGGGTGGAGTTTAGCGTTTATAGTAACGTAGCGCCTGCAATGAAGTATGCCGTTGACATCAATACGTGCATCTTTGCCGTGACGCACAGCAGAATATCTGCTGTTAAAGGATTCTATCGCTGGTGTGAAGGCCAGAGTTACCATTATACGGACCCCTGAGGATGAGTACCTGAAACGCGTAGGGTCGTTGTACTGTTTATGGAATGTTTGCATTGGGGATAGTCATATCGTGTTACACCCAGCACTAGGAGACCCGATCTATTCGGACGCCTGTGCTTTATTTTGGGATTGTACTACTGATGTGCCCTGGATATATGCTGTTTCCAGACATAATATTGTTATAAACACCGAGTTAGATGTATCACAATGACTCAGTGTTTTTTGTTTAATACGTTTTTTAACAATCACGGTGGGGCTTATGTCACAGTGGTGTGTTACCCCTGTTTTTAACTAGTTACTAATTAAAAGGTATTTTTTACTTTATTGTTACTTCAGTGAACTATACAGTTTCTTATAGCAACAAACTTTCCAGTTCGTTTCTACAAAACACTTTCCCTGCGATCACATGACCGGGACCTGAACTAATCAGGTCCCGATCATATCTCCGGGACCAGAGGCAGGTGATAACAGCGCGATCCGGGTGTCAGCGCTACTCTGAGACACCCGGATCGCGCTTTTAACACCCACCGTGAATTCACGTCGGCACTGCACAGAGCCCAGCAAGTGCTGACGTGAATATACAGTGGGCGGTCGGGAAGCGGTTTAATATAAACAATATAGAAAATAAAATTTCATTTACTTACATAAATAAATAATTTGATTAAAAAAACATACATAAAATAATTTTATGTAGCGCATAATAAAATATGTTAGACAGAACTAATCTCTTTAATAAATGGGTTAATGGGTTGTATAAGATAATTAAAAAAAGGCATATTTGTTTTTTTAGAAACAGTGGCACTTTTGTCCATTCGTTGTGTCTGGTATTGTAGCTCAGCCCCATTTAAGTGAATGCACTACCATACTGGGCAAGTGTTGGAGCTTTTTCCTGGGGAAAAATAAGCATACCTTTTTTTCTAATCTATAAACAAATTAGCTTTTTTTTGTGTATATAGATTAAGGGTGCACAACCAGATTGCATAAATAAGCATAAAGAGGTAGAACATAAGAAAATGAGAGTAGTAGAGAGCAGTTAGAGTAGTACGAGGTTAACCCGTAATGCCAGGAAAGGTAGCAGTATGCTACTGCTAGGACCCTGTGGAGTTGCTGTAGACATATAGTAATGCAGGACAGCGCTGAAGCTCAGGTATAGGGAGTCACAGTCTCTATCTTGGTATTCTTTGAGGTAGTGTTTAGCAAACATCGGGATCTGCAGTGACACATAAGCGAGCGACTACGGACAAAGCTATCCTGAGCATGCATGGACAGAGGGACTGCCGCGGTGGTCGAGGTGCCCAGACTTGGACGGGGCCTTGCTGTAGAAATTTAATCTTGGTTTTAGGAATAAAAGTTTGTGCAGCTCACACCAGTTTCCCAAAATGTATTGCATGTACAAGCAGATTTCCCCACTGCCTTAGGCCTCATGCACACGTCAGTATTCTGGTCAGTATTTTGGACCCACTCCTGGTTTTGGCTTCCAAATACTGAAGCAAAATACTGAACATAACACTAACGTGTGTATGTGGTCTAAGTTTGATCTCATAGTGCGTATGATAAAGTAGGAAAACGTCAAAATGTAATTGCAGGCTAAATGCTACTGCCACAACCAGGGCTGGAACGAGGGCTAGGCAAGGGTAGACAACTGCCTAGGGCGCTAGCTAACAGCAGGCAGATTTTTATTAAAAATAAAAAAATACATCTCTTGCAAACACTGTTCAATGAGAGCCTCCTGGCTCAAACAATGAGTGCTTCCATCATCCTGAGTGAGAAGCAGGGCCGACCTTAGGTTGGATGGCGCCCTGTGCGGGACTCTCTATTGCCGCCCCCTACACAAACCAAAAATTAACCACATATATAGACACGCTGGCACAAATATACTGTACATACATAAGACAGACATTTAGACATACAGGTAAATATACATACACACATCTGGAATATATACATACAGGTAAATATATAGACGTACAAACACATATACACACACACACCGGCAGATAAATACACAGACAGGGACATATACAAATACATAAAAGGCACATATATACAAGCACAAAGACACATTCACAAACAGGCCAATATGTACCCACACAGGCACATATATACCCAGTACAGATAATGTCGTAGATTTCATGTGCAGCCCTATGTAACACCACAGATAACACACAGTAAGGGCGGGTTCACACATAGCGGAATTTCACTTAAATTCCGCTGCGGACACTCCGCAGCGTTAATCCGCAGCGGAGCCGTTTCTCCATTGACTTTCACTTTAATTTAGCAGTGTTCGTTTACACGATGCGTACAATTCCGCTGCGGAGCATAGGCTGCGGAGCGGAATTTGGTGTCCGCAGCATGCTCTGTCTGTTGCGGAGCAGTGGCGGACTGGTTGCGGACTCATGGCGGAATTTCTCCATTGACTTCATTGGAGAGTCAAAATTCCGCAATGAAGTCCGCAGATCTTATGTGTGCTGCGGAGCGTATTGGTTTTACTACCATGACATTTCTTCATTCTGGCTGGACCTATGTATTTCTAGGTCTACAGCCAGACTGAGGAAGTCAATGGGGCTCCCGTAATGACGGGAGCGTTGCTAGGAGACGTCTGTAAATAGTCACTGTCCAGGGTGCTGAAAGAGTTACGCGATCGGCAGTAACTGTTTCTGCACCCGGGACAGTGACTACCGATCTCAATATACATGTATCTGTAAAAAAAAATATAAGTTCATACTTACCGAGAACTCCCTGCGTCTGTCTACAGTCCGGCCTCCCAGGATGACGTTTCAGTGTAAGTGACGGCTGCAGCCAATCACAGGCCAAGCACAGGCTGCAGCGGTCACATGGACTGGAGCGTCATCCAGGGAGGTCGGGCCGGATGCCGAAAGAGGGACGCGTCACCAAGACAACGGGCGGTAAGTATGAATTTCTTTGACTTTCACTAGGGAAAGTGCTGTCCCTTCTCTCTATCCTGCACTGAATAGGGAGAAGAGAAGCACTTTTCCTGCAGTCCGCAGCGGCCAGTCCGCATCAATTTTATGCACATTTTGTGCAGATCCGCTGCAGAATCTGCAACGCAGATTCTGTGCGGCATTGATGCGGACAGTTGCGGAGGAATTCCGCCATGTGTGGTCATGCCCTTATAACTGTGTACAGATAATGTAGTAGATGTTGCCTGCAGTCCTATTTAACACCACAGATAACACTGTGATTACTCCCTAAGTACAGATAATGTAGTAGACGTTACCTGCAGTCCTATGTAACACCACAGATCACACAGTGATAATTCTCTGAGTACAAATAATGTCGTAGATGTTACCTGCAGTCCTATGTAACATCACAGGTAACACAGTGATAACTCTCTGAGTACAGATAATGTAGTAGACGTTACCTGCAGTCCTATGTAGCACCACAGATACCAGTGATAACTCTCTGAGTACAGATAATGCGTATAAATTTATTAATATCTAATAGGGTATGGAAAATGTCAAAATCCCTATTAGGAACGAAGTTGAGGCCGAGAGCAAGTACTTCAATTTGTGTGGGGGTGAGGGGCACTGGTGAAAAATTAATCACATCCATGGTATTCATTACAGTCTCTGATTCCGTAATCGGCGAGGTTGTATGGTGTCCATGGTTCCGATGTTTCCTGCCCCCCCCTTCTCCCCCGTTTTTTAAAGGCGCCATGTCTGGCAGGAAAAGAATGTCTAGATGATCCTGATTCTCTAGATGAGTCCATGTCTGAATCCCCTTCTGCTCCATCCGTCGTCTCCTGCTCCGTGGAGCTAAAGCTAACTCTGCGTTTATACGCAATCTGACTATAAAAAGGCATTATCTTGCTCGGACGTATATCACGTTAGTCTAAATAAGCCCTTAGGGTGTATTTAGACGTTGCGGGTGAAGTGCATTTAAAACCTCATGCGTTTCTACAGTTTTTAGATGCACCCAATCGCAGTAAAAATGCATGTTATTTTTAGATGCGGTTTTAACCACACCTAAACCGCAAATTTCTAAATGCACAGCACTACACCTCAACTTTTCTTTGGCACTACTGATTAATTTTAACTGATGAGCTTAAGCTGAAGTCAAAATGAATATATTGAGTTGCATGCAATCTTGTGGACTCCAGCGGTCACTCAAGAGTTAAAATTAAGCAGTAGTGCTACAAAAAGTCTAGGTGTAACCTTGGCCTAAGAGTCCTGTCACACGTAGGGGTTGAGGTGGAGTTAGTACCGCATAAAAAACACATCAGAAAACCGCATGTGGTTTTACCGTGATGGATGCATTTTTCGATGCGGTTGTGTTTTTTACCCCAACTGCATCTAAATATGCACCAAATTGCAGTAAAAACATATGTGTTTTTCGGATGTGTTTTTTTGATGCGCTTCTATTCGCACCTCAACCGCAACGTGTGACTGGACCCTAATGCACAATAGAGTAATTAGGATGTATTTTTCAAAGAAAGTGCTTCAAAGATTGTCAGCTGCATCAAATGTTTTTAACATTTGCATCTTGACCACGTGCCTACTTGGAAACATGCCTAATTGGTTTGACTATCGCACTCATGGACAGCATCTGCCTTGGCACTCATTTGTGACTATTCATTCCAATTGGTTTGTTTGTTTTACAGATCACACAAGTTTTAAATAACATTGCCATAGAGTGTAGTAGTAAGCATAAACCGCATCCTAAGCCTGAGCGTTCATATTTTATAGAACATTTCTATTTTTGATGGTTGGTTTCTTCTCCTTCAGCTTGTTCCATGCACTACACAAGTTTTGTTGTTATACTGGGTCTGTTTTTTGTTGTCTGCCTGCCCTAATAACCTTTCTTATACTCGGGATCATGTCAGTCTTCTCTGTGACAGCAGCTGTATTAACAATGATATATAAAAGGTCAATTAGAAAATGACTGCTATAGTTATGAGAAAGACAAAAAAGATTGGTTTATATAAGGTCGCAGAGATCGGAAAGGAATCATGACACTTGTTTTCTTCTTTTATGTTTTAAAGGCGTTGTCCAATAAAGCTAACAGGGTGTTCTACATCTTCCAGTGATCAGACGTAATCTATTTGAGTAACCCAGCAGCACATGTTCAATTTCCTTATAGCACCACCATAGGAACCTTGAAGCATTACATGGTGCCTATTAGGCTGTCCATGTAACGCATGGATGTAACAGTCTTCCACGAGAGTTAATATTTGTAGCTATCATTCTCTCTGGCTGATAGGGATAATGAATGGAGACCCTCTTTTATTAACTCAGAATTTCCCTGTTGACCCAAGAAGAGGAAGTCAAAGTGACTGCTAGTAAATGATGAGGGCAGAATGAGAGGGTAGATCAGGGAAGTGTTTTATGGGGCTTTGGTATTATAAATGGGGTTAAATGGCTTGTATGATGGTGCACTATGGCGGGAATTATACACACACTTTGGTTTTGGAAGATTGCATAATGGTGAAGATAATTAGACTGATTATCCTTGAACGGCATCTTTGAGTAGGTCCCTTTCTATGTTTTATTTACATTGTATTGTACAGGGCATTATTTTTATATAGTCTTTTTCTGTTGATCAGTCTCTAAAAGGGCTAATTAAATCCACTGTGAGTCAATGTTACACAATGACGCAATAACGTAAAGAAAAAAATAATGTTGTAACATGTTAGCAAAATCTATGATGCTAAAAAGTTTTGTGTAAAAAAAAAACAAATAAAGTATTATCAAAGGGAGGAACGTGACCTGACTGAGCATGTAGGTAGATGCACGCTCCTTCAAGATATCCTGTAAACAATCCTGTTTTTCTGTCCGGTTTTCTCCTGATGTGACCAGCCCAATATGACTGGCTATTACCAACTGTGTTCTTGTGTGACTATCTGGTGGATCAATATGACCATGCACTGGGGAAAAGAATCTCAATCTGCTGCACATACCCTCTCCAAGGCGCGGTCTGCAATGGCACTGGACTTGCATACTGTATCTCTGATTTGGAGTCAGCATAGAGCTCCTTTGATGATGACGTGCTGGACTCAGCGATTTCCCAGACCTCTCCACGACACATTTCCGCCGTGGCCACTGTGCTTCCTAGCAGGTGCTAACCCTAAAAAAGAGCCTACCCTCAAGGATGTGTTTGAAGCCATTACTCACTGCAAGAATGCCCTATCTACTCTGACCCTGCAGCTAAGCACAATGAGGGTAGATCTCTCCATAAAGCTGGGTTCCCAGACAGCGTAACCACTGCTAAATTTCCGCAACTAAATTCTGTGTGGAAATTCCGCAGCATTTACAGTACCAGCAAAAATGTATGAGATTTTGCAAATCTCATGCCCACACTGTAAAAATAAATTGCACAAATGTCTTGAGGAAAGTATTTTGTGTTTTGCGATTTTCAAATCTGCAGCATGTTAATTTATGCAGCATATTCTGTGCAGAGATGCTGCGTGTTTGGCCCATAGAATTCAATAGGGAGTATAAATTCCACTCAAGTAAGTTAGTTGTAAAAGTATGTTCACACAGCCTATTTTCTGCCGTGTTTCGGCCGTAAACGCCCGAAAAACGTCCAAATTGGGAAGCAGAACAGAGAGTTTTTCGCTGCTTTTTTTTACGTGTAAAAAAAGGCTGCGAAAAAGAAGTGCAGGACACTTCTTGGGACATTTTTGGAGCCGTTTTCCATAGACTCTATTGAAAAAAGCTCCAAAAACGGCCGTAAAAAACGCAGCGAAAAACGCAGCGAAAATCGCGAGTGGCACAAAAAAAACTTCTGAAAATCAGGAGCTGTTTTCTCTTGAAAACAGCTCCATATTTTGAGAGGTTTTTGACTCTGCGTGTGAACATACCCTTAAAGGCACAGAAAACCGGCAGGTGCGCATAAAGTTTTGACACAATCAATACTCCACACTAAATCTCCAGGTAAAACCGCCACAGAAAATCTGCAACGTTTCCGCAGCAATATGCTCAGCAAAAATGGATTTCTGTAACTAAATTTACCTGCAGGTTTTTTCGATTTTTTTTTTTCTGCAACGGAAAATCTGCAGCATATAGTGCCTGTGGGAACATTATTAGGCTGAATGTTGAATACGTCCGTGTGCTGTCAGTGAAAACAACGAACAGCACACGGACCTATGCAACGCAATGGGGTTATTCAGACATCAGTGATTTTTCACGCAGCTTGTTTCCGTTGCGTGAAACTCACTGCATGTCCTATTCTGGTGCGTTTTTGCGGATCACGCACCCATTGAAGTCAATGGGTGCGTGAAAATGACGGACAGCACACGGACGTCATCGGTGTGCTGTCTGTGATTCGCACAATAGTTGCTAAAGAAGTGCAGAAAAAAAAAGAAAAAATAGAAAAGTATTTTTTGGGTGTCAGTTTTTATGTAGACAATTTTTAACAAAGTTCGTTAACCCCTTAATACCGAAGGTATTTTAAACCTTAATAACCAAGCAATTTTTTACGTTTTTCCATTGTCGCATTTAAAGAGCTATAACTTTTTTTATTTTTCCGTCGACATTGCTGTATAAGGACTTTTTTTTGCAGGACAAGTTGTATTTTTGTATAGCACCATTTTTGCTACATATAATTTATCGATTAACTTTTTATTACCTTTTTTAGTGGGGTACTGGAAAAAACCTGAAATTTCGCCATTTTTTTTTTGCATCTCAATTTTACGCAGTCTACCGTGTGGTATAAATAACATAATAACTTTATTCAGCGGGTCCTTACAATTGCGGCGATACCATATTGATATAGTTTTTTTTATGTTTTCCTACTTTTAAACAGTAAAAACACTTTTTTTATCAAAATTGTTTGTTTTTGTATCGCCATATTTAAAGAGTCATAACTTTTTTCATTTTTGAGTAAATGTGACTTTTTGATATCTTTTTATCAAATTTTTTTGAAAGTAGGACGAACAGAAAACAGAAATTCTGCCATTGTTTTTTATTTTATTTTTTACAGCGTTCACCGTGCGGGTTAAATAATATAATCGTTTTATAGTTCGGTTTGTTACGGACGCGGCGATGCCAAATATGAGTAACTTTTTACTTTTTTTCATAATAAAGTATTTTGTAAGGGGAAAAAGTGGGTTTTTAATTTTTTTTTACTTGGGACTTTTGTTTATTTACTTATGTCACACTTTATTTAAGTCTTTTTAGTCCCACTAGGGGGCTTTACTGTGCGATCTTTTGATCGCTTTTATAATACACTGCAATACTTCTGTATTGCAGTGTATTATTGCCTGTCAGTGTAAAACTGACAGGCACCTGGTAGGTCATACCTCTGGCATGGCCTAACAGGCAATCACTAAAGGCAGACCTAACGTATACTTTGTGTAACATCTAAATGTTGTGCTTTTTTCGAAGACATTCATTTGTAAAATGCCTGAAGAAGGGGCCTCTGTGCTCTGAAAGCTTGCATATAGAACTTTTATGGTTAGCCAATAAAGGTATCATACCTTCTATACTTTTGCCTTTCTTGACAAAAGTATTTAACATTGCATTTTTTTTGCCGAAATTCAATTATAACACAGAAGGTTCTCCAGAGAAACGGAACTCAATATTTCTCAGATTCTGCAGTTTTTAGAAATATCAGACATGTGGCTAATGGACTGAAACACAGGCCTCAGAAGGAAAAGAGTACCTAGAGGATTTTGGGGCCTCCTTTTTTTAGAATATATTTTAGGCACCATGGCAGGTTTGAAGAGGTTTTGTGGTGCCAAAACAATGGAGACTCCACAAAAGTGTAATGGGTTTGGAAACTACAAACCTCAAGGAATATATCTAGGGATATAGTTAGCATCTTAAACCCCACAGGTCTTTTGCTATAATTATTGGAGTTTGTCTGTGAAAATGAAAATCTACTTTTTTCAGAAAAAATATAATTTTTTTTTAATTTTTACAAGGAATAAAGAATAGAAAGCACCCCAAACTTGTAAAGCTATTTCTCCAGATTACGGCAATACCCCATATGTGGTAAGAAACTGCTGTTTGGACCCACGGCAAAGCTCAGAAGGGAAGGAGCGCCATTTGGATTTTGGAGCGCAGATTTTGCTTGATTGGTTTTCAGTGCCATGTCGCGTTTGCAAGGCCTTGGAGGGACCAAAACAGTGGAAACCCCCAAAAAGTGACCCTATTTTGTAAACTACATCCCTCAAGGAATTTTTCAAGGTGTGTAGTTAGCATTTTGACTTTACAGTTTATTTGATGAATTCAGTGGAATTAGACCATGAAAATCTACTTTTTTTCTGAAAAAAACAGAGAAATGTTTAATTTTTACAATGAATAAAGGAGAAAAAAAACCTGAAACTTGTAACGCTATTTCTCCCGATTACGGTAATACCCATATCTGGTAATAAACTGCTGTTTGGACCCACAGCACTGCTTAGAAGGGAAGGAGCGCTATTTGGCTTTTGGAGCTCAAATTTAGCTGGTATAGTTTTTGGGTGTCATATTGCATTTGCAAAGCCCCTGAAGTATCAAAATAGTGGAAACACCCCAAAACTGACCCCATTTGGGAAACTACACCCCTTAAGGAATCTATCGAGGGGTATAGTGAGCATTTAGACCCCACAGGTCTTTTGCAGAATTTATTAGAATTAGGCAGTGAAAATGAGTATCAACATTTTTTCCACAAAAATGTTGAATTATTCAATTTTCACAAAGCATAAAGGAGGGAAAAAGGCCCCCAACCTTTGTAAAGCAATTTCTACCAAGTACGGCAATACCCCACGTGGTTATAAATGGTTTTTCATTAGAAATTAATTAACCCTTTCAGGACTAATTAATTTTTTGCTTTTTCATTTTAGTTTTTCCCTTCCCGCTTTCCAAGAGCCATAACTTTTTTTTATTTTTCCCTCAGTAGAGTGGTGTGAAGGCTTATTTTTTGCGGGAGGAGTTGTAGTTTCTAGTGACACCATTTAGGGCAAAGCCCCACGTGGCGGAATTGCTCTGGAATTCCGCTGCGGACACTCCGCAGCGTTAATCCGCAGCGGACCCGTTTCTCCATTGCCTTCCACTTCTTTTTAGTAGGGTTCGTTTAGACGAGGCAGAAAATTCCGCTGCGGAGCATAGGCTGCGGTGCGGAATTTGGTGTCCGCAGCATACAATGGATGTTGCGGACCTGTGGCGGACTGGTTGCGGACTCATTGCGGAAGTTCTCCATTGACTTCAATGGAGATTCTAAATTCCGCAATGAAGTCCGCAGATGTCATGTACATGTTATGTGTGCTGCGGATGCGTATTGGTTTTTTAACATGACATTTCTTCATTCTGGCTGGACCTATGTATTTCTAGGTCTACAGCCAGACTGAGGAAGTCAATGGGGTTCCCGTAATTACGGGTGACTATGTATGTGCACCCATAATTACGGGTGACTATGTGTGTGCACCCGTAATTATGGGAGCGTTGCTAGGTGACGTCAGTAAATAGTCACTGTCCAGGGTGCTGAAAGAGTTAAGCAGTCGGCAGTAACTGTTTCAGCACCCTGGACAGTGACTACCGATCACAATATACAGCAACCTGTAAAAAATAGAAGTTCATACTTACCGAGAACTCCCTGCTTCTTTCTCCAGTCCGGCTTCCCAGGATGACGTTTCAGTCTAAGTGACGGCTGCAGCCAATCACAGGCTGCAGCGGTCATATGGACTGCCGCGTCATCCAGGGAGGTCGGGCTGGATGCCGAAAGAGGGACGCGTCACCAAGACAACGGCCGGTAAGTATGAAATTCGTTTACTTTCACTAGGGAAAGTGCTGTCCCTTCTCTCTATCCTGCACTGATAGAGAGAAGGGAAGCACTTTCACCTCAATACGCAACGGCCAGTCCGCATCAATTTACTGCACATTTTGGGCAGATCCGCCACAGAATCTGCAACGCAGATTCTGTGCGGCATTGATGCGGACAGTTGCGGAAGAAAACCACCACGTGGGGCCATGCCCTTAAAGTACTTTTTATTGTACTGGAAAACTGAAAATAAAATTCTTTCCAGGCTGAAATTGGAAAAAGCTGCAATTCCTCCATTGTTTTTTGGGTTTTGAGACTTAATACAATAAAGGTGATACCAAATTAATACAGTTTTTTTCATATTTTACTACTTTTACAAAGTAAAAACTATTTGTTAAAAAAACAACGTTTTGTTTCACCACATTCTGAGAAAATTTTAATTTTCCACTGATATGCCATTCTAAGGGTATGTTTACACGGCAACGCCAATTACGTCTGGAATTATGGAGCTGTTTTCAGGTGAAAACAGCTCCTAAATTTCAGACGTTTTGACAAGTGCACGCGTTTTTTGCGGCGTCTTTTACGGACGTAATTGGAGCTGGTTTTCATTGGAGTCAATGAAAAATGGCTTCAATTACGTCCCAAGAAGTGACATGCACTTCTTTGAGGCGGGCGTCTTTTTACGCGCCGTCTTTTGACAGCGGCGCGTAAAAAAAAAGCCCATCTGCACAGAACACCGTAAGACCCATTGAATTCAATGGGCAGATGTTTGCAGACGGTTTGGAGCCGTTTTTTCGGGCGTAATTCGAGGCGTAAAACACCTGAATTACGTTCGTAAATGGGGTGTGTGAACATACCCTAATGCACAATATGTTGTTCCCAGTTTGTGCCACTGAAGACAAATACCTCATACAATGTTGAGCGGGTTCTCCCGGGTATAAAATGTCATATATGTGAACGTAAGCTGGTGTTTGGGCACGCTGTGGGGCTTAGAAGCGAGGGAGCGCCATTTGGCTTTTGGAGCGCAGATTTTGCATGGCAGTAGTTCTGTTTGGGGTTTTCCTGGTATTTCAGTTTATAATGTGGGGGCATATGTAAGCTGTGCAGAGTACATCAGGGGCATAATAAGAGGGTATAATAATGCGGTAAATAAATAATAATCCACAGATATGTGGCCATTGTCGCACTGATAAATGGCGCCCGATCTTATCCGCTTTTGGACACTGCACAATTTCTATCGCTATATTCTGAGAGACAGAACTTTTTTATTTTTTCTCCACCGGAGCTGTGTGAGGGCATATTTGTTGCGGGATAATCTGTAGTTTTCATTGGTACAATTTTAGGGTACATGTGATTTTTTTATTTGATTTTTTTGGCAAGCAAAGTGACAAAAAAACATAAATTATGACAATGTTTTTTGTCCTTTTTTTTTTACATTGTTCACTGTGCGCTATAAATGACATTTTAATTTATTCTGTGGGTCAATACGATTACGGCGATACCATATGTATATCTTTTTTAAATATTTTGTGGCGTTTGCGCAATAAAATCACTTTTCTATAAAATAATATATTTTTTGTGTCACCATATTCTGAGAGCCATAACTTTTATTTTTCAGTCAAAAACCTGTGTAAGGGCTTGTTTTTTGCAGAACGGGTTGTAGTTTTTATTGGTACTATTTTGGGGTACACGCGACTTTTTGATCACTTTTTATTCTATATTTTGGGAGAGGTGGTTACCAAAAAAATAGTGATACTGGCATTGTATTTTTTATTTTTTTTATGCTGTGTTCACCGTGCGGGAAAAATAATATTATAGTTTTATACAGGGTGGGCCATTTATATGGATGCACCTAAATAAAATGGGAATGGTTGGTGATATTAACTTCCTGTTTGTGGCACATTAGTATATGGGAGGGGGGAAACTTTTCAAGCTGGGTGTTGACCATGGTGGTCAACTTTAGTTTTTTCAATGGAAAGAGGGTCATGTGACACATCAAACTTATCGAGAATTTCACAAGAAAAACAATGGTGTGCTTGGTTTTAACGTTACTCTATTCTTTCATGAGTTATTTACAAGTTTCTGACCAATTATAAAATGTGTTCAAAGTGCTGCCCATTGTGTTGGATTGTCAATGCAACCCTCTTCTCCCACTCTTCACACAATGATAGCAACACCGCAGAAGAAATGCTAGCACAGGCTTCCAGCATCCGTAGTTTCAGTTGCTGCACATCTCTTATCTTCACAGCATAGGCAATTGCCTTCAGATGACCCCAAAGATAAAAGTCTAAGGGGGTCAGATCGGGAGGCATTTCTTCTGCGGTGTTGCTATCAGTGTGTGAAGAGTGAGAGAAGAGGGTTCCAACACAATGGGCAGCACTTTGAACACATTTTATAAGTGGTCAGAAACTTGTAAATAACTCATGAAAGAATAAAGTAACGTTAAAATCAAGCACACCATTGTTTTTCTTGTGAAATTCTCGATAAGTTTGATGTGTCACATGACCCTCTTCCCATTGAAAAAACGAAAGTTGGATACAAAATGGCCGACTTCAAAATGGCCGCCATGGTCAACACCCAGCTTGAAAAGTTTCCCCCCTCCCATATACTAATGTGCCACAAACAGGAAGTTAATATCACCAACCATTCCCATTTTATTTAGGTGTATCCATATAAATGGCCCATCCTGTAGATTGGGTCGTTACAAACGCGGTGATGCCAAATATGTGCACTTTTTTAACGTTTTCATTTTTTTCCTATAATAAAAGACTTATAGAAAAAAAGCATTTTTTGTTTTTGTAACTTATAACTTATTTTTACACTTTTAGAAATCATTTTTATTACCATTTTTTTTTTACTTTTTTTACTTGAAGACCTTTCAGCACTGATAGCTGCTATAATACATTACGCTACCTAGGTAGTGTAACGTGTTATAAACTGTCAGTGTGACGCTGAGAGTCACACTGACAGGAAGCCTATGAGGACCAGCCTCCGGGTGGTCCTCATAGGTTTCCGTGCATGGCATACCCGGAGGCCGTTGTATGGCCTCCGATTTTGCCGTGACAACCGACGGTAGCACCCGCAATCGGTCCCCGGGAAAGTTTGTTGTGGCAGCAAACTTTCCAGTTTGTTATAGCAACAAACTTTCCAGTTTGTTGCTACATCAAACTTTCCCTGCGATCACATGATCGGGACCTGAACCAATGAGGGACCAGAGGCAGGTGTTAACAGCGCGATCCGGTTGTCAGCGCTACTCAGAGACACCCGATCGCGCTTTGAAGACCCACCGTGAATTCTGCGCTGCACAGAGCCCAGCAAGTGCCGACGTGAATTTACTGTGGGCGGTTAAGAAAAAGGAAAACGACTTGCCGTCAACTTTCTGTCATTTCGGATGAAAAAAATAGCGCAGCACACTAATGTTTTCTGTAAAAAGATGGTAACTAACCACCTCTAGTTTGGGCTAAAAAAAAAGCTTCATTACAAACTGTACCAAACTGCATATGTGAATTCAGGCAGAGGCTGGATTTATACACAGCGTTTTGCTGCATTTCTTGTGGTCATTTATAACAGTGCTTATTTTGCATATTTTTTGTGCATTCACATGTTACATTAAAGTCTATAGTCAAGTATGAAAACGCACTTCCTAAACTGTGTTTTGGTTTGTGGCATGGTATGGCGTTTTTCTGGCATTTTCTACATAGGCTTCTCTATAGGACTTGAAAAACACTAGAAAAAATGCATGTTTAAAATATTTAAAAATAAAAAGAAAGCCACATGAATCTTGCAAAAAAAAAAACAAAACACTATGAAAAGAATTTAAAATTCATGACTTTTTTTTTACAAGCATTTAAAAACGCTGAAGAAATAGTGTGTGTGAAGGAAGCCTGAGGGTATGTTGACACGGAGTGTTTTCAGGCGTTTTTCGGGCCGTAAACGTCCCAAAAAATATCTGAAAAATCAGAAGCAGAACGCCTCAAAACATCTGCCCATTGATTTCACTGGGAAAAACGGCGTTCTGTTCCGACAGGGCCGTGTAAAAAACAGGCGCGAAAAAGAAGTGCATGTCACTTCTTCAGCTGTTTTTGGAGCCATTTTTCATAGACTCTATAGAAAAACAGCTCCAAAAAAGTCTGTTAAAAACGCAGCGAAAATTGCGACTTTGATTAAAAAACGTCTGAAAATCAGGAGCTGGTTTCCCTTGAAAACAGCTCCGTATTTTGAGATGTTTTTTATTTTGTGTGTGCACATACACTAAGTGTTATTTATGTGTCTGAAGGTCCCGGACTCACTATAGCTAACGCTTTCTATTTAGTTAGAAAAAATAGCAATAAAATTACCAACCTGGTAGAGGAAAGCCAAATTCCAGAAGAGCGGAATCCAGTTATTCATCTTCAGCTCAGTATTGTATTAGTATAATAAATATCCAGCAGAACACAATAATAGAGCTCTCTATTTTCATTTGCCTCTTTACTTATAACTTTAACTACAGTTTATCAAATAGTTTTTGTTTTTTTAATGGAAGTTATATCTATTCTAGAAGAATTATGCACTTTGATGCAGTGTACTTTGTACTTATAACAATTGTTTCTTATAGCCGCTATTTTCTTAGGGCGAATGTACTTGGTTGTATTACGGCTTTGTTTTGTACAGAGCCATTATAGGGCGTCCATAGAAGTGCATGTGTCCCCCACTGTACTGTACGGTGATTTTATACACAGGTATAAAGAGTTTTTTTTTAGTTGGATTCAATACTAATCCCACAGAATAATAAATGTGGCATGCTTCATCAGGCTCCTTATGTACCAATGCATTAAGGGGAAAATATCTCTGTACACATGGAGTTCGACAAGGCCTCTACACAGTGGCGTAGCTATAGGGTCGCAATGGTCGCAACTGCAAGCGGGCCCCTATGCCTGGGGGGCCCGCAGTGCCCCTGTTGCCACGCAGCGCTAACTGTACCGATCCTGCTTCCAACTGAATCTGCGTCCGTAGGACGCACACTCAGTTGGGTTCAATGCTGGAGCCTTGCTCCAGCATTCACTGTGCCGTTAGCGGCTCGGCGCAGGCAGGCGCGATGTAGTGACGTCATCGCGACCTGTCTGCACCGAGTCACTTTCAGCACAGTGCAGAGGAGGAGAAGGATCCTCCACCTGTCGTGGGAATGGGGATCGGTAAGTAATTATGTTATTATTTTTCTACTGGGTATGGGAAGGGAGAGGGCTCATATGGTAGCTGCTGAGGTGGCATTATACTGTATGGGGGCATTATACTGTATGGAGCAGCTATGGAGGCATTATACTGTATAGGGGGGCATTATACTGTATAGGGCAGCTATGGGGGCTTTATACTGCATGGGGCATTACACTCTATGTGGCAGCTATGGAGGGCATTATACTGTATGGAGCAGCTATGGGAGGCACTATACTGTATGGGGGCATTATACTGTATGGGGGGCATTATACTGTAGGGAGCAGCTATGGGGGCATTATAAGTTAGTACCATCGAAAAAAGACATATGTCCATCAAGATCAGCCAAGGGATGGGAGGAAGGGATATAGGTATACTATAGAACTCTGTTTTACCCCTATTGATACAAAGAAAGGTTAATGTATATCTATATATATACACTACCATTCAAAAGTTTAGGGTCACTTAGGAATTTCCTTATTTTTGAAAGAAAAGCACCGTTTTTTTCAATGAAGATAACATTAAATGAATCAGAAATACACTCCATACATTGCTAATGTCGTAAATGACTATTCCAGCTGCAAACGTCTGGTTTTTAATCAATATCTACATAGGTGTATAGAGGCCCATTTCCAGCAACCATCACTCCAGTGTTCTAATGGTACATTGTGTTTGCTAACTGTGTTATAAGGCTAATGGATGATTAGAAAACACTTGAAAAACCTTGTGCAATTATGTTAGCACCGCTGTAAACAGTTTTGCTGTTTAGAGGAGCTATAAAACTGACCTACCTTTGAGCTAGTTGAGAATCTGGAGCATTACATTTGTGGGTTTGATTAAACTCTCCAAATGGCTAGAAAAAGAGAGCTTTCATGTGAAACTCGACAGTCTATTCTTGTTCTTAGAAATGAAGGCTATTCCATGCGAGAAATTGCCAAGAAACTGAAGATTTCCTACAACGGAGTGTACTACTCCCTTCAGATGAGAGCACAAACAGGCTCTAACCAGAGTAGAAAGAGAAGTGGGAGGCCCCGCTGCACAACTGAGCAACAAGACAAGTACATTAGAGTCTCTAGTTTGAGAAATAGACGCCTCACAGGTCCTCAACTGGCAGCTTCATTAAATAGTACCCGCAAAATGCCAGTGTCAACGTCTACAGTGCAGAGGCGACTCCGGGATGCTGGCCTTCAGGGCAGAGTGGCAAAGAAAAAGCCATATCTGAGACTGGCTAATTAAAGGAAAAGATTAATATTGGCAAAAGCACACAGACATTGGACAGAGGAAGATTGGAAAAAAGTGTTATGGACAGACGAATCGAAGTTTGAGGTGTTTGGATCACACAGAAGAACATTTGTGAGACGCAGAACAGCTGAAAAGATGCTGGAAGAGTGCCTGGCACCATCTGTCAAGCATGGTGGAGGTAATGTGATGGTCTGGGTTTGCTTTGGTGCTGGTAAAGTGGGAGATTTGTACAAGGTAAAAGGGATTTTGAATAAGGAAGGCTATCACTCCATTTTGCAACGCCATCCCATACCCTGTGGACAGCGTTTGATTGGAGCCAATTTCATCCTACAACAGGACAATGACCCAAAGCACACCTCCAAATTATGCAAGAACTATTTAGGGAAGAAGCAGGCAGCTAGTATTCTATCTGTAATTGCGTGGCCAGCGCAGTCACCAGATCTCAACCCCATAGAGCTGTTGTGGGAGCAGTTTGACCGTATGGTACGCAAGAAGTGCCCATCAAGCCAATCCAACTTGTGGGAGGGGCTTCTGGAAGCATGGGGTGAAATTTCTCCCGATTACCTCAGCAAATTAACAGCTAGAATGCCAAAGGTCTGCAATGCTGTAATTGCTGCAAATGGAGCATTCTTTGACGAAAGCAAAGTTTGAAGGAGAAAATTATTATTTCAAATAAAAATCATTATTTGTAACCGCGTCAATGTCTTGACTATATTTTCTAGTCATTTTGCAACTCATTTGATAAATATAAGTCTGAGTTTTCATGGAAAACACAAAATTGTCTGGGTGACCCCAAACTTTTGAACGGTAGTGTATATATATATATATATATATATATATATATATATATATATATATATATATAAAAGGCAGAAAAAAGCAGCACTTCAAAGTAGAATAACGGGTGCTATGCGAACCTGACCTTGATCCAAAACGGTCCTATAGATTCATACAAAATGATCGCAGCACTCCAAAAATTTAGTTAAAATAGTAATGGGGTTTATTGTTCCATGTCCAAAAAACAAGCCACGTTTCAGTCCTCTCACAGGACCTTTTTCAAGCTAAAGTGATATGTGCAGAGCAGGGTTTTATACCCATGTGTGATAGCTGCATAATGTAATGTCCGTGGCTGCGGGCTGTCAGCTCCAATCCTCTCCTGACAGCCGCAGCCACGAGTCGGCAAGCGCTGGCCCCAGCCTCCTCCTCAAGAGACGCCAGCGCTCGCTTCCACTTACCTCAGTCGGATCCCGTAGGATGCACGCGCACGCTCATGCCTGCTCTTAAAGGGGCAGCGCGCGTACGGGACTTCTTGATGAACTTTGACCCGTGAGTACCCTGGACTATAAGAGGGGTCCAGCCCCCTGCTTCTATGCCTGAGCGTTGTTGATGTTTCCTAGTTTGTCTATGTGATGGCATCGTAGTGTGTTTCCTGTACCTGTTCCAGTTCCTGTTCCTGTTCCTTGCATTCCATACTATCCTGGTCGAGCACTGTGCTGTGCCAAAGTCGTGTCGTGCTGTATCCACGTCTGACCTGCTTCACCTCGCCTGACGTCTACCTGCTGCCTAGTCCTAGCTGAGCCTGCCCTGCTGCTGTCTGAGCTGCCACAGGTACCTATACGAACTATAGACTTTCACCTGTGCCCTGTTGGCCAGCTGCCTTACCGCCAAGGCGGTACAGCCCAGTGGGTCCACAGACCCTTCGTGACAAATAATCAACAGCAATCAATTACAAAACATACAAATTCAGTCAACATTTGGCTAATTAAACATACAAAATATGTGAAATAATGTATATCGTAATTACATATATGCTGGATCAATTGTGTAATAAAAAAAGTGATAAAAAACAGTATAGATAGTATATTAATTAATTAAATAACGATAACCATACATATTCATGAGGAGGAGGGATATCGAGCCACTCACCAATAGCCGAACCACGGACACATGTGGAACTTTAACTTTACTAATAATTATCTATAATGTTACGGCGTCTTCAACAATCAACAGCGCATGCTTGACAAAAACGTCATACAAAGCAAAGGCCGTATGCCAATCAAAAGGCAGCGTCTACCGTTGCCATGATCACCATCCAGGAAGATCTATTGGAACATGATGAGACCCGTCGTATAGACTAGAGAGCCGCTTACAACAGCGCCCCCCACCAACACATTTGCGCCAGGTAACTAATGCAAAAATGCTGCATAAGCAGCATTAAAGCAAGACAGAAATTGTTTCCTAGTGGGCTTAAGGACCTTTAATGACGTCATGCCCATGTGACCTGACTTGCCTTTGAGGAACAGAAGCCCCGCCCACCGATCAAGTCCTTCTATAGCAGCAGCAGCTCGGCAGTCGGCAGAAGAGAAGTCCCGTCCACCTCTCAGGTCCTTGTACACAGCCACAGGTTGGTGAGTGCTTCTTCAACCCCCCCTCTCCCTCCACCCCCCTGGAGTTGACCTAATATCCTTATTAGATGCTGTAAGGCCAGATTCACACGAGCATGTTCGGTCCGTGATATACGGACCATATGTCGGCAGTATTTCCCCGACCGAACACTTCAGGGAGCCGGGCTCCTAGCATCATAGTTATCTATGACGCTAGGAGTCCCTACCTCGCCGCGGGAATACTGTCCTGCACTGAAAACATGATTACAGTATGGAACAGTTTTTCCGCAGCAAGGCAGGGACTTCTAGCGTTATAGATAACTATGATGCTAGGAGCCCGGCTCCCTGAAGTTTGTTCGGTCCGGGAAATACTGCCGACATACGGTCAGTATATCACAGACCGAACATGCTCGTGTGAATCCAGCCTAAAAGTCAAAACAGCAGCATATTCTTTAAGTTTTTATTTCTTTCCATCTTGATTCATCTGTTCACCTGTCCCACAGCAAGGGAATTAAAGGGGTATTCCCATCTCAAACATTTATGGCATATCCATAGAATGTGGGTCCCAGCTCTGGTGATATGTCTGGTAATATGGCCACTCGCTGCTACAACCAGGCATAAAATCGCTGAAGGAGTGGTTGGGGTTCCGCAAACAGCTGAGCTAGTTGAGATACGCTGTTTGAGTAACTCCCATAGTAGTGAATGGGAGTGACGGAAACCGCGTAGTTCACTGTGCTACACTGTTTCCATAACTCCAAATCACTTATATCGGAGTTACAGAAACAGCGTAGCTCAGTGAGCCTGGCTGTTTTAGAAACCTCGACCACCTCTGCACCGATACCCTGCATCTGCCCTCTCACCAGGCGGGGTCGGGGGGACCCCCAATCTCGAGATAGGTGTGGGTTTCAGAGCTCTGGCACCCGCATCTATCAGACATTTATGGCATATCTCATGGGTATGCCATACATGTCTGAGTTGGAAATACCACTTTAATCCCTATATGAATGTGCTGCTATTTGTACTACAGGAAAGAAACATTGTGTAAGGGAATTAACACTATTTGTACAACAATAAACACCTTATCTGCACACAGGTTTCCGCATTTGACCAATTCTGTGAACAATATGTATTTGTTTCAATGATGATTTAGGCCTGTCATAGTCATAGGAGTGAATATTTATGCATTTAATGATTTTGTGCTAATAATTTGATTTAAAGTAGATTACATTGTAGAGCTTTATCTTCACTTTTAGGACCTTATTAATGCCTATGGACTTCAAAGAGGAGGATCCCATGTTCAGGAACTCCCTCTATTAGCTAAAGTAAAGAGCCACGGAAAAGAGCATATCCCACTCTATAGTGCCTAGTACCTTCCAGAGTAGGAGCAGCTGCTTCTTCTGTTCTCGAATAGCAGATAGGTACAAAAGACAGTTTAATGGATTGGGTTCAGATACCTAAAGGGGTTTTCCAGGGACACAACATTTTTGAACTAATATGCGTCGCTATGTAAATATTTAATAAAGTTCCTAATATATAGTCTGTATTAAATCTGAATACTTTCCTTCCTATTCTCCCTACCAGTGCCCTGCCGGAAGTTCTGATTTTCATCTGTCTCTTTTCTTCAGTCGACACAGGCTCGTGCATGAGAGTTAGAATACACGCAGCCCTGTGTCGATTCCTCACTGACCTACGTAACGACACAGGGCAGTTCTTTACTAATTATTCCGCCCCCCTCTGTGTCTATTGGCCACCCACTAGTACTCCCTTCCCCTTTAGTTTATCCCGCCCACCTACTTTATCTGAGGTGTGATCACAGAATCCTGTGACCGCACCTCAGATATCTAATGTAATCCCCATCATCCATAAATATATGTAAACCATCATAACTGTAGATATAAAATGGTGCCGCTATTGAAGAAGAAACAAAAAATGAACAGAGCGGACATTGAGGAGGCTGTGGACCAATATGATGCCTCAATGCATCCTATTGGTCCACAGCCTCCTCAATGTCCGCTCCATTCATTCTTTGCTTCTACTTCAATAGCAGCACGATTTTCTTTGTGTGCATGCTATTCCTCAATTTTTACACAAAGAAAAAATGTTCAGCTATTTAAATAGAAGCAAAGAATAAATGGAGCGTACATTGAGGAGGCTGTGGACCAATAGAATGCATCAAACCCGGGACTTCTGAGGTATACCTGGGTATGGGGCATCCTATTGGTCTACAGCCTCCTCAATGTCCGCACCGTTCATTCTTTGCTTGTACTTCAATAGCAGCACTTTTTTTTTTTGCGTGCATGCTATTCCTCAATTTTCACTGATGAATAGCATGCACGCAAAGAAAATCGTGCTTCTATTGAAGTAGAAGCAAAGAATGAATGGAGCGGACATTGAGGAGGCTGTTGACCAATAGGATGCCTCGTACATGGGACTTCTGACGTATACACGTGTTTGAGGCATCCTATGTGTCCACAGTCTCCTCAATGCCCGCCCCGTTGAATTCTTTGATTACGCCTAAATGCCCGCCCCAGTTGCCCCTCATTACTAAAACTCCTCAGCGCTCATGCACTGCTCGGCATGAACAAAATAGTGTCCCTGTAAAACCCCTTCAAGCCCTTCTGGAATTTGAATGTCTATTTTAGCGGTGCTTTCCCACAAATGGATGTACACTTAGATCAGTAGGATTGCGAGAGCACAGGCAGGAGCAGTGCTCGAGCCATTCGCTGCAGGTACCGGCTGTAATATGCAGCCGACATCCCACGGCAACGGTCGAGATCAGAGTTACCTCTGATACCGCCCGTTTAACCCCTTAGAAGCCACAGTCAATAGCGAGGGTCGCATCTAGGGGGTTACAGGGAGGGGTATCCCTCTGTCACCCATCGGCGCCCCGCTAAACGATCGTGGGTTGCTGATGGGTTGCTATGGCGGCTGGGGGCCTAGCAAAGGCCCCCATGCCTGTCATAGCTGTAGTTTGTTACTGCAGCTTGCTATAGCTGTAGTTTGTTACTGACAGGCAAGAAGGCTTTATTATACTGAGTATGCCAAAGCATTATATCAGTGATCCAAGATTTGCAATGTAAAGTTTCCTAGTGGAACTAAAAAAGAAATTTAAAAAGTTTAATAATGTTAATTGTAACGTTAAAGTGTCTACATTTAAAAAAAAATCATTTAAAAAAAAAGAGATTTTATTTTGCAAATGTGTAAAAAAAATAAATACACATATTTGGTATCGCGGATATCCTACTGATCAGTACAATAACGTTTTTGAACCTCACCGTGAGGTACAAAACACAAAGGAGAATTGCTTTTCTTCTATTCCTACCCTAAAAATATAGTAATACAAGTTAATCAATAATTTATATGTGCTTCTAAATGGCTCTATTAAAAAATATGATTCATCCCACAAAAAACAAGCCCACATATCGCTACTTCAACAGAAAAATGTAAAAGTTTTTAATCCTGAAATATGGCGACATGAAAACAATTTATTTTCATTGTGCAAAAGTAGTAAAACTTAAAAGAAATAGACTTTACATATTTGGTATCTCCATAATCGTACGGACCCATAGAATAAAAGTATCAAATTATTTATCCCGCGTTGTGAACTACGCAAAATTTATAACGCAAACACTGTGCCGGAAATGCGGTTATTTTCCATCCTTCCATAAAAACTTAATAAAAGTTAGTCAATCAGTTATATGTACCCCAAAATGTGCCATCGAAAAATACAACTTATCCTACAGAAAACAAGCCCTCATACAGCTATGTCAACGGAAAAATAATATAGTTATGGCTCTCGGAATGCGGCAATGCAAAAATAAAAAAAACATTCCTGCAGGTCTGAAGACCAAAATAGACTCGGTCCTGAATGGGGTTAATATCTACAGTTTTTAAAATGAAATATTCCTTTAAAGTTTCAAATAATATGTCATTTTTCACAATTATATCCTTCACTTTAGAAAATCTTCCAATTTCTCACTATTTAAAGTATATTTTGCATAATTAGTTCCGATATACACGGTATATAGTTGAATCCTTTTTTTCATAGGCTGTGATTTCAACAAGCTAACGCAAAAGTGTTTTATGTTACAAATTGTGAAATGAAGAAAGGCTCCACTAATGCATTTTCCTCTAATATAATTTAAATTCAAACAAATCTAAAGAGAAGAAATTTATAATGCAAATATATGGAAGTCCACCGATGTTCTAAAAGCACTTTTAAGGTACTGTTAAAAGCCTGCAATAGGATAAAGAGAAAACACTTGTAAGACAAGAAATAGTTCCCATTCAACAGATATTTGATAAGCACCCGGAAATATTTTGTTGCAGCTTTGAGGATGATCATATGAATTACAAGTAGAAGAATCCAATATACTATTTGCAACAATGTCCCTTTCCCAACATATCTGTACTAAATCTCACTTTACTGCAGATTTGTGGTAATTCAAAATTATTGTCAGGAGTTTAAGCCAGAAACTCCTGTGTCCCAGGCAGTAGCGCTTCTCATTGAGCTATTGATGGTGCTGCTGGACAGCTCCAATGCTGGATCTAGTGTCTTGCTCCTCTTGATTTTTGCCTGTTGCTATTCCTTGTCTTGATTACCTTGATTGACTAATTATTCTCACCCTTTTGGTTTCTATATAAATGTGGCCCAGGCCTTGCACTTCTTTAGACTATTGAGCTTCCTGCCTCTAGTCTAGGTCCTTGCTGCCTCTCTACTAACTGTTGTTGCTTATCTGTGTTCTGAACTTGGAGTGTTTCATGACCATGCCTCTGCCTCATGCTACGACATGTTGACGCTTATCTGCGTACCGAACTTTGACTGTCACTTGACTATTCTTGCTATTAGCACCCTCCTGCCTGATCGTTTCAGCCACTGGACTTCACTGAACAATATTGGTTTCTCCTTATAAAACAAAAGAGGAAGTCAAACAACTACCTAGAGACAAAGGCGCTGACCTGATGGGTTCACAAGTAAATTCTGTAACAATTTATTTCTGCACCAGTCCTTTATTCGTCTGGCAAAGGGTAAAAATATCCTTTAAGTCTTCTCAGAGTCTCTTATGTCTTTATTTTAAAGTCAGACAAAGACTCCAAACATTGGGGCAAAAATGTTCTACTTACTTAAAACTAAAATAAAAATACAAAACCCAAGATTGTAACATGATCATTTTAAATAATGCTGAAAAACCTTTAAATCCCATAACCTTGTTCCACGTGATTATTCCCTTGGGCTGTTATGTAATTTTGGCCACACAAGTTCGAATAAAAATGAAACTAGACAGTGATGTCCCCATTCACTTCTCTATATTTGGAGTAATGGAGTCAAGGAACAATATAAACCGTGAGACAGGGACAAATCTAGGCCTTCTTATACCCATGGATTCATCTTGGTGCCCCTCCTGCACAAAGTAATACATACAAATCCCTGTATCCTGTGGGCATACAAGGAATTGTAGTTTGTTGCACTGACCCGACACTGTTGCATCACCCTATACTATAATTCAATTGCTACATGAAATGATATATCAAACAGATGGCTGCAGTTTAACTTAGCGGGTGCAAAGGAGGGCAGCCAAGGTAATTACCAAGAAGAGTTATCAAAATCGGGATTATTTGGTTTATAAAAAAGGCGGCTTTGGCGCGATCTAATTACAATGTACAAATACATAAATGGACGGTACAGAGATCTTTCTAGAGAACTTTTTACACCTAGGTCTGTTACCATGAGGTAAGATGGTTTCCCCATAAACATAGATGGGGATTCTTTCCTGTAAAAGCAGTGAGACTTTGAAACTTTCTTGGTTCATTGATCAAGGAGGGCCTGGATATCGTTCTTGAGAACTATAAAATTGCAAGTTAAGCAGGGGCATAGCTTGGGGGGGAAGGCGGGGCATGTGCTCTGGGCGCAACTTAGAGGGGCGCCAGCACCGCACCGTCCATGATTGAGCAGTCTTCCTGGAGAGAGGGAGCAGACACACCAGAGCAGAGCACTGTAGAGGACAGGAAAACACAGGACAGTGGTGAGTACACAGTGTAAACAATTTATTGCCTGGGAACACTAGCGTTTCTAAAATCATAAAATAAATGACATTAGTTTATGATTTTAGAAACTCTTGTTTCTCCAGGCACATTCATTTTGCGGCTGCAGCCCCCCCCCTACCCCCCCCTCGCGGCCCCCCCACGGCTCCCCCACCTCGCGGCCCCCCCACGGCTCCCCCACGCGGCCCCTCCTCGCTCCCAACCTGGCAGGAGAGGGAGAATAGTAATAGTAGTAGTGGTAATAAAAAAAAACACATTTTACCATTAGACATATCTATCTATCTATCTATCTATCTATCTATCTATCTATCTATCTATCTATCTATCTATCTATCTATCTATCTATCTATCTATCAGTCTGTCTGTCTCTCTGTCTCTCTGTCTGTCTCTCTGTCTGTCTGTGTATGTCCATGTATCTATCCATCCATGTCATATCTATCTATTATCTATCTTATACCACCCAACCATCCCGGATTCAGCCGGATAGTACCGGATTCCGGGGGTATGTCCCGCTGATTGACAGGGAAAGTCATTCTGCCCTGCCAATCAGCGCAATTCATAGACGCAAGCGTCGCGATCACATCATCACGCTTCTTGCATCGTTCAACCCCAGAAGACCTGCGCAGAAGAGTGCAGGTCTTCATTGCCGCCGGACGGCGCTGGAACGAGCCCACTTGGTCGAAAGTAAAAACACACCCAGTTGGGCATTAAGAAACTAATTAGCATAAAGCTAAAATCGCTAATAACGTGGTAAAAATAGATTGCTTTTCTAAATAAAAAACACTGCTGTCACCTACATCACAGCGCCCATCTCCTTATGTAGGAGATAGGGCACTTATAATGTGGTGACAGAGCCTCTTTAATGTAAATGTTTGTTCTGCCTCTAATCAATACTGTAGTCACTGCATAATCTGCAGCGAGATGATGGGTGGTATGATTATGATATAATTTGTTGTTTTTTTTTTAAACAGCAACTTCCAGCATATCCTCACCATTGTTTGGGCCTTGCTGGGAGCTGGAAACAATTTAGTGCAAACCTATACAGCAGGGGTTGCACTAAATTGAGCTGTATTTGTGCTGGTGTTGTATATATGTAATGAGCTGGGTTCTTATGCTGCATATATTTACTGAGCTTGGTTCTGGTACTATATATATATGTACTGAGCTTGGTTCTCGGTCTGTATTTACGTACTGAGCTTGGTTCTGGAGCTGTGTTTATGTATTTGGATTAGTTCTGGTGCTGTATATATGTAATGATCTTGGTTCTGGAGCTGTATTTATGTACTGAGCTTGGTTCTGGTACTGTATATATGTAATGAGCTGTGTTCTGGTGCTGTATATATGTAATGAGCTTGGTACTGGAGCTGTATATATGTACTGAGCTTTGTTCTGGGGATGTATATATGTATTGAGCTTGGTTCTGATGCTCTATTTATGTACTGAGCTTGGTTCTGGTGCTGTATATATGTAATGAGCTTAGTTCTGGTGCTGTATATATGTAATGAGCTGGATTCTGGTGCTGTATATATATGTAATGAGCTTGGTTCTGGTACTGTATATATGTAATGAGCTGGGTTCTGGTGCTGTATATATGTAATGAGCTTTGTTCGGGTGCTGTATATATGTACAGAGCTTGGTACTGGACCTGTATTTATGTACTGAGCTTTGTTCTGGTACTGTATATATGTAATGAGTTGTGTTCTGGTGCTGTATATATGTAATGAGCTTTGTTCTGGTGCTGTATATATGTACAGAGCTTGGTACTGGAGCTGTATATATGTACTGAGCTTTGTTCTGGGGATGTATATATGTATTGAGCTTGGTTCTGATGCTGTATTTATGTACTGAGCTTGGTTCTGGTGCTGTATGTATGTAATGAGCTTTGTTCTGGTGCTGTATATATGTAACGAGCTGGGTTCTGGTTGTGTATAGAACTATATTGCTTGTAAAATTTACAAATGTTTTTATGCTTGAGTTACATAAAAAAAAATTTGGAAAATAAATTACACATCATTGATTGGTAGGGAAAACAAACATGGCGAGGCGGAAGGAGATGTCGGGAAAAAGGTTTGGGGAGGGGCGCCAAACTGAATCTTTGCCCCGGGTGCTGGAGAACGTAGTTATGAGTTATAAGTACTAGATTCTGGAGATGGGATTTTGATCCAGGGATTTATTCTCAGTGACATATTTGGAGTTGTGGAGGAATTTTTCCCCTCCTCTGAAACAACTTTAACTATGTAACTATATGTAACTTTCATATGAGTGTGTTCCACAGAAGTCATAAATATCCATAGGTCAGAAGAAAGATATCCTACTAAAGCCCTTCAAGAACCCTGTCCGTAAGGATCCATACAGCATGTACTCTTCTAGTCTTTTCAATTGACAACTCTTGCAGCTCAGGTAGTGTTAGTCAGGGTTGAGGCCCAAACCTATGATGTCTCTAGAATCCCTCAATGTGCACAGCATCCGAGAATTCCCACACCAATAATTCATGGATTTTACAAGAGTGGAAAGGAGCCAATGTGAAAAGCAGACAGCCACGCAACCAGAGATTTGACTACAGAGCCCCTTTTTCATTGCGCAAATTTCATGGGCCTGTGGCAATTACTATACTACAGTACATTATTTAACAGGGCCTGAAGGAGAAATGTTTTTCTTAAGTGAACAGTGTACCACAGAGGTGTAACTAGGAATGACTGGGCCGCATAGCAAACCTTTGACTCCCCCCCCCCCCACCTCCCCTGGGTGCCAAACACACAGCCCCCTTGTAGATAGTGCCCCCTGTAGATTGTGCCATACAGCCCCCTGTAGATTCTGCCATACAGCCCTCCTGTAGATAGTGCCATACAGCCCCCCCAGTAAATAGTGCCATACAGCCCCCCAGTAGATAGTGCCATACAGCCCCCCCCCTAGATTGTGCCATACAGCCCCCCCCCCCTTGAGAGTAGATAGTGTCGCCCACTGTCTTGTAGATAGTGCCACAAAGCCCCCCTGTTGATTGTGCCATACAGCCCCGCCTGTAGATAATAGGCAACAGGCCTGTAGCCTAGTAAATGGCAAAGCAGCCATGGCAGCTGCTAGCGGTGCCACAGGGCATGGGGGGCCGTGCAGGCGGACCCCTCATGCTGCTGGCGTCCGAATCAGCTGCTATGGCTGCTACAGCGGTAGTTACGCCACTGGCTGTACCACATTTAAGTGAACTTGTATGGATTAATAATGACAGGTTGATACAGAAACTATCATTAGCCCACCAAAAGGACATATGCAATCTCAGGATAGTATACACATCTAAGGCTGAAAATGCAAATGTTAAGTGTGTCAAAAAATCTACCAAGCAAGTAAATTAGTTTGAGGCAGAGCAGATTTTGTGCTTAAAGGGAACCTGTCACCAGCATTTCACCTATTGAACTTTACTTATCCCTCACTGGCCGCTGCTATCAAAAGTTCATTGCCGTTATCCGCTCTCCTAAACTCCTCCTCCGACTGTAAATAACGGTCTGCAAACTTTTCGCGCCTTTTATCGTAATAATCCGGTGTCCCTTTGTACGCACACACCAGAATAGTATATCAATGCACAAGCGCAGGATTTTTTGTGCTGGGGAAGGCGAGGAGCTGTCAATCAAAAGTAAGGAAAGACTTGAGGAATGAAGATATGACGCTCTTCAAAAGAAGATTTGACTCTTTTCAAATGAAGATTTGACTCTTTTATGCTCATTAGCATACGGTGTGGGATCACTAAAAAACTGAATACTAAAGCTACAGAGCCGACTAAGAAGACAAATATAGGTTTTATAGAAATTATTTTTCACCCACTACCACCAGGTATTGCTGGTTTAATAGGTGAAATGCTGGTGACAGGTTCCCTTTAAGGCCGGGTTCCCATGGGACGGATACACTGCGTAAAAACCAGCAGCGTATCCGACCTGGAACCCGCAGGACTTTCCGTAAAAAAAATCGCACCACATTTTTATGTGATTTTTCGGACGGAAATTTCACTGCGTAATTAAGCACACGTACTTACCAATGTTCGCTCCGGCTTCCCTGGATGAAGTTTCAGGCCATGTGACACAACATTTGTTTTCCGCAGAGTGGGCATGAGATTTACTAAATCTCATCCACTTTGCTGCTACTGTAAACCCTGCGGAATTTCCAACCAGAATTCTGTTGCAGAAATTCCGCAGCGTTTACGCTACGTGGGAACTCGGCCTAAATGTCACACAGTTTATAGAACCCATCCCACATCCAAATGAGCATTTTCTATTATCTTGATTTTAAGAATAAAGTTTGCAACATCAAAGTAACTGTTACGATCTGTGGGTATGTGGACCCACTGGGCCGTACCGCCATACCGGGATAGCAGCTGGCCAAACAGTGTACCAAGTAAAGTCTATAGTCCGAGCAAGGGTACCTGTAATAGTACAGACAGTAGCGATGGCTAGGCTCTGATGGGACCTTGGCAGCAGACGCCATGCGTGGTCTAACACAACATGACTACAACTCTTTTAAGGCACAGGAACAAGGTAGCACAGGATATAGGATACAGGTAGCAGGAACGGGAACACTGGGAACAGGAAAACACTAAAGGACCATTTGCTAAACTGACACAGGAAAACACAACAACGCTCAGGCAATGAGTGAAGGGGCAGGGCCCTTCTTATAGTGCAGGGTGATCATGGGTGATTAGGCAATTCGAAACATGTGTGCGCACTGGCCATTTAAGGCCGGGACTGAGCTCACGCGCACCCTTGTGGACACTGCAGCCCAGGACGGCCGCATGTGCTGGCATTTCCGGTAAGGAAGGTGTCGGCAGGATGAGAGGATTCTACGGTCTGCGGCCGCGGACGTTACAGTTATGACCTCCCAGAAACAATTCAATATTTTTTTAGTTGGATTTTGGGGGGCTATGGACCTCTTTATAGTTCCATTAGATCGTCCAATTACCGGGCAATACCTTCTACTGCCCCAGAAGACCCTATTTGCATTTTCTGTACATTTTCAGACATAGAATCCAAAAAGAGTGCTTGTAATTGTCCATTATCCCATTTTTTATACAAACCTCTGCAACAACAGCAGCACTAAATCTATATATACATGAGAAATAAATGGTTAAAGTGACTTTTTATCAAGGCAACCATTTGGAAAGTACACTTGGTTAAAGGTAGGGCAGGTTATCCTCTTACCAGGCGCATCGTTTCTAAACTATCCCGACTGTCTTTATGTCATGTGACCGCACTGTGACCAACCGATTCCTACAACATCTGCTGTGTGGACCGGAAGTCTCTCTCACTACGCATTCTTATGAGAAGTTTAGAAACTGAGCGTCCGGTAAGAGGATGACCTGCCCTACCTTTAAACAAGTGTACTTTCCAAACGGGTGCCAGGATAAAAAAAAAAATCACAGGAGTGTACCTTGAATCTCTACTTGATCACTGGGGGTTCTAAAACATTAATGATTACTCTCTAAATTCAGGTTCCCTACATATAATGACCTTGACGATTTACAATAGATTAAAGATATAAATGTGAGGTGACTCTTCTCCATTTACTTACTCACCTTGCCAACCTTCTGCAAATTCAGTGCATTTATATTTAGATTGGAATATCTGTTGGTTAATAATCATAATGTTAATTATAGCAACATAATTAAAAGACTATAAAATGACTCACTTCATTAAATTAACACTGGAGGCTTTATTAATATATGGAAAAGTAGAAGTTCATTCAATGAGAAGAATACACAACGGAGTAAATGGACAGATTAACCTCTTCCTGGCCATAGGAGTATTGTACGCTGCTGCCAACAAATGCCCTCCAATCTATTAAATAAAAGCAGAGCAGTATAACCAGCTCAAGGAACAACAAGAGAATTTATGACTCCGACACTGAGATTCTGAAACTGGAATTAGTGATTTGCTGATCTCGGGAGCCCCCCTCATCAGGAGAAAGTCACAGTCAATTACATTATAAATCTTTTAAAAAATATCTCATTTTATCTGTTTTCTTTTCTTTCTGGAGCATTTATGGCAAAAAAATAAACTATGGTGTTCAGAAGAAAGGAGTAATAGCACATTTCCCTATGCATTTACCTTGGAAAGTTTCCTATTGTGTAACATTGTTTTCTACACAGATGTCGTTAGGGAGAATGTAAATCAGATTGAACAATGCAGAAACTCAGCTAGCATAATAGTTCTAAGGAATATGTACCTGAATTGTTACATTCATCCCAGGGCATTTCACAAATTGGGTATTCAAACCCAGTGTTACAGAATGGTGCCGGCACATATGTTCTGATTTAGCAGTCAGTGTTTGACAGCAATTGATTGCTTAATGATACCTTATAATGATATATATATATATATATATATATATATATATATATATATACATGGCCGGCCTTAGATACGTTCGACCAGTGCGGTCGCACAGGGCGCCAGCCGATATACTGCAAGAGGGGCGCCAGCGGGTGTGTGTATCCCCGCGCTGTTTCAACTACCAGCGGGTCAGGTGCCACTCGCTAACTGCACCCAGGGCCGGCCTTAGGCAGTTGCCTTTCCGCCCGGGTGCTTCTTCACTTAGTGGCCATCGCTACCGCTGTAGCAGCCATAGCAGCTGCTAGCGGCGACACCGGGCATGAGGGAGTGGTGCCGCTAGCAGCCGCTGCGGCTGCTATAGCATTAGCGATGGCACTATAGCAGAGCAGGGAGGTATCTCCCTGCTCTGCTATCTACTAGCACCACTGTAGCTCCCTGAAGGAGCGGAATCCCCATGTGGCCGGGGATTCCGCTCCTGGAGCGCTCCTTGATGTCTCTGTCCTTATATGGACAGTGACATCAGGAGAAACTCCTGAAGCGGAATCCACGGTCACAGCGTTGCCGAAGCTGTGACCGGGGACACCACTCAAGGAGAAGCCAATGACGTCATGGACACAGACGACAGGAGCTTCTCCTGGAGTGGAATCCCCGGTCACAGCGTCGGTAACGCTGTGGACGGGGATTCCGCTTCAGGAGTTTCCCCTGATGTCACTGTCCATATATGGACAGAGACATCAAGGAGCGCTCCAGGAGCGGAATCCCCAGCCACACAGGGATTCCGCGCCTTCAGGGAGCTACAGTGGCGCTATCTATACTGGAAGGGGGGGGGATGTTGCTATCTACAAGGGGGCTGTGGGCTGTGTGGCACTACCTACAAAAAAGGTCAACTGTGCAGGAGCACACAAAATACCCAGCTTTCCCGGCTATCAAATAAATGTGTGGAAATAAACTAAGATATAACTTTTATTTAATCTAGCTAAAAGGATTAATCCTTTAGCTAGACTAAATAAAAGTTATATCTTAGTTTATTTCCACACATTTATTTGATAGCCGGGAAAGCTGGGTATTTTTTGTGCTCCTGCACAATTGTCCTTTTTTCAATGTCTATTGCCCGCCAGCTATCAGGGTCATTTCGTAGTCCTTCCACTACCTACAAGGGGGCTGTGGGCAGTGTGGCACTACCAACCAGGGGGCTGTGGGCTGTGTGGCACTACCAACCAGGGGGCTGTGGGCTGTGTGGCACTACCAACCAGGGGGCTGTGGGCTGTGTGGCACTACCAACCAGGGGGCCGTGGGCTGTGTGGCACTCCCTACCAGGGGACTGTGTGGCACTTCCTACCAGGGGGCTGTGTGGCACTCCCTACCAGGGGTCTGTGCGGCACTCCCTACCAGGGGACTGTGCGGCACTCCATAGCAGGGGGTTGTGCGGCCCTCCCTACCAGGGGGCTGTGTGGTGCTCTTTACAGGGGGCTGTGTGGCGCTATCTACAAGGGGGCTGTGTGGCGCTACCTACAAGGGGGCTGTGTGGCGTTATTTACAAGGGGGCTGTCTGGCGCTACCTACAAGGGGGCTGTCTGGCGCTACCTACAAGTGGCTATGTGGCGCTACCTACAGGGGGAATCTCTAAGTGGTGGGCTGATGGTCATTTTACTGTGAGTGGTGGGCTGATGGTCATTTTTACTGTGAGTGGGGGGCTGATGGTCATTTTACTGTGAGTGGGGGACTGATGGTCTTCAAATGGTTTCCGCCTCTTAACTCCAATTGAAATTAACAGGAGGCAGAAAATAACTGCGGCACCCATTTGGAGCTTTTTTTCCTGCGTCTTTTGCATTTGCTTCAACGGCTTAAGAAAAAACATAAAAAAAGGGTCACACAACGCTGTCAGTTCCTGAAGGAATTTTGAGGCAGATTTTTTTTGCCTTACAAAAAAGTGTGTGAACATACCCTACGAGTGTAGTGCTTGTTCTGAGCCGTTTTCTGTCTTTCTCTAAACAATTTTGGTAGGGGTGCCCTGAGGAAATTTTATTTTTCCAGTGCTGCCTCAAGTCCGAAAAGGTTGGGAAACTCTGTACTTGGCTACAGGATCACACCGTGGAGCAGCTCAGTTCGTCATGGGAACGGGGCCTAGGTGAGTACAATTTTTGTTTTTGTTTGGGACCACTGTCTACAAGGGGGAGGTGGGAGACTGTATGGCACTGTCTACAAAGGGGAGGTGGGGGGCTGTATGGCACGATCTACAAAAAGGAGGTTGGGCGATTATGGCACTGTCTACAGTGAGGCTATATGGCAAAATCTACAGGGAGGCACTATACTGTGTGGGGGCCACTAAGTGGACATTATACTGTGTAGGCGTACTACAGGTGGCATAATACTGTGGGCACAATTAGAGGACAAAATACTGTGTCCTTGAAGGGGTTGTAATATATTATTAAATATTATTATTATACTGTATGGGGGCACTAAAGGGGCATTATAGTTTTTTATGGGGCATTTTTTTTAATGAAGGGGTGGGGCGCCGAAAGATCATTTCACACAGGGCACCATCTATCCTAGGGCTGGCCCTTTATATACTGTATATATATATATATACATATATATATATATATATATATATATATATATATATATATATATAGTACTGTGCAAAGGTTTCAGTCAGTTGTGGAAAAATACTGCAAAGTAAGAATGCTTTTAAAAATAGTTGTTTTTTTAACAGTTAACAAAATACAAAGTGAATTAACAGAAGAGTAATCTAAATCAAATCAATATTTGATGTGACCACCCTTTGCCTTCAAAACAGCATCAATTCTTCTGGGTACACTTGCACAACGTCATGGATTTTGTAGGATCATAGTCAGGTGCATGATTAACCAATTGTACCAAACAGGTGATAATTATCAATTTCATATGTAGATTTAAACACAGGTCAGGATTAATGGTGTCCTCAATGGGGAGAAATACAGGCAGATATTTATCCATCATGCAATACAATCAGGGAGGCGTCTGATTGGCTCCAAATTTATTCTGCAGCAAGACAAAGACCCCAAACATACAGCCAATGTCATTAAGAACTATCTTTATCATAAAGTAGAACAAAGAGCCATTGAAGTGATGATATGGCCCCCACAGAGCCCTGATGTCAACATCATCGGGTCTATCTGGGATTACATGAAGAGACAGAAGGATTTGAGGAAGCCTACATCCACAGAAGATATGTGGTTAGTTCTCCAAGATGTTTAAAACAACCTCCCTACTGAGTTTTTCTTTAAAAAAAACAAAAAAAACTGTGTGCAAGTATACCTCTAAGAATTAATACTATTTTGAAAGCAAAGGGAGGTCACACCGAATATTGACCCTTTCAATTTTTCACATTTTGCTATGTTAAGGCCTTGTGCTAAAATAAAAAAAATTCAAGTTCTTCCGCATTATTCATAGATGGGGACCGCCGGTGGACAGCAATTTTCAGGTCTCTCCAGAGATGTTCGATTGGGTTCAAGTCAGGACTCTGGCTAGGCCACTCAAGGACTTTCACAGTTGTCCCTAAGCCAATCCTAAATTGTCTTGACTGTGTCTTTAGGGTCATTGTCTTGTTTGAAGGTGAACCTTTGGCCCCGTCTGAGATCCAGAGCACTCTGGATCAGGTTTTCATTAAGAATATATCTGTATTTTGCTTCATTCATCTTTCCCTCAACCCTGACCAGTTTCCCTGTCCTAGCCGCTGAAAAACACCCCCACAGCATGATGCTGCCACCACCATGCTTCACTGTAGGAATGGTATTGGGCAGGTGATGAGCAGTGCCTGGTTTCCCCCAGACATGACCTTTAGGTCAAAATTGAGGTCAAAAAGTTAAATCTTGGTTTCATCAGACTACAGAATCTTTTTTTTCAGTCTGAGAGTCCTTTAAGTGATTTTTTGTAAACTCCAGGCAGGCTTTTATGTGTTTTTTTTTTTACTGAGGAGAAGCTTCTTTCTGGCCACTCCGCTATAAAGCCCAGATTGGTGGAGTGTTTCTGTGAAGGTTGACCTTCTGAAAGTTTCTACTATCTGCACACAGGATCTTTGGAGCTCAGCCAGAGTGACCATTGGGTTCTTGGTCACCTCTTACCAAGCTCCTTCTCCCCCAATTACTTAGTTTGGTGGGTCGGCCAGCTCTAGGAAGAATCCTGGTTGTTCCAAACTTCTTCCATTTAAGAATTAAGAAATTTTTTGTACCCTACTCCAGATCTGTGCTTCTGCACAATCCTGTCTTTGAGCTCTATAGGCAGTTCTTTCCTACTCATGGCTTGGTTTTGGCTCTTATATGCATTGTTAACTGTGAGACCTTATATAGATAGAGGTGTATCTTTCCAAATCATGTCCAATCAAATGAATTTACCACACGTGGACTCCAATCAAGGTGTAGAAACATTTCAAAGATGATATAGAGAAATGGGAGGCTCATGGGCCCTGGTGCAAAAGTCCTTCATGGGTCCCCCAACTTCTCTTCATGGCCGACGGCCCTTTCAGCGGAATCACTGGGTCTCCTAAGTAATCCAATGATGCAGCACTAGCAGCCAGTGCTAGCTAAGGTCTTAAAACGTCAGGGGCAATAGCCTCAATACATATGTCCAACCCTAAATAATGTGTGTGCATGTATATATATATATATATATATATATATATATCGGAGACGGCATATCTATAGCAGTACGACCTTATAGCTGTGGATAGGATTAGATACACGGCTTAGCAGACTTTATCGCATATGATAGGCTTAGATACAGGGCCCAGCTCATTCACATTGCGGTTCCAGCGATGGACCCAGGAAAGGTAAATATAATAATTGCTTTGCTCTTTTATGGGTTACTAATTTTTTTTGGGCGGTTTGTGTTTTTTTACAGGTTCGGTTGTTGGTTTCAAGGACTACTTTGAAGACGGCGGTTTTGTACTCTCAATAAAACGGTTAACGAGGGTTGTGTGGGGGTTTTCTATTTCAATAAAATAATTTTTCTGCCTTTATATTTTCTTTAAACTTTATGGGCATGACCAGACGTGGCGGAATTGCTCTGGAATTCCGCTGCGGACAGTCCGCAGCTAAATCCACAGCGTACACGTTTCTCCATTGCTTTCCACAGCTTTTTAGTGAGGTTCGTTTACACGTTGCGGAAAACTCCGCTGCGGACCATAGGCTGCGGTGCGGAATTTGGTGTCTGCAGCATACACCCATACACCGGTTGTTGCGGACGTGTAGCGTACTTGTTGCGGACTCATTGCGGAATTTCTCCATTGACTTCAATGGAGAGTCAAAATTCGACAATGAAGTCCGCAGATGTAATGTGTGTTGCGTAGCGTATTTGTTTTGCTAACATGACATTTCTTCATTCTGGCTGAACCTATGTATTTCTAGGTCTACAGCCAGACTGAGGCCCCATGCACACGTAAAAACGCCCGTAATCATGGGCCGTTATTACGGCACGGGCAGGCCCATAGAAGTCAATGGGGCTCCCGTAATTACGGGTGACTACGTGTGTGCACCCGTAATTACGGGAGCGTTGCTAGGCGACGTCAGTAAATAGTCACTCTCCAGGGTGCTGAAAGAGTTAAACGATTGGCAGTAACTGTTTCAGCACCCTGGACAGTGACTTCCGATCACAATATACCGTACATCAACCTGTAAAAAAAATAGAAGTTCCTACTTACCGATAACTCCCTGCTTCTTCCTCCAGTCCGGTCTCCCGGGATGACGTTTCAGTCCAAGTGACTGCTGCAGCGAATCACAGCCTGCAGCGGTCACATGGACTACCGCGTCATCCAGGGAGGTCAGGCTGGATGTTGAAACAGGGACACGTCACCAAGACAACGGCCGGATAAGTATGAATTTCTTTGACTTTTACTAGGGAAAGTGCTGTCCCTTCTCTCTATCCTGCACTGATAGAGATAAGGGAAGCACTTTCACCTCAATACGCAACGGCTAGTCCGCATCAATTTAATGCCCATTTTAGGCAGAGACGCAACAGAATCTGCAACGCAGATTCTGTGCGGCATTTATTGCTGACAGTGGCGGAAGAAATACGCCACGTCTGGTCATGCCCTTTTACTACCGTCTTAGTAATGGCTGCTGGCTGATTGACAATTTTAGCTGGTGAAGAGGCTAAAACTAACCCCCATTATTACCCCGGTGCCCACCGCCACCAGGGATGCCGGGAAGAGCCAGGTATGATCCAGTACCCGACCATCTGTAGTGATGGTCGGGCATGGAGGTGGCCACAGGCTGGTATTATTAGGCTGGGAAAGGCCAGAAACAGTGGCCCTCCCCCCATGGTAATGCTAGCCTGCTGCTGCTATGTTGTATCTGGCTGGTTATGAAAAATGAGGAGGAACCCACATCGTTTATTTCAATTGGTTTTCTTTTGTTTTTGTTTTTTAATGATGAGGGGTCCTTTTCATTTTTCATGAAGACCCCAAATTGCGTTTTTTGACACGGTTTTCACAAAATAGCAGCACATGATGTGATTTGACCGCACTGTGTGAATTAAGCCTCCAATTTGTATATGTCTTGTACTAATTTTTCTGAGCAATCTTCTGTATTGTGATATGAATGGTGCGGTCATGCTGCAAGTTTCATAATCGCGGCAAAACCGATCATTTTTGCCATGATTATGAAAATCGCGGTAAAAACGCATGGTTAATTAAAAAAGTTAACAAACCCTACAGGAGTTGGGTTCAGGAGAGACAAGTAAAGGAGAGACAATATAGGTTGTCTTACAAATGTACTTAATTGTTTAGATGGGGGCACACTCTTCCTCCTTGTAACAGGCCACAATAGCATCTTTCAGCCACCTGGCTATGGTTGGTTTTGAGACTTTAGAGCCTTATTTGCTCCATAAGGAGACACAAAGGGGTGGTTTGTCTACCATCAGTATGGGACAGATATACCTGAAGATACCATCCAACATCCAATGTATGCAACTTCTTGTTCTTCTCTGAGGAAGGGTTAGCACAGAAAGCTAGAAGTACAATTTTCTAGTAAAGGTTGGAGCAAGAAGTTAGGGTATGGACCTCAGAACTACGTTTGGATGGTTGGACATGTATGGTTCCTTAGCTGCTAATACCTGGATTTCAGTCATGTATTTGGCCAAAGCAATGACTGTTAAGAAAGCCATGACAATATGGTATTTTATGCTCTATTTGGCCATGACATCTCAACAGGAAACAACATCTATGCAGCGGACACATCCAAAATTTCAATCTGTTTGTACACTAACAGATTCAGTATAAGAGTACTGATACAGGCCACCATCTCTGGAAATAAGATTACAAGAATCTTCTCCGAATGTCTTGTGTTGTTGGTGTCTTACTTTTTGGATTGTTTTCTATGGAGCTTTTCTATTGTCTAGCTACTACATAAATAAGCTGGCTCCTGAAGTGGTCTAACTAGTTTCTAAAGTCTACAGTAATTTGTATACACCTTGGTTTCAAAGATAGAACATTGCTTTACTTGTTGAGAAGATGTCGTTATGATACCCTAAGTACTCAAATGAAGCATCAGCTATATTTTCCAGATCAGTCCTTGTTTTCTTGCAGTGACCTATGCTGTTCCTTCTATATCTCACATAACTCCTAAGCTGACATGTTTAAAGCAGAACTTGTGCGGTTAATGGAATGCTTTAACAGTCATATATTCTTCTGTCCTCGGGGCTGCAGAGATTAAATATGGGATATCCTCAGCGAACAATTCATACAAACTGCTGAAATTAAATATAGTGACCAGCTCGGCTTACACACTCAGGAATTTCATTCTTAAAGGTTGTATTTAAATGGATGTCACCTTGCAGTAAGTATTTTTATTTTTCTACTCAGCAATATACAGTATACCTATGGGTGAGCTTTTTAAAAAGTGGTAGGTTAGGTTGACTACGCTTCTTCCAAACCTATCAAAATTCAGAATAGCATTTTGAGAGTTTGAAATAGTAAAAAAATTCAATGACTATAAAAAACACACTTCTCCCAATGTATCTGGGAAATATTAAAAGAACAGAGGATAATATAGTAAACAGATCCAAAACATCAAATAACTCAAAGAAAAGAATACAGTGGTCCCTCGGGTTACAATGGCCTCAGGTTACATTATCTTTAACTTATAATGGCTTTCTCTTTGCCGTCTTACTGTACTTCTCTCTACCTTTACTACATGTACTGTACTGCTCGCTACTTGTGCTATATATACTGTACTGCTATATACTTGTACTCCTCTCTACCTGTGCTACATGTGTT